>NC_026001.2:7906808-8239012 GCF_000442705.2 Elaeis guineensis
TGGTGCTGGGAAATTAAGATGCCAACCATAGCCCCCATCTGGACCGCTTTGAAGGCTTGCTGCCCTGTTACTTCTTGAATGGAAAGACCTGCACCAATTGCAGTCCAGCATCTTTCTTCCATTGTTTATCATTAACAAGATTGATGTTAGGCTTTGAGTTCTTCCTACAACATTCAATCAGCTTTGTCAAATTTTAAAACTAAGTCGGTAAGCAACACAACAAGTAGCTTTATAACTTGGACAGTGTCGCTTTCTTTCAAGCGATCTGGAAGAGCTTGTAACAATTAGTCCATCCAAAAGGTGGCATGTAATGATAAAAAATTAGAATTTGATTTTTATATATACACTAACTTTCAACTTTTCTTGTAATTTACCTAGGTAGAAGATGAGGGTAATTTATGACCTTGATTGCATGTAGAATAAATGAACTAGCTAGTTGCATATACAATATGGAGAGTAACCTGCTATGTGTGATGTATCTCATTAGGCATTTAAATATATGATTAAGCACACAAACAAGTATAATCAATTATTGGGACACTTCCACCAAATTGTTTGGGGCTTACAGTGGTTTTCCTTGCTACTTTGATTGCATCATCATATTTTTACTGTTCCACACAAGTTTATCCATGCTGTAGGTGCTGGCTTCTCCATATGAAAATTATGAGCACATAGAAAGTCTTTTCCAATATGAGGGGCATTGGATTAGTTTTTATGATGCACATTAGAGCATGTGTTCTGAAATCCTTTTTAACTAGTACTTGTTGGAAAGCCACATCAGCACTAACTGCAGATAGGCACGTTCATAAGTTTCCCTAAGATGGCAGAACATCAGTTCCACTTCTCCAGAAAATTTAAAAGCAAAGAATCTACCTGTGTGGTTCCAAGAGTACATGAGATCATTTTGCCATATAGAATTTAGAAAGACAACTGGCTCTCATAGTTTACAAGAATTCTGGTATCTGGTTCCTGTAACCTTATAAGAGGCCACGTGAGTAAAGAGGCATGGCAGGTGCCTTAAAGATGGACAGGATGGGGGTGACAGCAAGTGCTCTAATTCTACTATGGCAGGTGATCATGATGATGGATGGAGGACTGGTGATGGCCTGAGTGAAGATATAAGAAGTTAGAGAAGTCAGGAGTAGAAGTGAGAAGCATGAAGTCCTTTGGAGTCTGTAACTAAGGGATAAGATGGTCATTTAAAATAAAAAAGCCAATGGTGTTTGTCATTAACTCAACAGGAGGGTTATCTTATATTGTTCACCAAAGTAATAGGGTTAACCTGTCTTTGTCCACAAAAGTGGGATTATTCTGGAATTGGACTTTCAAAAGGGACGAATATGTCAAAATCCCTAATTTTTTATTTGCTAGAAGATATATAAAAGATTTGAGTGGTGACAATCACTTTTTAGTTTCGCTGGGTTTTTTTGTTTTCAGATATAATGCTGAATCCTTAAGAGTTAATACTTTACATATATTATATCTGTAAATTGATAGCCTATTTCGCAAGTGCACGAAATCGCTCAAGTAATATAATGATAAATAAGAGATCGTTTCCACGAGGACTGAGTTTAATTACCAAAAATGAATGCTAATTTTACTAATATTTAAACGATCGAAACTGAATGACAGTGGAAAATAAAATTAACTCTAAAGAACTCAATGAAAGCTGAATCAAAATTCGATTGATAAAGCACTAGGGTATATCTGATTTCACTTGGACCAATTATCAATTCTAGCTATTCCGATTAATAATCCAAATTTAATTATTAATGCAAGGATAAATAATCCTAAATTATTTAATAATCTCTCCCGAGTCTTATTAAATATACTAATTAAAACCTATAATCTATCTTCCAATAGTAAAATAGATTTCAATTAGTTTAATAAGCACAGTGATTATTTCCAAGATCCCACAGATCAAATCTTCTGCTCCCGCTCCAATTATTATTCCGATGATGTTTGTTATTAACTCCAATTTATAATCTTCCTTCCCAGTACCAATTATAAATCGAAATCAATCAAGTACCAAAGATAATAATACTTAAAAGCATTAAGTGCAAATAACAAACAATTACATTAACAAAGAAAATTAATACAAGATTCTGGAATTGAAATTAAATCCAAGCTACATCAGGTATCCTAGCTAGAAATTTAGCTTTTCATCATATCAAAATCAAACTCAAGTTTACTTGAATAAAACTCCAAAATCATCCTAACAATGAGTTCTAGAAAATAAATGCAAAGTAAACAAGAGAAAGAATTAAAAACTCTGAAGGAATTGCAGAGCCGAATGAATCCTCTCTTCAAATCTTCCAGATACTCCAAACTCTCCTTGCTTGATTTCTAGCTTTCAAAGATGATTCTCCTCTCCTTCCTGCTGGTGTTTTAGGATCCTTAAATAGGACTAGGGCTAGGGTTAAGGTGGTATTTTTCCCATGATTTTATTCTATATATCATTCTTTTTATTTGGTATAGAATCTCTCCTCCTTTGGATAGGCTTTAAGCAACCACCAGCCATCTACTCCTTATGCTGCCCAAATTTTCTGATTTTATTATGATTTCCATAGTAAAAGAAGGAAAGGAGGCATGGTTAATTAGAGGAGAAGAATTTCTTCCTTTCTGGGTCCACAAAATCTGCAAAACAAGGTAAGGTTTCGGCTGCCCAAATCAAGTTTTCCAAGAATTAGTTTCAATTCTTTCTCAATTTGCTCCTCATGCAGAATTAGTTTGGACTCTAATTTTCTTCCATTTAATTCTTTCCAAGATAGCTCTTTGCCACCCAAAATTAGTTGCCATATCAGATCTTTGTGCCAAGAAACACTAAGAAGAATCTGGGTGTATCGGGTGTTTCTTGTTGTGTCCAACATTGTTACCAACTTCAACCTACTGTAGCCACCTCATCTGGAATCCAAATTTAATTCTGTAAATTATGTTCCTTTCTTGCTTCTCTCAAAATTCTGTAGGATCTAATCTTGCTCAATTTGGGGTCCTGTAGCTTGCCTTTTAGGGGTCCTCACACCAAAATATCCAGAATTTAGATTGGTTGACTAGATGGAAGAGATTAACTGCTTGATTTATTTCCTGCATCTCTAGTTTCTTTTCTGGCTGATGATGCCAAAAAGGATAAGGTGTGGGGTCCATTGATATCTTGAGTTGGTTATTCTGCTTTGAGGTGGACTCTGATTTTGATGCAAGACCTGATAACTCTGGATGACAAACCCTGCTGAATCAGACTCAACCAATTTCACTTAATTTGACCTTTAAAATATGGTTAAGCCCAATTAGATGTGACCTGGCTCAATTACCTGCAATTGACATAAAACATATCATGTTCTTACATTTATTTAGTTAATTATTATACCAATTTCATCAAAATTATTAAAAATTAATAATAATAATTACTATAAAAATGCAATACATCAAATACCCCCAAACCTAAGTTTTTGGTTGTCCCCAAGCAAAAGAAAAGTCCAAATCAAAAATGAAGAATCTCAAAAAATTAATGCTAAAAACTTTATTGAACATTAATATACTCAAAATCCATTTAGACACAAAGGAGTAATACCCAAATGCCATGGCTTAACCACCCCAACTCAAAACCGAAAGGCAAACCCACAAGCTAACTATTCCAAACTCATTCATACTCAAACAAAATTACGCACAATCAATAGCTACCCTGCTTCCTTTAGGTTTTAATAAAATAATTCGGTTCAAACATCCAATCCTGAATGCAAAATCCTATCAGCCCATCTTCACTAGTGCAAACAACGTACTCAAGAGATCAATAGGACTTTTTCGAGTAAAAAAAAAATGAAAAGCAAGCAACAAGAATGATGGTTATGGTCACATAAGTGAAAATAAATTAACCACAATAAATCAGAGCATACTCAATTACTTATGCTTTACATCCCTTCCTTTATTTGTTTTATTTTATACTTTTAGAACAGCCTATACACTTTGGCACTCTTCCTTAAGTCATCATTTGCCTTTTTACGTGAATACCGACATTGGTGATGAAGGCACCCGGTTACTCAGCAAGTCATATATCAAAGTGCTTTGCATACTCATAATTCAAGTCACTGTTTGACGTAAAAGCAAACATGGGACTCATGAATGCTCCTAGTTACTAGGCAACTTGAAACAGCGGAGTAGATTGTGCTTTTTTTTTTTTTGAAGGGAAGGAAAACTAAAAATTTAGTATGCTCTAACCATTATAATCAATTTATTCTCAAAAAATATGAACAGTAGATATGAGATAGGATGAAAAAAAAATACAAGGGGTCAAAAAGGATATGCCAAAGGAATGCCTATATCATTTCTCCCAAGTAAATTATCTACATTTTATTGCAACAAAGCTCACAAATAGGATTGGCGAAGCAAAGTAACTATCTCCTATACGAGATTTTATTTAAGTATTTACAAGTTTAAAACAGTCAATCCCTGAATTTGACTTTCAAATTTAAAGCTAAGATAGCCAAACAATAACACAAGTAAAATTGTCCCCCTCTATATCCTTACAAGTGATCAATGAATCAACATTCCAAATTTTTTTTTTTAATTAAATTTTATTAAAAAATAAAGATAAAGATGCAAACATAATGGCAATCCTATATTATTAACACGAAATGCTGATGCAAATGCACCCCCAAATCTGAATTGGACATTGTGCTCAATGACAAGATCATCATCACAATACATATTATAGCAAGGCATTCTTAAAGGTTAGAGGTACTCCCCTTTGTAGCGTGCCTATACGCTTGTGTGAGTTTGCAACTCGTCCTCAGTCATTTCATCTCTCTTGTCTTCTTCAATGTGCCTACAAAAAGTGAACAACGTCCATTCAAATCTTGAAAATATAGTGAGGATTAAAATTGATTCAAAAAAAAAAAAAATAAATAAAAAAAAGAATTTTGATTGGGTTGCCTCCCAAGAAGCGCTAGTTTATAGTCGTTTAGCTTGACTATCCCAATGCATTATGTCAGTGCTATGGAGGTTTTTGGTTGCTCAAATCCTCCATCTATGTATTCCTTCAACCGTTGCCCATTGACTTTGAAGGTCCTATCACCACTCTTCAGCTCAACAGCTCCATGTGGAAAAACTTGTATAATCTCAAATGGACCTGACCACCTAGATCGGAGCTTGCCTGGAAATAGCTTTAGGCGAGAGTTATACAGCAACACCTTTTGTCCTGCTTGAAATTCACGCCTCACAATATGTTTGTCATGCCATCTTTTCGTTCTCTCCTTATAAATTCTTGCATTTTCATATGCATGGAGGTGGAACTCATCAAGTTCATTAAGCTGTAATAACCTTTTCTCCCCAGCAGCTTCCATATTGAAATTTAGCAACCTAGTTGCCCAGTAAGCTCGATGCTCTAGCTCCACAGGTAAATGGCATGCTTTTCCATAAACTAGACGATACGGGGACATCCCAATTGGCGTTTTGAATGCTGTTCTATATGCCCATAACGCATCATCTAATTTTAGGGACCAGTCCTTTCTTGATGAGTTGACAGTAGTCTCCAATATTCTTTTAATTTCACGGTTGGAGATCTCTACTTGTCCACTTGTTTGAGGATGATATGGTGTTCCTACACGATGAGTAACACCGTATTTTGTCAATAGAGAATCCAAATAACGATTACAAAAATGCTTACCTCCATCCGTGATAATAGCTCTTGGAATACCAAAGTGTGTGAATATGTATTTCTTTAAGAACTTGAGCACACTCTTGGCATCATTAGAGGGAAGTGCTACTGCCTCAATCCATTTGGATACATAATCCACCGCCACCAGGATGTATTGATTTGAATGAGAAGGTGGAAAAGGCCCCATAAAATCTAATCCCCACACATCGAACAGTTCTACTTCAAGGATATTGGTTAGTGGCATTTCCTGTCTAAAAAAAATATTTTCAGTTCTTTGACATCGGTCACAAGAAGAAACAAAAGCAATAGCATCTTTAAACAGGTTAGGCCAATAAAAACCACACTGTAATACTTTAGCAGCTGTTTTGTTGGGTCCAAAATGGCCTCCACACTCTAATGAATGGCAGTGTTTTAAAATATTTTTAATTTCATCATCAGGCACACATTTCCTAATAAGCTGATCTGGATAATACTTATATAAATATGGATTCTCCCAAAAATAATATTTTGCATCATATAAAAATTTTTTTTTTGCTGGTAATTAAATTCCGGAGGAATAATATCACATGCCTTAAAATTAACAATATCAGCATACCAGGGTGTACTAGATGTGAGTAATGCAAATAATTGCTCATCAGGGAATGACTCATTAATGGGTACCTCAGTGTTCTCAATTTCTTTACTTAACTCTAACCGAGACAAGTGATCTGCTACAAGATTTTCTGCTCCTTTCTTGTCCCTAATCTCCAAGTCAAATTCCTGCAATAAGAGCACCCAACGAATTAGTCTCGGTTTCGCATCCTTCTTTTCAAGTAAATATTTAATTGCTGAGTGATCAGTATAAACTATTGTTTTTGCTCCGATAAGATATGGCCTAAATTTATCAAAAGCAAAAACAATGGCGAGCAACTCTTTCTCTGTGGTGGCATAGTTCAACTGTGCATTATTCAGTGTTCGACTCGCATAGTACATCACATGAAGTCTATTCTCCTTTCTTTGTCCCAAGACTGCTCCTATAGCATAGTCGCTTGCATCACACATGAGTTCAAATGGTAGATTCCAGTCAGGTGCAGTGATGATAGGAGCTGAGATTAATTCTCTCTTTAACCTGTTAAAAGCAACCAAACACTCATCAGTAATTTTAAAAGGTGCATCCTTGATCAATAAATTACAAAGAGGTTTGGTAATTTTAGAGAAGTCTTTTATAAATCTTCTATAGAAGCCAGCATGCCCTAAGAAACTCCTCACTCCTTTAACAGATGTTGGTGGTGGTAATTTCTCAATGACCTCCACCTTTGCTTTGTCTACTTCTATCCCTCTAGATGAAATCTTATGGCCTAAAACTACTCCTTTCTGTACCATAAAATGACATTTCTCCCAGTTCAACACAAGATTAGTTTCTTCACAACGCTGTAGAACTTGGGAGAGGTTAGTCAAACACATATCAAAAGGACCAAAAACTGAAAAATCATCCATAAAGATTTCAATGAATTTTTTAACCATATCAGAGAATATAGACATCATACATCTTTGAAAAGTTGCAGGTGCATTACATAACCCAAATGGCATTCTCCTATATGCAAATGTTCCATATGGACAAGTAAATGTAGTTTTTTCTTGATCCTCAGGTACAATAGGAATTTGAAAATATCCTGAATAACCATCTTAAAAAACAGTAGAAGGGATATCCGGACAATCTCTCAAGCATTTGATCAATAAAAGGCAAAGGAAAATGGTCCTTTCGTGTGGCTTTGTTTAACTTCCTATAATCAATACACACACGCCAACCAGTGACTGTTCTAGTGGGTATCAGCTCATTTTTATTATTTGTAATAACAGTCATCCCCCCTTTCTTAGGAACTACTTGAACAGGACTCACCCAACTACTATCAGAAATAGGGTAGATAATTCCTGCATCAAGTAATTTCATTACTTCAGCTCTAACTACTTCCTTCATATTAAGATTTAACCTACGTTGATGCTCAATTGAAGGTTTGTAGTTTTCTTCCATTAAAATTTTATGCATGCATATACTGGGACTAATTCCCTTAATATCATCAATAGACCAGCCTAATGCTTTTTTATGCTTTTTCAACACATGCAATAATTTTTTCTCTTGTTCAGTAGACAAATGAGCAGATATAATGACAGGAAAAATAGATGAGTCTCCCAAGAATGCATATCTTAAGCGAGAAGGGAGCTGCTTAAGCTCAAGCTTGGGGTTTGGCTTAGCCTCTACTGAATCCTGTATTTTCTCAACATCATTTAATACATCAACATGCTGTTTATTTTTAACACCATCAATCAAGTCATATTCAGAATTGTCAATTATTTCACTAACAAATTTATTAATCACATCTAATCTAAAACATTCATCATTCTCAATAGGATATTTAGAAGAATTAAGCACGTTAAAAATTACCTCTTCTTGTCCCACTCTTAAAGTAAGCTTACCCTCATGGACATCTATAAGTGCCTTGCCAGTTGCAAGGAATGGACGTCCCAATATCAAAGGAACCTCTCTATCTTCCTCCATATCCAAGACAATGAAATCCACTGGGAAGATAAATTTGTCCACCTTGACTAATACATCCTCCATTATGCCTTTAGGACATGTCACCGATCGATCAGCTAGTTGTAATGAGACACTGGTCGGTTTCACATCCCCTAGTCCAAGCTTCCTGAAAACAGATAAAGGCATTAAGTTAATGCTAGCACCTAAATCGCACAATGCTTTAGTGAATTCGATATTGCCAATATTGCATGGAATTGTAAAACTCCCTGGATCCTTTAATTTTGATGGCAACTTGTTCTGAATGATTGCACTGCACTCTTCGGTGAGCATGACTGTCTCATGGTCCTCTAGCCTTCTCTTTTTGGAAAGGATGTCCTTCAAGAATTTGGCATAGCTAGGCATCTAAGCTAATGCCTCTGCAAATGGAATATTTATGTGTAGTTTCTTAAAGACCTCCAAAAACTTCAGAAAGTTCTTGTCATCCTTACTTTGCTTGAGCCTTTGAGGAAAAGGAACTGATGGATTGTAGGGCTTTACTGGCTCTTCCTTTTTCTCTTTTAACTTCTCTTTGACCATAGTCTCTTCTTGAGTTTGTTCCTTTACTTGTTCTTTAACAGGCTCTTTCCCTTATTGTTCCCCTAGTTGTTTTCCACTCCTCAAGGTAATTATCTTCACATGCTCCTTCGGGTTCGTTTCAGTATTGCTAGGCAATGACCCTTGAGTTCTGTTAGCTACCATGTTGGCCAACTGTCCCATTTGTATTTCCAAGTTTTTAATGGCAGCTTGCTGGTTTTGAAAGTTTGCCTTAGTCTCACCCATGAAATCAGTAGTGGCCTTAGTGAGAGTTGCAACCAATTCTTCCAGATTAGACTTCTTTTCTTGCTGTGGAAAATCAGGTGGTCCTCTATTCTGCTAATTTTGTTGTTGCTGTTGATTTTCCCAGGAAAAATTTGGATGGTTCTTCCAGGCAGGCGTGTAGGTGTTTGAGTATGGATTGTTCTATTGCCTTCCTTGGTTTGCCACATATTGCACTTGTTCTTGTACTGGAGGCATGAATGAGCTGTCAATTGGGCAATCTCGAGTAGCATGTTGCCCAGTACACATCTCACAGGTCTGCACACAAGTATTGACAGCATTAATAGACAAATATCTAATTTTTTGAAAAGAGTGTCTACTTTTGCATTGAGTGCAGTAATAGCGTCTATCTCATGAACCCCAGCAGGTCTCCTCGCCATGTTTCTCTCATTGAGCCATTGATAATTGTTGTTGGCCATTTCCTCCAAAAGATCATAGGCCTCATCAAGCGACTTCCCCATCAATGAACCTCCAGCAGCAGCATCAATATTAATTCTGGTATGGTTGTTCAGCCCATTGTAGAAGGTTTGCACAACCAACCATTTAGGCAGCCCGTGGTGTGGACACCTCCTAAGCAGATCCTTGAACCTTTTCCAGGCTTCATATAAGGTCTCCATGTCAAATTGCACGAAGGTTTGGATATCAGTCCTCAACTTGGCAGTCTTAGCAGATGGAAAGAATTTTGCCAAAAATTTTTGTGCTAAGTCATTCCAAGTGGTGATCGAGCCAGCAGGAAGAGACTGTAACCATGCTTTAGCTTTGTCTCTAAGTGAAAACGGGAACAATCTTAGCCGAATTGCATCATCTGACACTCCATTATGCTTAAGGGTATCACATATCTCCAAGAAGTTTGCAATGTGCGCATTAGGGTCATCATTGGGCAATCCTCCAAACTGAACTGCTGTCTGGATCATTTGGATCAAAGCAGGCTTGATCTCAAAGTTGTTTGCTTGCACAGGTGGTCTTGTGATGCTAGATGAAGCTCCATTTACGGTAGGCATGGCATAATCCCGCAGTGCCCTGGGGTTTGCCTCTCTAGCAACCTCATTATTTCCTACTAGGATTACTTCTCTCCTTGGATCTTCCGCCATTTCTGGATCTACTTTTGCCTCAGATTTCTTCCCTTCTCTGACTGCTTTAATATTTTGTTTACAAGTGCGTTCAATTTCTTTACTTGAAATGGAGTTTGATTCAATTCTCACAAGTCGACCCGATTCTCTTTTCCAAGTTGTAATTTTGAAAGATTATTATTATTATTATTATTATTATTATTATTATTATTATTATTTTTAAGAAGAGAGAAGAGGAAAGAGAGAGAAAAGAGTTCTAGAAATGAGTCCTAAGGAGTCCTAAATCTAGAGATGAAAGAGAAGAGTATTTTAATTAGGTTTAAATTTTAATGGCAAACAAGTTAGCACAAAATGGACTTTCTATCCTAGGGTTAACCTAGATCTAGACAGCTCCTAACTGTTCCAAGATCGTCTTCAAGCACTCCAAGCCCAAAACTGACTAACTGTCTCGGTCAGGTAAGTGTAAGATGTGGGAGGTCCCCTGCTTGTTGCTTTCCTTAGACACCAACTGAGTTGGCCAGGTCAGACAACGGAACCAATTGAAAACCACCTTCTTAAACCACTTGCCTTAGACACCGAGCAATTAATCAATTCGAACCCGGTCTAACTTTAGGGCTTTCTTGTCTTATTGAGCTCGAATATCCTAAGGCCAACGTTTAATTGATTTTAGATTAAGGTCTAGGTTATGCAGGATGAAGGATGTGATTTTTGGGCTAAGGAAGGGTGATCAAATCCCCACCTTATCTGATTAATGGGTTAAGTGCCCTTAAAGTTAATTATAGAGATGCAATGCAAAGAAACAAGATGTCCAATCAAGTTTGATTTTTTTTTTTTAATATTTTTGGTTATACTATATTAGTTAAGCGTTATGAAATGTCAGTGATTTTTTTTTTAAATATCTAAGAAATAAAATATCTAGATTACTAGTAAAATCAACTATTCTTGATATTAAAGCACCAGTCTCCGGCAACGGCGCCAAAAACTTGATAGCCTATTTCGCAAGTGCACGAAATCGCTCAAGTAATATAATGATAAATAAGAGATCGTTTCCACGAGGACTGAGTTTAATTACCAAAAATGAATGCTAATTTTACTAATATTTAAACGATCGAAACTGAATGACAGTGGAAAATAAAATTAACTCTAAAGAACTCAATGAAAGCTGAATCAAAATTCGATTGATAAAGCACTAGGGTATATCTGATTTCACTTGGACCAATTATCAATTCTAGCTATTCCGATTAATAATCCAAATTTAATTATTAATGCAAGGATAAATAATCCTAAATTATTTAATAATCTCTCCCGAGTCTTATTAAATATACTAATTAAAACCTATAATCTATCTTCCAATAGTAAAATAGATTTCAATTAGTTTAATAAGCACAGTGATTATTTCCAAGATCCCACAGGTCAAATCTTCTGCTCCCGCTCCAATTATTATTCCGATGATGTTTGTTATTAACTCCAATTTATAATCTTCCTTCCCAGTACCAATTATAAATCGAAATCAATCAAGTACCAAAGATAATAATACTTAAAAGCATTAAGTGCAAATAACAAACAATTACATTAACAAAGAAAATTAATACAAGATTCTGGAATTGAAATTAAATCCAAGCTACATCAGGTACCCTAGCTAGAAATTTAGCTTTTCATCATATCAAAATCAAACTCAAGTTTACTTGAATAAAACTCCAAAATCATCCTAACAATGAGTTCTAGAAAATAAATGCAAAGTAAACAAGAGAAAGAATTAAAAACTCTGAAGGAATTGCAGAGCCGAATGAATCCTCTCTTCAAATCTTCCAGATACTCCAAACTCTCCTTGCTTGATTTCTAGCTTTCAAAGATGATTCTCCTCTCCTTCCTGCTGGTGTTTTAGGATCCTTAAATAGGACTAGGGCTAGGGTTAAGGTGGTATTTTTCCCATGATTTTATTCTATATATCATTCTTTTTATTTGGTATAGAATCTCTCCTCCTTTGGATAGGCTTTAAGCAACCACCAGCCATCTACTCCTTTTGCTGCCCAAATTTTCTGATTTTATTATGATTTCCATAGTAAAAGAAGGAAAGGAGGCATGGTTAATTAGAGGAGAAGAATTTCTTCCTTTCTGGGTCCACAAAATCTGCAAAACAAGGTAAGGTTTCGGCTGCCCAAATCAAGTTTTCCAAGAATTAGTTTCAATTCTTTCTCAGTTTGCTCCTCATGCAGAATTAGTTTGGACTCTAATTTTCTTCCATTTAATTCTTTCCAAGATAGCTCTTTGCCACCCAAAATTAGTTGCCATATCAGATCTTTGTGCCAAGAAACACTAAGAAGAATCTGGGTGTATCGGGTGTTTCTTGTTGTGTCCAACATTGTTACCAACTTCAACCTACTGTAGCCACCTCATCTGGAATCCAAATTTAATTCTGTAAATTATGTTCCTTTCTTGCTTCTCTCAAAATTCTGTAGGATCTAATCTTGCTCAATTTGGGGTCCTGTAGCTTGCCTTTTAGGGGTCCTCACACCAAAATATCCAGAATTTAGATTGGTTGACTAGATGGGAGAGATTAACTGCTTGATTTATTTCCTGCATCTCTAGTTTCTTTTCTGGCTGATGATGCCAAAAAGGATAAGGTGTGGGGTCCATTGATATCTTGAGTTGGTTATTCTGCTTTGAGGTGGACTCTGATTTTGATGCAAGACCTGATAACTCTGGATGACAAACCCTGCTGAATCAGACTCAACCAATTTCACTTAATTTGACCTTTAAAATATGGTTAAGCCCAATTAGATGTGACCTGGCTCAATTACCTGCAATTGACATAAAACATATCATGTTCTTACATTTATTTAGTTAATTATTATACCAATTTCATCAAAATTATTAAAAACTAATAATAATAATTACTATAAAAATGCAATACATCATAAATTATGTATACCAGTAGTTTGTCTACATAGATACACCACCGCATATGTATTATCTAAGAACATCGTTTTCTGCTACTTATTGCTTTGCTCTAACTCTCCAACTTTTGGTCATCAAAGTTACCGGGTATTAACACAAGGAATTGGTTCTTGGGTTTATTTTAAAAAATTTAATATTCTTCATGCAGTTTTCACCATTGAATGGGATCACTCTAACAGGATTTAGAACAATTTGCTTATTGGACCATCATTGTCAAAGCATCATGAACCAACCAATGTTTGTTAGGCCACGTCATTGATTGCACTTTGGAATCACCAGACCACAATATAATGCACCACTTTTTCAAGTGCTAAGGTTCTTTATTTAGTTGGCTACAGTGCATGCATTTCTCATTATTTTTTTATTATTCATGCTTATAAATAGCGCTTTTGTTATGTAGTGGAAGTTTAGCACCCAAACAAACAGATTGCCGAGTGGCAGTTTAGCATCTAAACAAGTAGATTGCCAAGTGCAAGGAGCTTCAAATCTAATAAACTCTGACTCTGTACCTTGATCCCTTCAAGTCGTAGGGGGCCCTATCAATTGGAAGCATGTCAGCTAAGCTAAAATGTATCATGGTGAAAAAATGTAATCCTTTTATGTAATCCTCTCCTAGCTGCTAATTGGTTCATCCAGGAATTTGTAAGTCGTAAGCTACTATGGGTTGATTTAAGGTTGATTAAGCCATATAATTTTGCTCAATGCTTATGTGAAGACTTGAAATTTGAGTTCTTCTACTAAAGCATACCCTATTAGTGGGATAATGTGATAGTAGTCTGGTTGCATCTGTTTTCTTATGACTCTTTTTGGGAGTCCTAGAATCACCTGAGGTGATACCTTTGCCTGCCAAGATGAAAGGTCACTATCGGTAGCTAACACCTGTGTTAGATGGACATAGAATAATTATGGTCTTGGTGAGTTTTTTTTTTTTTTTTGGGAGGTTGGAAAGCTCTGTTGTAGTTTCAGTTTCACCCCAAACAAAATGAGTTTTCTGCTTCAGTAATTTCAGTGTTTTGGCTTTACTTTCACCAATGTCATTTAAAAGCTATAAAATATAAAAAATTTGATTAAATTTATAAAAAAGAAACCCAAAAAAAAAAAAAATCAATCCAAGAAAATAAATTAGACATCCTGACGAAGAATATTATATTGTTGACAGTAGTCCAATGTGAGGCTATCTTAGTACTATGAGATTTCAATTTTGGAATCATGAAAGTTATATTGGGACTTTAATTCCCTCTAGATCTTTTTGGAGTGTATAGTTTTGGTGCTCCTAAATCGTCTTAAAACTCAAGTCCGAAGTTGATTTTAAAGTAAAATGCTTCCTTAATTGAAAGAAACAAAAAGGTGACAAATCAGTATAATATCTCATTAATACAATCAAATTTGACCCCAAAAGTTAGTTTCAGCTATCACTCCGAGACCAACCCAGTATTGGATTAGTTCTAGGCAACAATGAAACATTTTAGTTTTGAGTTTCAGAGTTTCAGGAAAAGTTTCAAAGCATTACATTGTTTGCATGCAATGTCCTCCTACACTTCCACACTCTTCATTTCATGATTTCCATCACATATGCTGGATTACAGATGTGCTTGACCAGTTGGAAGACCTGGCTTGAGTTACTCAAAACCAGGTAAAAACACAAACAGGTTCCTCTTTCCTAATTGCAGAATTTCCTTCTTCCCATTGTAAATGCTACTCCCATCCATAGTTATCTGGGTGATTTTCTTCTGATCTGGTGGTTTTCCTGCGATGGAGCCATTCTCTTGCATTTTTTATCCTCTTAATTCCATTCTCTCGAGACAACTAAGCTTTAGTTTGAAGTGGATTGCAGCCCCTTCACTATTAGTGTGGTCTGAAGGGTGCTTGAGTTTCCATTATTTTCACAGCTGCTTAAGTACACCTTTATCATAATCAGCCATGAACCTATCATATTTCGTAGAACAGTAACATTAACAATTGTACTCTCTGCTGGTCACTTCTCCCAATGGAATGATGCCTTATATTGAAGCTGCAGTTAATCTTTTATTTGTTCTCTGTTTTTAACAATTGGTACGCAATCGTTACTTAACACTATAATATTGGTGCATAAAAATAGAAATGCATGTTTTAGTGATACATACCATGAAAGGTCTATCTCAGGCTGGTAAGCTAAATTTTATATGGTTGCAGATTAATAATTTTTAGTTTCATGATGTACCCTTTTTCAACTTTAGGAATAGCTGTATTTTTTATAGTATTGATGCAATTGATCGACTTCTTGCAGCGGCCTTGGAGAAAGAGTTGTGGTCCACAGCAACCATTAATGAGGAAGTCCTAAGAACCATCTATGTGATATTTTCAAATTTCAAAAAACTCCGCACATCTGAAGCAGCCACCCTGTGTATTCCACATTTGGTGGGTGCGTTGAAGGCTGGAAGTGAGACTGCCCAAGAGTCTGTACTGGACACTCTTTGTTTATTGAAAGAATCATGGTCGCAGATGAATGAAGACATTGCAAAGGCACAAGCCTTGATTGCTGCTGAAGCCATTCCTATACTGCAATTACTTATGAAAACCTGCCCACCGAGTTTCCATGAGAGAGCGGATAGTTTGCTACACTGCTTACCAGGGTGCTTAACAGTGACTATCAAGCGTGGGAATAATTTGAAGCAGACTATGGGGAGCACAAATGCTTTCTGTCGGCTTAAAATAGGAAATGGCCCTCCAAGGCAAACCAAGGTAGGCTCCTAGAGAAACTTTCGAAGTCACCACCTCCCTCCCTAAGGAAAAACGAATGACTGAAGCCAACATATTTTAATTATTATTTCCATATAACATATTTCCGCCCTTCGATGCTAACAGCTTGACTATTATTTAGGTTGTGAACCATAGCACATGCCCAGAATGGAAGGAGGGTTTTACTTGGGCATTCGATGTTCCCCCAAAAGGACAGAAGCTATATATACTCTGCAAAAGCAAGAATACATTTGGAAAGGTATGCAAACATGCTATATTGAGTACAGTTTATTCTAGTGCTCAGACAGGGTGATTTTTAATATCACATTGTGAAATATTTCATGCGAACTGCAGACAACTCTTGGGAGGGTCACCATTCAGATAGACAAAGTCGTGACTGAAGGAGTATACAGTGGATTTTTCAGCCTCAACCATGATGGTAACAGGGATGGGTCATCACGAACCCTTGAAATTGAGATCATATGGTCAAATCGGACATCCAGTGATGGCATGTAAAGTAGTTTAGTGAGGAATTTAGGTGGCTATCTTCACATTAAGCAGCATGGGCAGCAAAAAGATACAGGCTATGTAGTTTCATAGATGTATGTTTGTGAGCTCCAGTTTTGTAGCTATATTTGAAATACAAGCTGCGGAGAGGAGGTGAGGACAAAGTAAGAAATGGCCTACAAATTTTAAGAATCAACAAATTAGTATCTAGGCATGGCCGATAACCAGCATAGGGATTGGATAAGGCTAAGCTTGCTCCGTTAGAGAGTGAATCAGGGTTATGTTTGCTGTGGCTGGGAGTTTGTATAGGCTTGTTATGTGCAATTACCTGGTGTTTGTGATCCTTTGAAAGCGGCATGAGAGTGGTCGGTTGGTGCTGCCTTTTTCTTAAGCATATGATGGGGAGCACCACCATTACTCTGTTTCTGTGTTTGTTGAACAGATATTACCCGCGCAATGTATGAAAGAATGCTCTTGATATGAAAGTTCTACTGGAAACGAGAAAATATCTCAATTCGATACAACCCTTATGCCAAGAGTTTATGCATGTCTACTTTGTTTTCATTATAGAATATGGATTTGCTCTGGTGGAAAATTGTTTCCATTTCTGAGAGGCACCAATGGGTCAATTTTAGCTAATCTGTCGACAGTAACTTTTATGGAGGAGCCTGGAAAACCTCCTTGAGGCTTAGATGAACGGAGCCATGTTTAATTGATGGCATCTGCATGCATTCCGATGATGTGCTTTCTTCTCTGGTGATTGATATGAAGTTACCAGAAAGCCTTCAAATGAATGCCCATGCAGCAAGTTACAAAATGTTCTGCTGTCATCCCACGAGCCATTCTCCATCTGTGAACTAGAGGTCTTGTCTCAGAATTAGGAGAGATTCTTGGGTAGAATCATTCTACCACCCTGTACTGTTGAACTTTTTGGTTTGACCTTGCCTATCTGTCTTTTTCCATGGTGCTGATTTGATGCCAAATCAATGTCGTTTATGGTCCCTGGATTGGGATTTCCGATTTGCATCCCTAATTGGCTGCAGCGAGTTTAAAACACTCTAGTACTGATTCATTTCGAAGGGTTAGGATATTGCCCGGTCTATTCACTGTAGAGGTCCAATGCAGTCACCTGGCGTCCATGTTGCGTGATTTAAGTTTTGCACTGGGCCCGGCTGCTCTAATATGCGAGCCATGGCTTTCCTCTTCATTTCCAGTTCTGGCTATAACTTGTTATACTTGGTTCTGGGAAACGGGCCCAGCCATGTGCTGCGTACGTGGCTCATTTTAAGAAATGCAATCTATGACGTTCATCTCATGAATCATGATTGTCTGGCATGAGATGTGATAAAATACACGGAAACTCTTTATATGTATATATAAACAATGAAGAGAAGTATTTACTTGATGGTTGTGGTCTCACCGATGTGATCTCAATTTCATGTACTAAAAAAGAATAGTTTATAAAAGGAAAATTACGATACCTAACCTCAAATACAAAGACTTGAGTTACAGACAGTAAAGAGATCATTTGTGGAAAACCTTTGTCGTCGCATTAATATAACTCATTAACACAGAAAACCTGCTAAAATACTTGCACAGCATACATTTAGGTATGCAGGTATTAACAATGCCGAATTATCATCTTGTCATCACTACCATCGATGGATGAGCATGGGGTCCATGCATGATTGACAGGAGTGAATACATGAACCACACGTGCTTTCGTACATTTATTTGGATGATAGTAAGGTCTACAGAACCAATATTAAGATTCATACCGATCGGCGGCCAGTTTGGCTCAATACAGGGCAAATCAGTTGATTCGGTTCTATTCAGCGAACCAAATTCAATTATATTTTTTTAATTTTTATCTCGGTATAGATCGTTATATCTCGGTTCGTTACAATATGAAGGAAGTACATCTCCGTATGAGCAGATCGAGGGGGAGGGGTTGGAAAAAATAAGACTAAACCGATTTGACGCCGCACCATTTCGGCTCGAAATGAGGTGAATCAGATGGTTCGTCATAGATGATAATATATATTATCTGCCCCTAAGACAATGCTTAATTATTATATTATTATATACAAAGTATCATTTTCTATCTTACCACATCTCTTTTACACACACACAAATGAAGATCTAGCTATATATATATATAATGAAGATCTAGCTTATGCAAAGTCCTCTATTCATCATGTGACCAATGTTAACATGTTTGATCATCATTAGATATCAATACAATCAAAATTATTTTACTTGGTCATTGTTAACATACTAAATTATGTAAGGCAATAAAACTTACATTAATATGAAACCATTGACATGTTGATCTTTGAAAGCTGCCTGATTATAATTATGAGAAGAACTCTCGGATGGGGGGACCTCACAAGAATTCTTAGATGAGTTGGTGACTAAGTATCAGATATTCTTTTATAATGTACTTCATCCATCAAAAAGACAATTATAAAAATCAAGATGGGTATTATCTCCAATATGGTTATGTAAAAATTATCTTTATCATAGTTACCATAACATATATCACACTACTGTGCCGAAGGTTTATCTTGAAATACGGTTCAAATCAAGTTAAGTAAAATAAATCATAGTGTGTGTTAGTGTGGATCACATTTAGATGATTTTAAACTGATCAAGTCCAACATAAAGTTCACTGCTTAATATCTAATAAAAAATTACTTGTTCAAGCTTTTTATCTATTATAATTTATTATATTTTTTTATTTTGTAGATAAATGAAAATGAAGATAAGATTATATCTCACACAATATATAGGGTACACATACACACATACATATAAGAGGTTCCATGCAGTGTTCTCTATTGACCACATATAATATTTATTGCATAATATGCAATAGATATCCAAGATACTAGTATTAATGTGCTCAGCGGTTATTAAAGTTCATGGTTTAATTTACAATAAGAATTTGCTTATCAAAGCCTTCTATTATTACATTTCAATAGCTATTGGGAAAGGGAGAAAAAAAGTCTCAGATATCATACCAAATAAAATTGATATTAATTAATGATAGAAATTTCTCATTGACTTTTATTTAGAATTCTTTATTTGTCGTGTGAATGCCAATATTCATAATGTTGATATTAATGATAGGAGTTTTTGCTCGGCCATCATTAAATTTTATTGCCTAATGTGACAACTTATACAACATTCTTTGTGGAAGTCGGTGTTGATGACGAGAGTCTTGGCATAAAGACTTAGCTTATATAGTTCATCATACGTATGTGTGTATTAATAACAAGAATACATACTTAGCCAGAGCAAGTCCAACCAATCTTAGAGCCATCAAATTAAATTAGATAACGATGGGCATTTATAAGCTCATGGTAAAGTTTCCATCAATTCTTACCAATATCCATGCCATGAAATTAAGAACATCAATCCAGTAGCCTAAACAAGATATCCAAATAAATATATTATATTAATGATATTGGAATTGATCACGAAAGTTTCTGTATGAGAGCTCAACTTATACAAAGTTCTTTTTTTGTCATATGAACATTGATATTAATAATAGAAATTTTTACTATTGAGTATTTGCCAAATACAAGAAATAAATTTTATTTTAAATCAAACCAACCAAACATTATGGTGGTTGGTTGGTTGGTATACCTCATTTATGAAAAATGGTAGTGCTGCACATCTTAAAACCATTCTCTTTTTTTAAACTTTCCATTTTTTTTCTTCCTTTGTTCCATTATCTACTTGACTACCATTATGGTTCATAATTTAATATACAATAGAACTTGGTTACTAAAATTTTTACTTATTATTATTTATTATATCGCTATTTTGTATCTCACAAAAATCTTAAAAAAGAGAAATAAAAATACCCCACGCATCTCACGCTTTATATATGTCAGTAATGTATACCTCTGTTGATATGATATGGAACAAAATGAAGTGGGAACCCGGGAAACCAAGCAGTCCACGGGATCAAAAAGCAGGTCCGATTACGTTATTTCCAGCTCACGGGCGCTGCAGTCCAAGTCAATATTTCTATACCTTCGTGGAAGTAGCCTATATTTGTGACAAGGAATATTAACAAAGAACAGAACCTTCCAATCAAGGATCAGCACCTGGGCCAGCCTTTCTGTTTGCTTTGCCTTTTGGTGCACTTTAGTCTAATGGCAAAGCCTAGAATAAACTAAAGACGGGCCAAAGTTTGGAATCAATGCTCTCACGCCTTCCCCCCATCCAATGCTAACCCAATTACTTTCCCAAGACAATTCCATTTCTCACCCGGCTAATTGTAGCTACGTCGTGTACTAACGCCACGTCATCCACTCGCCCATCACACTTCTTTTACGCGGATTGACTGATCCTACGGTGGGGAATCGACGATTCCCGCGTACGAGAGAGGCGACTAATTAGTAATAAAATGAGTTTAACTGCAGTAAAATAGGATTTGGGCTGGGATGAAGCAAATCGACTGGCGGGTATAAATATGCACCTGCCCCCGGAGACCGGGCTGTAAGAAAGGTCGTCGCTCGCCTCCGGCCTCACCAGCGAAGGACGGGGCTCCATCGAGCGCCGCCGTCGCTTGCAAGAAGAGAACAGCTCCTTCTCTCTCTTCTTTCGTTCTCTGCCTCTCCCGGTGAGAATGAGAGGAAAAGGAGCGGCGCTTCTGGTCGCTCTTCTCGTCGTGGCTGCCGTCCTCGCCGCGATCCCGTCCTGCTCCGCCGCCGCTACGACCACCCTGCCGAAGAAGCCGAAGCCGCCGGCTTCGCCACCGTCGGCCGATACCAGCCGCCGGACGCCCTCCTCCGCCGTCTTCCCCGTCTACGGCGACGTCTATCCCCATGGGTAAGCTGGATAGTATATTAAAAAAGCTCGATTTGGGATTTTTTTTTTTTTTTTTTTTTTTTTTTTGTTTCTCTTCGAATTACTGAATTGGGGATTAGGAATCGGACTCATGGTCTCTGATTCGATCTAATTTTGCAGGATATACTACGCGACGATGAACATCGGGAATCCGCCGAAGCCCTATTTTATGGACGTCGACACCGGCAGCGACATCACCTGGCTCCAATGTGACGCTCCTTGCCAAAGATGCTCCAAAGTAATCACAAATATTTTATCCGATCAAATCGAAAACTCTAAACCTCTAACGATCGTTTGAAGAACATTTGAGATGATTCTTCTTGTGTTGTTGGGCTTTTCAGGTGCCTCACCCACTATATCAGCCGCCGAAGAACAGACTGATCCCCTGTGAAAACCCGCTCTGCTACGCGGTTCACGCCTCCACCCATCAGAAGCACACGTGCGAGTCCCCGAACCAGTGCGACTACGAAGTACAGTACGCCGACCATGGCTCCTCCATGGGAGTCCTCGTTGCCGATACCCTCGCCCTCAGCCTCGTCAACGGCTCTGCCGTTCGTGCTCCCATCGCCTTCGGGTACCAATCCCTCCCTTTCTTTGTAATAACACTAATATCAGTGGCTCACGTTTTTATTCGAGAAAAGGGAACACATATAAGAGTATCGCAGTGTTTTCGCTCTTATTTTCTGTCTCTTTTTTTTTTTTTTTGCTCTTATTTGCAGTTGTAGGGCCTCTCTAGTGCTTTGTTTTTGGCTTTACGTTTAGTTATCAATTAATAAATAAATTTATGGGGATAATAAATTTGTTTTGCTATTTTTAATCTTTATATTAACGATGAATTGTTGTCTGAACGTTTGGGAGAAGTCTCTGCATCGTTTTTTTATATTTTGAACTTTTTTCACTAAAAGCTTTCGTTAAAGGTGTATATTCCGATTTTTTTTTTTATTTTTTGATGATAAGCGAGCCAAATAGCCAGCCGGCAAAAATCTACACGGAGGTACACCCCTCAGCACTCGGTTACAGCAGTGAGAAACTGTTATGAGTACCTCATGAGGGCTGTTACAAGGAAGTAGGATTGACAGAACTGAAGTATTTGAGAGCAAAACAACAACTTCCAACCAAAATCAATCCATCAGAATAGAATGTGTCCTTTGGAAACCAACCCCGTACTCCAATAGCTGAGAAAATTGAGTGCAGATGCAATGCCCGCGGCCAAAAAAACTCAGCTCTTTCCCTGTGTCTCAAAGCCCCACTGACCTGGCCACGTCCCCCATTTGCTTTGCTGCTGCTTTTTTGTTTGTCTCTGGGCCCTCAGCTTCTGTGGCCATTTCGGGGACTCTCATGGACAGCTCAAAATTATTCCAGCAGCCTTGGAATAATTTCTAAGAAATGAGTTCTTTGTTGCAGGTGTGGGTATGACCAGCTGTTCAGGAAGCCGGAGGAGCCGATGCTGACGGATGGTGTGCTGGGGCTTGGCTTTGGGAAGGCCAGCATCCTGTCCCAGCTGAGTAGCTGGGGGGTTATCCGGAATGTGGTAGGCCACTGCCTCAGTAGCAAAGGGGGAGGCTATTTTTTCCTGGGGGATGACCTAGTGCCTCCCTCTGGGTTGACCTGGTCGCCCAAACTTCGAATTGGAGACAGGTTACTGAGATTCCTGCCCTTTAGATGGGTTCAACTGTAGTTACTTATGATGCTGATGTTAGATTGCTAACTAACTCTGCTTTGGATTTGGATCAGCAACTATTACTCGCCGGGGCCAGCAAGTCTCGTCTTGGGGTCCCAGTCTTTGGGGTCCAAGCTGCCAGTGGTATTGGACAGCGGGAGCTCCTATACCTACTTCGGATTTCAACCGTACCAAGATTTTCTCTCCGCGGTAATTGAAATTGGATGTATTTTTTACTTGTTTGCTTTGGATTGTTTAGACTTTAGAGCTAAGTTTCCTTTTCTTAAAGATAAAAAGGGATCTATCGAGACAGCCACTGACAGAGACATCTGATGATAAGTCGCTACCCTTGTGCTGGAAAGGACCGAAACCGTTCAAGTCTGTGCTTGATGTTATCAAGTATTTTAAGCCATTGATTCTAAGCTTTGGAAATGGGAGGAAAGCAAGGATGGAAATACCTCCAGAGAATTATCTGATCGTTACAGTATGCCTTACTGCTTTGCTTTTTCTTTTCTTTTTTATTGCACAGATAAGAAAATTGCACAAATGACAGGATTCCTTGTTGTTTTGATTGTAGAAAAAAGGCAATGCATGCTTGGGCATTCTCAACGGCACAGAAGTTGGTCTGCATCAGGAACTCAACGTGATTGGAGGTAAAATTCTTCAAAATTTCCAATTATTTTTTATTTTTAATTTTTTTTTTTAAAGATTGGGAGAAGGAGGGGGTTGTTGGAGGGTTGATTGACTAGAGATTAACTTCACTCTCTTCCTGGATGATTGCAGATATATCTTTGCAGGACCTCGTGGTCATTTATGACAATGAAAAGCAACAGATTGGATGGGGCCGTGCAAACTGTGACAGGCTTCCCAAGTCTTGAACTTCCCTTCTGTGATGCTTTGCTTCCTTATACATGGCTGTGCACAAAAGAAGAGATTTCTCACACTACAACTCTTTTCTTCTCTTTATTCAAACAGTGCAGATAGAATTGATGGCTTTGAGGACGGTTTCTGTCAGCCTCAATTTGCCAGCATGGGTATCCTAACAGAAGAGTGTCCTGCTTACTACCATTCAGAGACAGTTTGAGCTGGATGGAAGGAAAAAGGATCTGAAAATGAAATAAAGACAGGAGATTGTGTTGTCTCAGTTTCAATGTTTACATACATGCATACAAACATTCAAAATTTATAATGATACCTCTCAAATATTTGTTAGTACAATCAATACATCAAAATTGTCAATCAGTTGAAATATGACGATCCTATTGCAGCGCAATCATTATACTGCAAGCTTCTTGAATCAGGCAATGATGGAAATGCTTTTGCATTTTCTTCTAAACATACAACATGGTTCATTTTCACATAATTTGGCACAAATTGTAACAATTCACATAATTAGAACAATGTTGATTGCAACACTTCACATAATTTGGCACAAATTGTAATGAAACAACTAAGAAATTTGTTTCGAGAATCTAGGATTTCCTGCTTGATTTTTCTTTAAATCATTAAACAAAAGGCAATTCTAGTACTCCCAGTTTATTTGTACATCTTTTTTCAGAGTCTATACATCAGAAACATAGCGGTGATAATATCATTTAGCATTAGAATATGAATGTCACGGTGCACATGAAATCAACAGACTTCCCAAATATGAATTTAATGATCAATCACAATTTTTGGACAGATTTTATTATCCATTTTTTCCCCCTAAATGTCCAAATGCATACACATATAATGTTTAACACCCCTACTTCATATGCATGGAGTATATCGAAGAATAAATTCAATATAGATACAAACCTCGGGGAGACTAACAAAAGAATCAGTGCCATGGAACTTCACGTACTACTGAGCCAGGTTTGTTAACTGCAAATTGAAATTCAAAGATTCATTAGTTGAAACAAGGACTGCCGATCCCTATTGAAAAAAAGGAGGAAAAAAAAACATTTGTAAGATTATTTCTCAATACATGAAGATACGAAATCTCAAAAAGTCAGCATACATTCTAGAAGAATAATAAAGCACAAATATATGATAAAATTTTAAGTTGCAGCAATGCTGAAGGACAATAGTAAAATTCAACATAAACAGTTAAATTTTTAGATCAATATCAGGATGCTTTGCTAAGCACACGAGAATGCAGTTGTACCAACAAAACATTACCTTTTCTTGGCATATTTTCGCTAGTGCTTCAACATGAAGATTCTGCAGTTCTTCGAGGGCTCTGGAATCTAAGCCAATTAGGTCTTCACCCTGATACAAACATAGATGAACATTCAACTCAACTTGTTCCCGTGCGAACAAATAATTGTGAGGATACTGTTGCACACTGTTTCATTGTGCAATATGTACATCATCCAGCCATGTATTGCACTGTGTTAATCCATGCAAGAGATTATTCCAGGGTATCTTATCTAACTAATAAGGCCAGATCCTAGTACAGTTAGTAGTCAAGCAGGATAATTTAATGTACCTTCAGTCTGGAAATAATGTGTTCCAATTCTTTGCAGCGTCTTCTTTCATATTCATAAGCGGCTCTTGCCTCTTCCAAGCTACTAATGGCATCTGTAGCTATGTTGTCAGAAGACTTTTCGCCCATAAATCTTATAGCATTATTACCATTAGGTGGAAGAAAACCACTTCATTTTGATGGAAACTCATATTCATTCAACCCTTTAGATAAGGATTCATCAGAAATGCCATTTTCTTAATTTTTGCAACAAGCACCCACATGTTTGCAAGAAGCCATTTTCACGTGGTTTGGCCACATCAATTTTTTTTTTTGTAGCTCAGCCTCTCTTTGATCCTTTTCAGATAATGCAACCTCCAAAGAAGCTTCTCTCTGGCATTTCACAGCAATTTATTTCTTTAACTCCTCAATCAAGTTCCCATCCTTCAACAACTTAGTGCACATTGGCATGATCTTGCTTCCCATCACATTGATCGCACCTATGGCCATTAGATCTGCCAAATGCATCCTTTGCTGCAGCCAAGTCACCAGTTAATTTTGCATTTTGGTAAGAAAGTTTGGTAACTGCTTCAGCCAAATTTCTAAGCTCGACAGAAGCTGCTGCAGCCAATTCCTTGGCACATGAAGCTTCTTCGGCCAGCTTTTGGCTATGAATTTCCACTCCATCATTTTCTTCAGTTAACCTCGTTGACTTTTCGGATTTTCAAAGCTCTTTCCGCATGCTCTCCGTATTTGTACATTTATTCACATCGACCGTTCCACGAGAGGATCGCACGTTTCGTGAACTCTCTGTGTGCAGGCGGCAGTTTCGCATGCCGTTCTCACACACGAAGCTTCTGCGATCATCTGCGCCTATAAAAGACGTCTTCCTTTTCTCAGTTTCCATACAAAAAAAAAATCAAATTTTTTTATCTTCAAAAATTTCTCTTCCATCTTCTTCTCTTTCGTTCATTTTATTGATTGGGCTCAGAACGAAATTGATCGGCGTCTGTTCGAGATCATGCCATCAACGGACGTTGAATACTTGGCTTCCGAATTGTACCTTGGAGAAGGATATGCGGCTCAGCTCTTCACACGAGAAGGGACCGAAATCTCCTTTAAGACAGTAGTTTATCCGCCTCCCGAACTAGTTCTATTTATTTTATTTCTTGTCACATCATATTCAATTGTATCATATACATCACAGAAAAAATATTTTATTATATATATATATATATATATATATTGATTGGTATCTAAATTATAAATTAAGTTTTTTTTTTTGTGAGCTTATTTCTATCATTTTTTTCTTAAGCTTACTGTTCAATACATTTTTTTAAAAATATTATTTCATATATTTTCAATAACAACCTAAAGGAGATTCCTAAAAGAAAAATATTTTTGTAATGTATACATATTTAATATAATTATTTGTATATATTTAAGACTTATGTAGTGTATGCATATTTAATATAATTATTTGTACTTATGTTTCTTGCATATTTATATATTATTTTTAATTTTTAATTAATCAATATTATTTTCTATAGTTTTATGTTGTACAAATTAATTAAAGATCCCCTCAAAATTTGTATTGCTACATGCTCAATCTTAATAAAACTTATTAAGTCCACTAGTTAAAAAAAACAAAAAAAAGGAAGACTAACTAATAATTTTTTTTAAATATCAGTTTTTCTCTCTGAATCTTACTTGGACCAAATGGCTACTCTTAGAGATGAAACCTTTAGTCTTAAACCCGACAAGTTTGATGGAACCAACTTTAGGAGGTGGCAAAGCCAAATGAAATTTTGGCTAACCACTTTGAGGCTCTGGTCGATTATTGACCGATCCTCTACCTCCTCTAGTTCAACCTCTCCTGCCATCCCCAAGAAGACTATCTTTATAAGGATAGAATTCTAAATGCCCTTTCTGATTCACTCTATGATGTTTTATCGCAAAGAGTGCAAAAGAATTATGGGATAATCTAAAGTTTGAGTATGGCCTGGATGATGCTGGTGTTGAGCAGTTCAATATTGCATCATTTCTTAGATATATTATGGTAGATGATAAACTTATAAATGATCAACTCCATCAATTTCAAGAATGTCTTAGGAAGCTTCAAACCAATGGAACCTCTCTCTCTGAAGAATTTAAGGTCTCGAGCCTTCTTGATAAATTGCTTCCTTCTTGAGATGGCTTTACTAAGGATCAGCTCCATAAGCAAGGAGAACTAACCTTAACTCAATTTCTCAATTCAATTAGGATAGAAGACCAACATAGGTCTAAAATCCAGCAATTCAGAGTCCCAGATGCTCAAGCTAACCTGACCCTTAGCAAATCTAAATCAAAATCTAATTTTCAACCAAACTAACAACACCAGACAAACCATCCTAACCGACCCTACTAAATCCATCAAGCTTGCCCAAGGTCCAAGTAATAAGTTTCACTTTGTATGTGGAAGGATCAATCATCTGGCAAGAGATTGTTATCACCGGAAGAGAGAGCCTTTTCGCAAACCTTCTAGTTCCTCGGGACCTCAAGCTCATGTAGTTGAAATCTAGAAGATACCATCTTTTAGTCGGTAAGCTTTAACCCTAAAATTAATTTTACTTCCTCTAACCTTGATTAGTGGTTGGATTCAGGAGCTAATGTTCACATTTGTTTTGACCGCTCTTGGTTCACACTATTCAAGACTCAAGTGGAGGAGGTGTAATCCTTGGGAACAATATAGCCGCTAGGATTAAGGGATAAGGATGAATTAATTTGAAGATGACTTCTGAAAAAGTTCTTACCCTGACAGATATATTGTATGTTCCAGACCTTAAGAAGAACTTAGTTAGTGGGTCTCAGCTAGTCCAGAAAAGATATAAAATTATCCTTGATTGTAATAGAGTTGTGATAACTAAGAATAATGCCTTCATAGGAAGAGGATATGTAAGTGAAGACTTATTCAAATTAAATATAATAAATTATTTTATTAATAAAATTGAAAATCAAGTTTATTTTGTAAATAAATCTAATCAAAATTTGTGGCATGATAGATTAGGTCATGTACACTTAAAGAAAATCAAGCATATGATGGATTTAAACTAATTCCCAAATCAATCTTAGATACATCTAAGTGTGAAATATGTGCTGAATCTAAACAACCAAGAAAACCATTCAAATCAGTTGAAAGAAATTCTTCAATCTTGAAATTGATACATAGTGATGTATGTGACTCTTCCAAAACTGCAACCCGTGGTGGCAATAGGTATATAGTAACCTTTATAGATGATTTTTTGAGATACTGCAATTGTTACCTAATTAAATCTAAAGATGAAACTTTCAATAAATTCAAAATTTATAAAAGTGAAGTAGAAAATCAACAAAAAAAAATTAAGATTCTTAGGACTGATAGAGGAGGGGAGTATACTTCAAATGACTTTTTCTTGTTCTATCAAGAACATGGAACAATTAATGAAGTAACTGCTCCTTACTCTCCATAGTCCAATGGTGTGGCTGAGCGTAAAAATTATACCCTCTTGGATATGGTGAACGCTATGTTGATTAGCTCAGGTCTACCTGAGAACTTATGGGAGGAAGCTCTTCTGTCTTCTTGCTTCATCCTAAATAGAATCCCTGTTAAGGATAGTGGTAAGACCGCTTATGAAGTTTGAAAAGATAGAGCTCCTAACTTAAATATTCTCAAAATGTGGGGGTGTCTAGCTAAAGTGAATATTCTTGAACCCAAAAAGAGAAAGCTAGGATCTAAAACTGTAGATGCTGTCTTTATTGGCTATACCCAAAATAGTAATGCCTATAGGTTCTTAGTGATTAAATCAGATATTAGTGATATAAGTTATAATTCAATCCTAGAAGATAGAGATATTTCTTTCTTTGAAGACATATTTTCTTTTAAGACTAAAATTTTAGATCCCTAGAATGTGAACCATCTTCTTCTAGATCTATAGAACTAAAACTTGAAGCTGAAACTGAATTAAGAAGAAGTAAAAGGATCAGAATTGAAAAAAATTTGGAGAAAAATTCTTTACATATCTTTAAAGGGTGATCCTTGTACGTATGATTAAGCTATGTCATCATCAGATTCATCATATTGGAAGGAAGCTATAAATAGTGAAATTCAATCAATCCTAGAGAATAAAACTTAGATTTTATCAGATTTACCTCCTGAAAATAAAGCAATAGAAACTAAATAGATTTTCAAAAGAAAATTAAGATCAGATGAAACAGTAGAAAGATATAAAGCGAGTTAGTAGCTAAGGAATACAGCCAAAAGAAATACTTAGATTATTTTGAAACCTATGCTCCTGTAGCTAGGATAACCACCTTAAGAACCTTGGTAGTATTACCATCAATTCATAAATTAATGATTCATCAAATGGATGTAAAAATTATATTTTTAAATAGAAAATTAGAAGAAGAAATCTATATAAACCAACCTCAAGGTTTTGTAGTCAAAGGACAAGAACATAAGATATGTAAATTAATTAAATCACTTTATGGATTAAAACAAGCTCCTAGACAATGACATATTAAATTTGATGAAATTATCCTAGAAAAAACTTTAGGATTAACGAACATGATAAATATGTGTATTATAAAAGAAATAACTCAGACTTTATCATTTTATGCCTATATGTAGATGATATTCTATTATTTGGAACATCACTAAAAATAATACAAGAAACTAAAGATTATTTATCAAATAATTTTGATATGAAAGACTTAGGAGAAGCTGATATAATCTTAGGAATGAAACTTAAAAGAACAAATAACGAAATGGCTTTAAACCTAACAAATTCAATAGAAAAAAATACTTAAAAAGTTTGAATATTTTAATCTAAATCCTGTCTCTATCCCATATGATCATAGTTTTCATTTAACTAAGAATTTAGGAGAACCTATAAGACAATTAGAGTATTCCTAGATGATAGGGTCACTGTTATATGTAGCAAATAGAACCCGTCCTGATATAGCTTATGCAGTAGGCAGGCTAAGTCGGTATACTAGCAATCCTAGTGAAGAATATTGGAAAGTCCTAGAAAGAGTCTTTAATATATGAAGGGAACTCTAGATTACTCTTTCTTATTCTCCGGTTATCCAGAAGTACTAGAAGGATATAGTGATGCAAACTGGATGATAGAAAATTTAGATGTTAAGTCTACCACAGGTTATCTCTTCATGTTTGGAGGAGGTGCAGTATTTTGGAATTTATGTAAACAAACAATAATAACAAGAAGCATATTAGAGTTTGAATTAATTGCTCTTGACACCATTTGCACTGAAGCACAATGGCTAAAAGATTTAATTAATGATATTGAAATTCTTTCATTTAAAATATCTGTAGTACCAATAAATTATGATTGTAGAGCTCTAATAGACCTGTTAAATCAGCAGACATCAAATAAAAAGATGAACAATCATATTCTGATCAGATACAAAATTGTGAGAAATAAAATGAAAGATGTGATATCACTTCAATTTATAAGATCAAAGAATAATCTATCTTATCTTTTAACCAAAGATCTTTCAAAAGCTTTGGTATTTGAGACATCGAGGGGGATGGGGCTTAAGCTCGTATATTAGTCACCAGAGTAGACCCCTACCTTTGTGATTGAAAATTCAGGATCAAAGTTCAAAGGGAAACGACCTCTGAGGTGATGTATGAGAGAACCATTTTTTTGTTGGAGTCTGTCTCCAATCCATCCCTATAGTGTAGTGCTCTATATGTGATGGTTAGACTAAGCATAGCTCTCAATAGATCCAAGACTGAAAGTTCAGCAAAGTACGATTCTGTTACATGTATCCTTGGAGGATCTACCTTAGTGAGAGTAATCGTGAGGCCGCGACTATGGGATTAGGACGAATCTCTAGTAACTCTCATGAAAATCAAAGCAAATACATGGCCTAAATAGCGCTACCCCGTAATTTAATCAGTTCGTCTTCATACTGTGTGTATTTTATACTAAATACAAGTTCAAACCTAAAAGGTACTTGTATTAAGTACAGTAAAAGCCCAATAAAATTTTTAATATTTACTGAATTTAAATATTTTATGAGTTTTGAAACTTGTGGGGATCGTTGATTTTTTGGAGTTTCAAAACTCCTTCCGCGTGCTCTCCGCATTTACGCGTTTGTTCACGTCGTTCGACCGTTCCGCGAGAGGATCGCAAACTCTCCATACGCGGGCGGCAGTTCCGCATGCCATTCTCGCACACGGAGCTTCCGCGGTCGTCTGCACCTATAAAAAGCATCCCTCTTTTCTTAGTTTTCGTACGAGAAAAAAAAATATCGAGTCTTCTTATCTTCAAAAATTTCTCTTTCATCTTCAAAAATTCTCTCTTTCATTCATTTTGTTGATTGGGCTGAGGATGAAGTTAATCGGCGTCCGTTCGAGATCGTGCCAACGATGGACGTTGGAGTGCTTGGCTTCCGGATTGTACCTTGGAGGAAGGTGTGCGGCTCAGATCTTCGCATGAGAAGGAGCCGAAATCTCCTTTAGGACAATAGTTTTTCCATCTCCCGAGCTAGGTTCTATTTATTTTATTTCTTGTCACATCATATTCAATTGTATCACACATATCACAGAAAAAAATATTTCATTATATATATATATATATATATATATATATATATATATATATATATATATATTGGTTGGCATCTAAATTACAAATTAAGTTTTTTTTATGAGCTTATTTCATCATTTTTTTCTTAAGCTTACTGTTCAATATAATTTTTTTAAAATATTATTTCATATATTTTCAATAACAAACCTCACCTTTTTTGTATCATATTTTCAATATCAGCAACCTAAATCCGAGAAAACATGGAAAAAGCCCGCAATCATTATGATATGTGTTGGAATTTGATAGTGGGTACTCAATCACATATGATAAAAAATGCTTAAGAGAGAAAAGAAATTATTAATAATATCATAATTTATATTCATTATATATCCAACTCCTACTATGCACTAAGCAATCACTTCTATTTATACTACTCACAAATACATTAATTAATATCTCACACGCTTCCCAAAGAACATACACATATTCTTAAACTTCTAATGCATGCATTCATGCTTTTCTAAAAGTCATAAATACATTCCTAGGCATAAGTTCATGTACTTATATTTATTATTGAATATTTTCAAAAATATAAGAAATAAATTTTATTTTAAATAAAACTAGCCAACCATTGTGGTGGTTGGTTGGCCAGCATCCTTTTTTTTTTTCTCTCTCTCTCTCTATATATATAAAAAATACATCTTAAAACCATCATTTTTTTGTTCAAACTTTCTATTTTTCTTTCCCCTTTGCTCCAATATCTACTTGACTATCACTAAAGTCCATAATTTAATTTGCAATAGAACTTAGTTACTAAATTTTTTTATTTATTATTATTTATTTATATTGCTATATTACATTCCAAAAATATCTTAAAAAGCAGGCGAAAAAAAAAAAAAACCGTGCATCTCACGTGTAATATATACCGGTGACCACACCTAGTTTGATATAATATGGAACAAAATGAAGTGGGAAACTTGGAGTGCAAGCAGCCCACAGGATCAAAAACCAGGCCACGTAGCTCTGCAGTCCAAGTCAATATCTTTATACCTTCGTGGAAGAAGCCTGTATCTGTGACAAGGAATATTAACAAATAACAGAACCTTCGGCACCAAGGCCAGCCTTTCTGTTAGCTTTGCCTTTTGGTGCACTTTAGTCTAATGGCAAAGCCTAGAATAAACCAAAGATAGGCCAAAGTTTGGAATAAATACTCTAATGCCTTCCCCCAATCCAATGCTAACCCTATTATTATTTTCCTAGCACAATTCCACTTCTAAACCAGGCTAGTTATAGCTACATCGTGTATCCACGCCACGTCATTCAGTCGCCCATCACACTTCTTTTACGCCGATTGACTGATCCTACGGTGGGGAATCGACGGTTCCCGCGTGCGAGAGAGGCGACTAATTAGTAATAAAATGAGTTTAACTGCAGTAATATAGGATTTATGCTGGGATGAAGCAATCGAATGGTGGGTATAAATATGCACCTGCCCCCCGGAGACCGGGCTGTAAGAAAGGTCGTCGCTCGCCTCCGTCCCCGCCGGCGAAGAACGGGACTCCATCGAGTGCCGCCGCGGCCGCTTATAAGAAGAGAACAGCTCCTTCTCGCTCTTCTTTCGTTCTCTGCCTCGCCCGGTGAGAATGAGAGGAAAAGGAGCGGCGCTTCTGGTCGCTCTTCTAGTCGTGGCTGCCGTCCTCGCCGCGATCCCGTCCTGCTCCGCCGCCGCTACGAACACCCTGCCGAAGAAGCCGAGGGCGTCGGCTTCGCCGCCGTCTGCCGATACCAGCCGCCGGGCGCCATCCTCCGCCGTCTTCCCCCTCTCCGGCGACGTCTATCCCAATGAGTAAGCTGGATAGTATATTAAAAAGCTCGAGATTTGGGATTTTTTTTTTCCCCCTTCGAATTACTGCATTAGGGATTGGGAATCGGACTCATGGTCTCTGATTCGATCAAATCTCGCAGGGTATTCTACGCGACGATGAACATCGGGAATCCGCCGAAGCCCTATTTCATGCACGTCGACACCGGCAGCGACATCACCTGGCTCCAATGCGACGCTCCCTGCCAAAAATGTTCCAAAGTAATCACAAATATTTCATCCGATCAAATCGAGAACTCTTGATTAATTAAAAAAGAAAAAGAAAAAAGAAATCTCTAACGATGGTTTCAAGAACGTTTGAGATGATGCTCTGTGTTGTTTTGTTGGGCTTTTTTCAGGTGCCTCACCCACTGTACAAACCGAAGAGGCTGATCCCCTGCGAGAACGCGCTCTGCTACGCGGTTCACGCCTCCACCCATCAGAAGCACGAGTGCCAGACCCCGAATCAGTGCGACTACGAAGTACAGTACGCGGACCACGGCTCCTCTGCGGGAGTCCTCGTTTTTGACACCCTCGCCCTCAGCCTCGTCAACGGCTCTGCCGTCCGTCCTCCCATCGCCTTCGGGTACCCAATCGCTCCCTTTCTGAGTAATAACACTAATATCGGTAGCTCACGTTTTTATTCAAGAAAAGGGAGCACTTATAAGAGTGTCGGTGTGTTTTTGCTCTTATTTTCTGACTCTTTTTTTTTTTTTTTGCTGTCGTTTACTGATGTATCATGTATGGCCTCTCTAGTGCTTTGTTTTTGGCTTTACGTTTAATTATTAATTAATAAATATATTTATGAGGATAATAAATTTGTTTTGCTATTTTTAATCTTTATATTAACGATGAATTATTGTCTGATATTTGTTTTTTATTTTTTTGATGATAAGGGAGCCAAATAGCCACACGACCTTTATTGCTATTCCAATATGAAAAATTAACACGCAGGTGCACCCCTCAGCACTCTGTTGCAACAGTGAGAAACTGTTATCAGCACCTCACGAGGGCTGTACAAGGAAGCAGGATTGAAGTATTTGAGGGCAAAACAACGACATCAGTATCGTTTCCAACCAAAATCGGTCGATCAGAATAGAATGTGTCCGTTGGAAACCAACCCATACTCCCATAGCGGAGAAAATTGAGTGAAGATACAATGCCCGCGGCCAAAAGAGCTCAGCTCGTTCCCTGTATCTCAAAGCCCCGCTGACGTGGCCACGTCCCTATTTGCTTTTGCTGCCTCCTTTTGCTTGTCTCTGGGCCCTCAGCTTGTGTGTCCTGGGCACAGTGCAGTTGATTCTGACTGAAGTGGAGGAGTTACAAAGGCCATTTTGGTGACTCTCATGGACAGCTGAAAACAGAATGGCAGCTTAAATTTCAACAGCTTTCCAGCAGTCTTGGAATAATTTCTAAGAAATGATTTCCTTGTTGCAGGTGTGGGTATGAGCAGCAGTTCAAGAAGCCGGAGGAGCCGACGGACGGTGTGCTGGGGCTTGGCTTTGGGAAGGCCAGCATCCTGTCCCAGCTGAGTAGCTGGGGGGTTATCCAGAATGTGGTGGGCCACTGCCTCAGTAGCAAAGGGGGAGGCTATCTTTTCCTGGGGGATGACCTAGTTCCTCCCTCTGGGGTAACCTGGTCGCCCAGAATTCGAATTGGAGACAGGTTACTCAGATTCCTGCCCTTTAGATGGTTTCAACTGTAGTTGCTTATGATGCTGACGTTAGATTGCTAACTCACTCTGCTTTGGATTTGGATCAGAAATTATTACTCGCCGGGGCCAGCAAGTCTCGTCTTGGGGTCCCAGTCTTTGGGTCCAAGCTCCTGGTGGTATTGGACAGCGGAAGCTCCTATACTTACTTCGGATTTCAACCGTACAAAGATTTTGTCTTTGCGGTAATTGAAATTGGATATATTTTTTTTTTATTTGCTTACGGATTGTTTAGCGCCCAAGTTTCTCTCTTACAGATTAAAAAGGATCTATCTAGACAGCTGAAAGAGACATTTGATGATAGTTTGCTACCACTGTGCTGGAAAGGCCGGAAACCGTTCAAGTCTGTACTTGATGTTAATAAGTACTTCAAGCCATTGGTTCTAAGCTTTGGGAATGGGAGGAAAGCAAGGATGGAAATACCTCCAGAGAAATATCTGATCGTTACAGTATGCCTTGCTGCTTTACACTTTTTTTTTTTTTAATTGTACAGGTAATAAAATTCCAGAAATGACAGGATTCCTTGTTGCATTTTGATTGCAGAAAAAAGGCAACGCATGCTTGGGCATTCTGAACGGTACAGAAGCTGGTCTGCATCGTGATCTCAATTTGATTGGAGGTAAAATTCTTCAAATTTGCCAACACTGGAAAACAATTTTTTAAAATAAAAATATATATATATTTAAACAAAAAAAAACAAAAAAAAAAAAAAAAAAAAACAAAACTGCGGGGCATGGAAGGGACGGTTGATTGACTAGACGTTAACTTCATTCCCTTCCTGGATGATTGCAGATATATCTTTGCAGGACCTCGTAGTCATTTATGACAATGAAAAGCAGCAGATTGGATGGGGCCGTGCAAACTGTGACAGGGTTCCTAAATCTATAATTTCCCTTCTGTGATGCTTTACTTCCTTTCACATGGCTGTGCACAAAAGAAGGGATTTCTCACACTGCAACTCTTTTCTTCTCTTTATTCAAACAGTATAGATAGAACTGATGGCTTTGAGAACGGTTTCTGCCAGCCTCAATTTGCCAGCATGGGTATCCTAACAGAAGAGTTTCCTGCTTACTACCATTCAGATACAGTTTCAGCTGGATAGAATGAAAAAAAGATCTGAAAATGAAATGAAGACAGGAGATTGCATTCTCTGTTTCAATGTTTACATACATGCATACAAACATTCAAAATTTATAGTGATACCTCTCAAATATTTGTTAGTACAATAAATACATCAAAATTGTCAATCACGATCCTGTTGCAGCGCAATCATTATACTGCATGCTCCTTGAATCGGGCAACGAGGGAAATGCTTTTGCATTTTCTTCTAAACATACAACACGGTTTCTTTTCGCATAAACTGTACATATGGGATCCCATCTGCACAAATGTTCAGCATTAGTCCCCCGTGGCAATTAAATCAGGAGGTTCATGTAGAGTTTACTAAAGAAATGAGTTTGCAACAGGTCATGCTAGTGTAACGATAAACAAGCATGCAGAAGCATTACATTACGACTAATTGCCTCACATTTATTTAAAACATGGACGGTGGTCAATAGCACAAATACAGGTGCATAACAGGAGGAAAATTATTTGGATAACAGTCCAGCAGCAGTAGATATTTTGATACATTAAAAAAAAAAAGATATCTGTCAATAGCGAAAAAGCTAAGGATGCATCATAAACATGAATACCTTATGGATGTCCGGTAATAATATAAAAAAGCATGCGAGACAAAATTGCAAGCTATCTCATGAGTCTCTTACACAGTTTGAACTTCTATAGGTGGGCAACCGAGGAATTTATTAGGATAGGATAACAATAAGACATGAACATCCTTCGACAAGGATAGGAGTAAATATAAATTGGCAAGAAAAATGGTTTCTAGCCATCTAATAACATCTTTGCCAAACAATTATCAGCACTACAATAGGAATGAGAAAAAGCTAAGCCACTGACCATTGGCTAATATTTTGAAGTGCAGAAATGAAAACTGAGATCCTTTGGGATCTAACTTTTTCCTTGGGGAAAAAAGCAAGCATGGAAGTCCTATAAGATGTACAACGTCCTCAATGCCAACCAACTGAGTTTGTGGAGCAGAATCACCCAAGATTACAACCGAATCTGCAAATTGCTCATGCCAACAGCCCACTCCTCAACAAGTAGCCATCTGATTAAACTGATCAGACAAGCCATATGGCCAACAAGTTAAATTCCATTTACTCCGTAAATCTTGCCTCCTGTGCTTGACTAGATTTATATTTTCATTGACCTATCATGTCTGATAAGAGATGGATAAACATCATTCTGGTCTAGTAGGAATAGTTCTAACACGAGACATGCAAACATTCATGTGGATCATGGAACTACCGTAAGCTTCACTCTAGAAATTTAGGGTTACATTACACATGGAAGGCTCTTCATTCTCCAAATAAAAAGATTGGACTGGAACCTGAAAAGTTGAAGAATTTTGCTAATAGACTAGAATCAATCAATAATGTCCTCTAAAGCTTTTAGACTTGCTAATCAAACATTTTACATCATTCTTGAGGTGTGCATACGCTAAATCAACTTTTACACACAGTTCCCTTAACAAAACTCTTTTTTAAGACCAAGTCAAAGAGGTCTCAATTAAGTAGTTAATACCCAGAGTTCTGCAGCCAACTCCATTCTTCCTGGGTTCCTGGCTGACAGGAATTCCTCATTGGAAAACAGTAGAGATAAACAAATCAAGCGTAGGAATTTTGGGGACCAAAGAAATTGGTTCTTCTGTTTCCTGAAATTATTTCAAGAATCACATACGAAGCAGCTATCTACCAATTAAAAGGATAAAATACTCCTTTTGGTTTTGAATCTTGATGACGACAAGATAGATAAATAGTAATCACAGCAAGGAAAACACAGCTGAAAAAGGAAACTTGCAGGAGATTCAATTAACCGAGATTCAGAAGCTGAAATTTCACCTCTCCCATCCATGGGTTTACACTAGTGGAGGATACATAATAGCTCCTAAAGTCTTCAAGCAGCCTCCTGTCAGAATCTTCAATTTCGAAACTTCAAGTACTGAAGGCACAAAAAATTTAGTTTACTGATAGCAAGACAAGAATGTTCCTCATATATTCACTAATCCAGATTATAACCAACTGAAAAGCCCCTTTTAGACTGGGAAGGCTGTCTAGCACAGGTACTGCACGTCAGAACATATAGCAGGTATGACCCACTAGAGATGAACAGGTCCAAAATTCCTCTTGAAGATGTAAATCATTGATATGCTTGTAAAAGACTAATAGTATTATTGATTAAAGACATCACTGTTACTTAACTAAGTGAAAAAGGAAAAAGAGAATCTGAACTTAATTATGGGAGCATGAGCAGCAAGTGGAGTCACCAAAAAAAACTAGAGCATGGAAATGCCGAGGATCCTGGCCTCCAGATCCTCTCCTAAGCCTATGTGGCCACCCATATAACTGCGATGTAGTTCAGTCCCATATTAAAGTCACTAAGGCCCTATGCAGTATGGCCAGGAGGTAACACGGACCAGTTTCTGAACAATGTTGATTGCAACATTTCACATAATTTGGCACAAATAGCAACCAAACAAATAAGAGAATGTTATCCAGAATCTAGGATTTTCTGCTTGATTTTTCTTTAAATCATTAAACAAAAGGCAGTTCTAGTACTCTCAGTTTATTTATATATCCTTTTTCTCTATACATCAGAAACATGGCGGTGATAATATCATTTAGCATTAGCATATGAATGCCATGGTATACATGAAATCAGCAGACTCCTCCTACTATGAATTTAATGATCAATCACAATTTCTGGACATTTTCTACTATTCATTTTTTCCCTAAATGTCCAAATGCACATGCATATAATATTTAACACCCATACTCATATGCATGGACTAAATCGAAGAATAAATTCAATATAGATACAAACCTCAGGGAGACTAACAAAGAAACAATGCCATGGAATGTCACTTACTACTGAGCCAGGTTTGTTAACTGCAAATCAAAATTCAAAGGTTCATTAGTTGTAACAAGGCCTGAAGAGCTCTACTGACAAAAAAGAAGAAAAAAACATTTGTAAGATTACTTCTCAATACATAAAGATATGAAATCTCAAAAAGTCAGTATATATTCTAGAAGAATAATAAAGCACAAATAGATGATAAAATTTGAAGTTGCCGCAATGCTGAAGGACAATAGTAAAATTCAACATAAACAGTTAAATATTTAGATCAATATCAGGATGCTTTAGTAAGCAGACGAGGATGCAATTGTACTAACAAAACATTACCTTTTCTTGGCATATTTTCGCGAGTGCTTCAACATGAAAATTCTGCAGCTCTTCAAGAGCTCTGGAATCTAAGCCAATAAGGTCTTCACCCTGATACAAACATTGGGGAACATTGAGCTCAACTTGCTCCCGTGCAAACAAATAATTGTGAGAATACTGTTGCACGCTATTTTCGTTGTGCAATATATATATCATCCAGCCTTGTATTGCATTGTGGTAATCCATATAAAAGATTATTCCAGGATACCTTATCTAACTAATAAGGCAGGATCCTACTACAGTTACTAGTCAAACTAATGAGAATAGAAGGGGTACTGCTGCAAGCAGGATAATCTAATGTACCTTCAGCCTGGAAATAATGTGTTCCAATTCTTTGCAGCGTCTTCTTTCATATTCATAGGCGGCTCTTGCGTCTTCCAAGCTACTAATGGCATCTGTAGCTATGTTGTCAGAAAACCTTTCCCCCATAAACCTTACAGCATTATTACCATTAGATGGAAGAAAACCATTTCTTTTTGATGGGAACTCATATTCATTCAACCCTTTAGATAACGATTCATCAGAAATGCCATTTTTCTTAATTTTTGCAACAAGCACCCACATGTTTGCAAGCTCATTTTCCAAGTCATTTTCACGTTGTTTAGCCTCATCAATTCTTTTTTGTAGCTCAGCCTCTCTTTGATCCTTTTCAGATAATGCAACCTCCAAAGAAGCTTCTCTCTGGCATTTCACAGCAAGCTCTTTCTTTAACTCCTCAATCAAGTTACCATCCTCCAACTTCTTCAACTGCACATTGGCATGATCTTGCTTCCCATCACATTGATTGTACCTCTGGCCATTAGATCTGCCAAATGTATCCTTTGCTGCAGCCAAGTCACCAGTCAATTTTGCATTTTGGTAAGAAAGCTTGGTAACTTCTTCAGCTAAATTTCTAAGCTCAACAGCAGCTGCTGCAGCCAATTCCTTGGCATATGAAGCTTCTTCAGCCAGCTTTTGGCTATGAATTTCAAGTCCATCCTTTTCTTCGGTTAACCTCACCTTTTCTTGTTTCAGATTCTCAATCTCAGCAGCCTAAATCACCAAAAAACATGGAAAAGGTTCCGTTCTCATTATCATATGCAAATTTTTTAAAAATCAGTGAAAGACTTGGTTAATTAAACAGTGGAATAAGGAAATCTAGCAAAGAATGTTCACAAAAGTTTAAAGAAGATTACCTGCATGAGAACTTGGGTCTTTAGGGATGACTCTTTATTGCTTTCCTCACGTAGCTCATTAGAAAACACGTGAGACAAGCCTGTGGTCCTTGGAGTATTTTCATCAAAACAAGTTTCCTTAAATGAGTTAGTCCCACTGAACGGTTCATCATTTTCTCTAGATGATTCAACCAAAGATGCACTAATCACATCATCCTCTCTTCCATAGCCTTTGTCTGATAAAGAACTTAGTTGCTGTCTTAGCATTGAAATGGTGTCCTGAAGTTCAGCAATTTCAGACATCTGTATAAAGTTGATCAAGCATGTAAGAATGATGCATCTTAACCCTGAAAAGAAACAAAACATGTAATGCCATTATCCAATCTCACCTTCACCTGTAGCTGTTCTTGAAGAATTCTATTATCTGCAGACATGATCTTTTAAAAACAAGACCATAAAAAGTGAAATGAATAATCAGCAATGAATGTAAAGAAAAAAATAACGCATTCACTAGAAGGCAGAAAATTGCACAAACCTCAAGTTCGAATGTCTTCTCACTTAATTCACTTGTTAGTTTTGATAGCATCTACATGAAGGTAAAAGTTATGCATTAGACATCAGGATTAAAAGATCATCGACAATCGACAGTGGTAGCCAGAAGCAAGGGAAGTCATTTCACCCAAAAGTGATAACCAGCAACAATTTAACAAGGTATAGGAACATGAAGACATATTCTAATATAGATGAAACAATACAGTTAAGGACGGTTGGAAACAAAAAAACAGGAAGATATCACAAGTTGCAAGCTCCAACTTAGTGTTAGCAAGTTTTAAATTATAGAATCTGTCTGATTCTTCCTTTGATTCTTAATTGAGCTGTGAAAGCTCTAATACATAGCATATTAGTTCCGAAGGCCTTCCAGACAAGTTTGGTACAAGATACCTGAGACATTTCAACGCCGTTGGATGATTGCTGGGTCACTTCAAAAGATCCCGCCATCCGCTGCTCAAGCACACGCATTTGCAGCTTCTTTTCACTGATTTCATCCTTCAGCTTTTGCATTTGCTCCTACAAAACACACACGAAAAAGCTTTATATAATCAACCACAAGAAGTCTTCTCATTATCTAGCAAAACCTGAGAAAAAGGTTTTGATGAAGCTGCCCAACCAGATAAGGAGGGCCGGTTTACTATATTCATGTCTCCATATTCAGATAAAAGTTTCATGTAGTTCACATGCCTGAATTTGCATATCTTCAGGGTTGCCGACTGCTTGCTCTGACAGTCTTTTAAGAGAGCTCGTACATAATGCCACTTCCCCAGCTAACATTTTCACCTGCTCACGGAGAAGATCCATTTGATCAAGGATAGTAGTTCCAGTCTGCAAGACAGTTAAATAAAACTTAAGTCAACTGCATTGATATACTGCAACCAATTATGCAGCTGATAAATACAAAATTTTGACTTATAATACATGTCCTAGGGCAACTACACAAACAAGCAGGGTGAGCTTCTTCCTCTTCTCTCTCTTTTTCTTTTCCCTTTTCTTTTTTTTTTTTTTTTTTTTTGGTGCGTGTGTGTGTGGGGTGATTTATGACTTCTAGAGTGTGGTGATTGCATATCGTTGTGCAGGAAAGAAGATAAAGCTGTTCGATACGTTCTAACTGTAGAGACTGCAGTTTTTTTTTTTTTTTGGTGTAGACCCCAAAAAAGGTTGTGGAAGTATCAATATGCAAAAAGTGTTTCTTGATATTAAACTTAAAAAAAAAAATAGGAAAATGTTAACAATATTTGGGTTTTTTCTTCAAAAAAATAGGGAAAAGTAATATTGCAATAAACTCTTAATATAACTGGTTAAATTTATACATAGTAAAGGATATGTTGTTGGACATTGTTAAACCTAGATTATTTACAATTTGACACAAATATCATTGTGCCTTTCATGGAACTACTAATTTCGGATATGATTTTTAAAAAAATTAAAAAAAAAAAGCTTTTGTTGATGTTGTATTTTACTTAAACATGGTCTAGAGATTAGGGATACTGTGTCAATATTCAGTATGATATTAGAAGGCAGATTCTTGAGATATTAATATTCAATTAATTCTAAGCAATATGAGAGGTGAAGGCAAAAAAATATACAATGTAAATTTCTAACACAACACCTCAAATGACTTTTAGGTGAAGCAGGTTAAAATGAAGAATTAAAATATAGCAGTTAAATAAGAAATTTCAACAAAAGTTGACAAATAAATGAAAGAAATAAGAATGTGTTATTTATGATTGTACCAGTTAATGACATCTTTATAGACACGGCTGGCGGTAATATTTTAGTCTTGCTGATTTCAGAACTTGAGAGTCAATACTAACCCCATATTACTACGATATTTCAATTATAGATACATCAAAAAAAAAGAAAGAAAGAAAAAGAAACATGCAAGAACTGATTTTCCAAAACTATCTAAACCAGTTTGATATGAAATGATCCGAAATTTGATTTAGAAAATGAAATTAGGGAAACAAATCTCAGATTTCCACATTTTCCTTTCCAGGCTCTTGAACATCATTTTTAGCATATGTGCTTGTTTTTCTTTATAAAGAAAGAAAGACCACCACGTTGATTTTTTTTTTTTTTTTAAAATGACATCAAACATTTGTAAGTAGCAAACAATATGGGTCTAAACAACCCGTAACTTAACCCAACAAGAGTCCCACCAGGAACCAACCTAAGCAACCCTGGAATGTCACTAAAACTTTTCTTTCTCAAAAGTAAAGATTTTTGACAATACTATAATTCTTCAGAAATCACCGGATTACAAGCAAATAGACCTCTTTTTCTGAGTTTCAGCCCTCATCCTTGTTCTACACTTTTTGGCAGAAGGTTTTAAAATCCCAAAAGGTAGGAGCTTTAATACTTGAAAAACTCCAACTTACTACAGTGAAATATAAGGAGAGCTATTCTAACTAAAAAAAACTTTTGAGATGCTCACCACCTAACTTGATCAGAAAAATCCCTCTGTTTCTCAATTTGGGCCACTATTTCTTGAACAAATCCTTTCCCAAGGTGGCCAGCAGCTATTTAACTCCTTTTCCTCCTACTAAACCGTCGGTCATAGTAGAATTCCATCTGCGTACCTCATCTAACAAAAAGGGGGTGGGGGTGGGGGTGGACACTAAGTAGCTAACCATTTTTGAGAGCCCTCCCACTTATTCTTGCGCTTCAGAAGAGGAGCTGCTCATACCATGCCCTGGAGGCTTCAGAATGCAAAACAATCACATTTCATATTTTTTAATATCAACCATCCATTAAGCAGTCCGACCATTATTTCCAATTATAGATCACTTCCATGATTTGACAACAAGCAAATAAACACATGCAAGGATAAAATATAAAATGTTGTAAATTTGCTTCATATTTGGATATTGATGGGATCGATTTATAAATTGTCGAGTTAGTAGTACCTCCATTCAATGTATATCAGCTTAATCGATATGCTATATTCCAGGTTTAGAGAATACCTCTTCTTCAGATTTTTTTCCTCTATTTATTTTTAAAAACTATTACATTTTAACCGCCTTGGCCCTGCCTAGATTGCAGGTGGCAGCCTGGCCACCCACCTGCCTATAATTTTTACACTAAGTGCACGTAAATCAACTATAGGTAGCTAATTTATTTCAGAATAGAGATAAGATAAGGTGAGACTACTAGAGAGATTTTTGTTTACATATTACATATGCATACACACAAGCATATATAGACATAGCAAGTGCACAAGCACAGAGAGAGAGAGAGAGAGAGAGAGAGAGAGTTGGTGAAATGTAAGCAACCGATAATGAAATCAAGCAACCAGAATTAAATCCGAATATTTAGTCATGAACATCATCCATTAACCTAAATATCAGTCATAGAAACCCAGTTTCAGAATGTTGTCTCACCGGTGGAAGCCATCGCCCTTTTACTGCTGCACTAAACAAATCACCTGCTTGTGTTTTTTCTGGAAAGGAGTCCGTGAATGCAGAAGGATCATCCCCTTTTCTACTTACAGATTTTCTTTGTCCATCCTTCAGGTCAAATAACAATTTTTTCTGTTGTGATGACTGTGAACAGGATGGTGACCCACTGGCAGAGCTCTCACACCCTGCACCGGGTGACAGTCCAGAATGTTGCTCTGGTTTCTGCATCAAAAGGAACTCATCTCAAATACCTAGTGTGCTTCATCATGTAGATATATAAGAGTCAACAGCACTAGCTTTCAGCAGATCAGTAAGAATCAAGTCTTATAATATGAAATATCACGACTCAAACAATTTGTTGATAGAAACTCCATAGGACACAATAGTCACTTCATAGCTGATATCAAAGTCGGAAACAATATGACAAAATTCTGATTTTACATCTCAAAAGGATCATGACGAGACGGACTAATTTTAGAATCACTGACTCTATGGAGATGGAAGACTAGGTTATCTACAAGTCAAGTTGGTTCCAAATGTTACCTTTCAATATGATCCAAAATGGAGTCAAATCAGGTTCATGTCTACCATCTGGACTTGTACCAGGCAATTTGATGTAACAGCACTCAAGGAGAGGCTCTTGAAAGATAAAGGGAGGCCACAATAGAAGAAAAAAGTGATACAAGATTATAAAGAATGCCTTAATCACTTTTGACAGAACAAGAAACTAAAGTTAAGGGCTTGACCTGCTCTTAGAACTAGGATGAGAACATTAAATTATAAAATTGGGCTACTTGGGTCCATAAAACAAGATATGGAAGCATGATCAGCTTGTTCCAGAGAAGAAGAGCTGGAAAACTTTCAACTGCATATCTTCCCTAGTACAAGCAAACTATGCATTATATGATTGCCTCACAACATGGAAAATAAGCATAGGTAGTGTGTACAATCCATATGTACTAGAGTAAAACATGCATATATTAGATGGAATTAGCTTCTACTCCAGTGACTTCCACAGTCCCAATCATGTAATCGAGGTATCTAAAGACTAAAGCAATAAAGGCATAGTGCAGCCTGCATAGGTAATCATGAAACTGGGAACTAAAGTGGGGGGAAAAAATTCAGGTTCAATTCATTTCAACAAAGCTACTACCATTTCCAACACAATATCAATACTTATAGCATTTCAACTTTGTTAACCAGTATAATTCAATTTTAGTTTTGCACTAGTGTCTGGAGTTAGCTTGGCATATTTACATGATCTTATAAAGTAGCTAGAATTTTGTGCATGTATGTTTGTTTCCAATGTTTTCCAGACTTTTATTTATCAAGCAAATTTTAGTCAAGAAAGTCATAACAAACTTCTACAACTGCCACTAAATATTCCAAATATAGCAAGCCTGCATATATGATGACTTTGTCTTCATATTGTGAAATCAAATTACATATGCTTAGAGCACAAATTCTGACATATATCATGATTCAGCAATAAAACTAGCCATCGTCTCTCGAAATGGTATCTCTGATATTTGCCACACAATTGCACCATCTAGTTTGCAGTCAAGCAGTATCACAAACATTTTACAGAACGTATAGAACAACTGCATTATGTATCATACTAACAACAAACAAACAAGAAGAGCAAAATTTTCTTGCACCAGGGAAAAAGGCAGTCAAGACACACCCTTAATTTGAACCACCCAAGCATTCCCCGCCTCCGATTCCTTTTATCAAACCTTATAGTCTCATCTAGGCTGCTGGCATCAAGCCTTCCCTCCACCGAAAACTCTGAATCAAGACTGACCACATCATCATCAACAATGTATTCCCGCTTCCTATCAGGCAAATACACAAGCTGCAATCGCAGGAAAAAATAGTAATATATAAGAATTTGATGAGAGGAAATTGCAATATTTTTCTTAACATTGGAGAAACAATTGATGTATCATAAGGAGATGATTTTGGTTCATGTACAGTGATAAAATGAGCAAATGCTAAGGGAAACTTGAATCCATAGCAAACTTTATCTGTTCATGACCCAATAAAGCTGAAACCATAACAGATAGGTTCAGTTAGGAAGAATGAAGTAGGTGGGGTTCAATTTGCAGATCAGTTAATCAGGAGCCAACAAATCTTACTAAGCTTGTTCCATCAGTTCGAACAAAATATTTTATGGTCGGTAACAACAAATCTAGTCCCATGTCAAATCTACTTGATGTCATCATAATGTTGAACCATAAAAATCCATTTAGACTAATAGACAGAAACAAGCATACTCCAGAACAGTAAAAGATAATAGGTAAGAACAGCAACCTCATCTTCCCCAAAAGAGTGCCTCCGTCTATGCCCAACCTTTTCTGAAATGTTTGAAGATATAGAATTCTTTGTGGACACCAATATTAGTTTTGTCAGCCGCTGAATTCGACCCATTAGGGCTGCTTTTGCTTCCTCCTCCTCTTCCAATCTTGACTGCAACTTGACTTGGCCAGCTTCCAGCTTTCCAATTTCAAAAAGATAAGTTAGTCTCGAGTATGTTTAAAAGGCAGAAAAGATGAGTACAAAATTAAGTGCAAAATATTTCTCTTGTCACAATAAGTTGCTTGTGGTTCAAAATGAATCAGCTTCTAAGAACAAGATTTAGGGGGCACATAAGATGTTCAGTGACCTACTGGCAGATAGCAAGTGAATTTCACCCCCATAAGATCTTAAGAAAACTGAAATTTCATAATATGTAGCACACAAAAGAAAATATGGTAAAAACAATTAAAAGTTCTTGTGTGATGTAAATCCCAAAGGACATCGCTTTCCCCTTTCTTCTCACATTTCCTATATTGTAGAATCATGTAGAGAAAAGCAAGAAAAACAAATTCTCAATCTTTTGATCCATCAAACACTTGGATGTCAGTGATGTTGTCATATATAAAAATTCATAACTAATACGAGGAAGATAACAAGCTACTTAACCTACTAACATGCAATCTAAAGACATTAAACTATTTCATTGAATTCCTTTTCCCGTAGTTGCCATTCATTGTTAAATGATTTTGATGACTTTGCATAACTACAAGGTCTGTCAAACCGTCCCATGCTAAGAAATTCAGGGCATACAAAATTGAACCAGCCAAGAACCAGAATGATCCAGCCATCCTAAACGAAACAGGGTTAGAACCAGTCCAAACCAGGCTAATTGAATGGTTCTAACAAGTTTTGGATAGTTCTAACTTCTAACCCAATTTGTCAGGCCAAGCTAGGCCCCTTTGTAAAGGCCTGACCCCTCCCGGCATATGATCTCTCTCTCTCTCTCTCTCTCTCTCTCCCTCCCTCTCACACACACACACACGCACACACACCCTCTCTCCGAATTCCTAGCCATCGTGCTCTCTCCCCCGATCCCCCCACCTCACCTTCCTCCTAATCCCCCCCTCATCTTCCAGCAACAATGCCATGGGAGACCTTGCCAATTATTCCAGCCCCAATCAACAACCTCAAGCCTCCGATCTACAAGCCCCGACCTCTGATTTGCCTCTCCTTATCTAGCAGGTCCTTCCTCCCATTCTCTCTCTCCACCTTCTTATTCTCTGTTTCTTGCTTGTTTGCACTCACCAGCACCTGATCGGCACATGTGCACCATGTTGGTGGCATGGTACAATACCATACCCAAAAAAGGTACCAACTGGTACAGGTCATGGTACTAGTTTTGTGAACCTCGCTAACCACATTTTCCATGGTCAATTATGTCATTGTTGGCCCTTATTTACATATTTTCCTCAACTACCAAAATTTTAAGTCTAGATTGCCCATGCTTAACATCACATCTCAAGTTCAGTACTCCTTGTTTCATTGCACTATATTGTGCTGCTCTCCTGTGAAACCCAGACATTTAACTTGTACTAAGAAGGTTACTTCTACAAATCTGAAAGACATGGAGAAGTATGGAAATGACAGAACTTGAAAGATGAGAAAATCTTAACAGTCATATTAAAAAAAAAAAAAAAATCCATTTATGCCAGTATAAGCAAAGTAAACAAATATTAAAGGGTTCAAAAGATTAAAAGCACCCTGCATTATAAAATTTCTATATCAAAATTAGGTTGGTTTGAGTATTAAGCACAGGAGCTACATAAACCAGACATGTTAAATAATCAAACATTAATACCTCTTACTGCACAAATCTTCAGTATCAAATCCTAAAAAGGGAAAATTAATAGTATAACTTCAAAAGCATGATCATGCCATGACAGTAAGAAGTACCAAAAAATTTAGAATGATATGAAAGTCTTTTCAATTCATGATGTCAGAAAGATCTATAGCAATAAATTGGAAGTATCAGTAATGTACCAAATCTGTTTGACTTCCATATACAAAGGCACTAACCTGAAGTTTCAGATTAACGAGATCTTCTTGATTAGCATCAAGAAGGTATGGTTTCTCCATCATGCCACGTTTTAATTGCTGCAACTCTTGCTTTAAACAGGTAATCTCCCTTTGATATTTCTTTATGAGGGACTTCTCATCCATTATCTAAAATTATGTACTGATCAGTTACTCATGTGATGGATAGAATGAAAATTAACATAAAGTCCTGATGAGTTGCTCTTGCGATGGATATCAATAAAAAATAGCACATAAATAATAATACCATCACCTTATTTTGAGAAGCTTTGATTTCCACATGTTTGCTTCGATGTGCAAACTTTAATGTGTTGTGTGTCTCTTCACTATTGCTAGAAGCAGGTGTTACTGTGCATATAAGCTACCAACAGTAGGGAGGAAAAATTTACAAATTAACATACGTAGAATAGAAAAAGACATGTAGGAAGTTGCATCCAGTTAGTTTAAGGAAACAAAAAAGGAAGAGAAAGCAAGTTCTTCCAAACCCTGTATAACTTAAAAAACAAAAGCAGTACTTCTGCTACATGGAAGAGAACTCACGGAGATCCGTCCATGTCCACTAAGAGAGGACTGCAGCAAACGGGTGAGTTTTGAATCTCTATAGGGAATATGTGTAGCTTTGCCATCCGTCAGTTTAGAAATCACCTTTAACAATGAACACATACTTTAGAAAGCTCAATAACAAAGAAGACTGAATAGTCAATTGCAAGAAGACTTTACTAGAGAGGCTGAGAGCTAGCAAAAATTACGACAAAAAACTTTCTAGGAAGTAGGAAGGATTAAAAAGAAGATAACTTATGAATGACCATATTAGTGAACCAAACAGCAAAGCGAATCCAATTAGCTTGCTGTACTTCAACCAAAAATGCTTTTAACAATAGAGATTCTCAAATCTCTAAATTGATAAATATAATGAATGAAGAAAAAGAACCCCCAAAAAAAAAAAGCTAACCATATGGGTAACCTATCCTAAGCAGTTGGAAGAAAGAGTTGACAGTTATGCTCCAAATGGGTGGTAGATCCTCAAAATTTACCTCATGATATATTCAAAACCATATTTAACAAACAAACAGATCAAGTGATCCATTATAGAAGGTGTCTTAACTATTAAGAAAGGATATATGAAGAATGTGCTGGTGAGAACAGCCAGATAAATACCGATAGCAAGATAAAAATAAATTATAGCAATTAAGAAACAGAGCAACTTCAGCAATAAAAATGAAATAACTGCTTGAGGAAGTAAGCACAATGGTTGAAAATTTACCAATACAAGCCAATAGACACTTCAAGGCATAAAGTAATCTTAAGTTGTAAGTAACAATTGAACAACATCATAATAAGGGCATCTAAGTATGGTAAAATGAGGTAAGGTCTTCACTTGAAGGAATACGAAGTTATTAGAGCCACTTATGGGAAGTGGTAGCTTACAGTCCCAAGGGTAAGTAGACTTTTGTTTATATATGAACCTTCTTTACGTCGCAACCCCGTTGTTTCTGCCTTAGAACTTTCTGATCCAGCAAGATCAATCAAGTTCTGCAAAGGAAAAACAAAAACTAAGCAATCAAAGCATTCAAAAAGTGCAAGAAACCAAAGTCTCAAATCAAAAAGACAGCAGCATGAATGAATATCAGAAAATTTCTCATGAGAAAATTTACCAATTGAGACAATCTCACATCCTCCCCTCCACTATCACCAGAAGGACTGCTCTCAACAGTCTGCAGGCATATAATTCAAACAATTAGTCTACATAGACCACTTTCATATGATAAAAACTTCTTACGGAATTGCATGATCAAGATGTATCAAAGATATCTGTGACATAATCTTCAATGTTTCAAACTTTCCAACATATACATGTCAATATTTATTATTTAAACTATGAAATCAAGATGCAAGCAGTTCTCTACATATATATCATCAATAATAATAATAATGTACTCAGCAGTGCCCTCGTACTAAACATTTTAAAAAATAATCATGCAACAAAACACAAGATAGTAAAATATTACAATTAATGAAAAAGAACAGTAATTTGTATTCTAGGAAGCACATTCTGAGCACAGGACAGGGATACGCAAATAAATTAAATCTTGAAAAAGTATGATATGATACAGCTAGGATACATTAATAAATATATATGCAGTCTATGCATAGATATATGCATAAAAACACAGACGTATATATATGTATGCATGTAAAGAAGAATGTACAAAACATAGTAGGCTACCAAAATAATGTAACCTATATCCATAATAATATTGACTTTCATACGCTCATCACTTGGTCATCATTCAAATGAATCAAATCTATAGAACCAAATTTATACTTTAAATATCAATACTAATATCATATTGTCCAAAATTGATCATAATAATAATGTACTGAGCAGTGCCCTTGTACTAAACATTTTAAAAAATAATCATGCAACAGAACACAATATGGTAAAATATTACAATTAATGAAAAAGAACAGTAATTGGCATTCTAGGAAGCACACTCCAAGCACAGGATAGGGATACGCCAATAAAGTAAATCTTGAAAAAGTAGGATATGATACAACTAGGATACATTAATAAATATATATGCAGCCTATGCATAGATATATGCATAAAAACACAGATGTATATATATGTATGCATGTAAAGAAGAATCTACAAAACGTATTAGGCTACCAAAATAATGTAACCCATATTCATAATAATATCGACTTTAAGACGCTCATCACTTGGTCATCATTCAAATGAATCAAATCTATAGAACCAAATTTATACTTTAAATATCAATATTAATATCATATTGTCCAAAATTGATCATTCGCTGTTAAAAGATCAGCATGAACAAAAGAAGCAAAAGTCCTTCCTCTCATTTTTGGAGTTATCGGGGAAATATCTCAGATGCATACTATGAAGCATGGGTACTTCAAATCACATTTCATGTCTGTATCAGATATGCAATGGATATCGATCCTCATCATGCACTTCTTGGATACATGTCAAGTACTTGTGTTGAGTATCCTATTATTCAAAATTGGAAAGAAGGAAAAAAAAAAAAAAACCCCACAAACTTCCCAGATACACTCAAGATACTTCCTAGAGATCTTCAAAAATAAGGGGAAGGGGTTTTCTTTCTTTTTTTAAATATTAACCTTTTAATAGTTAATATCAGTTTTGGAGTCTAATTGTAACATAAAAACATGAAGTATGGATTGGGTTTATGGATTTGAATGACGACTAAATGACAAGCTTGTACAAGTTGATGGTATCATATAAAATATGGTCTATGTTATTGTGATAGCCACTACCCTCTATATATGCACTTTCACAAGCATATATATGTACATATGTGTAACTATGTAGTTATGCATACATGTATGCATAAATTGCACATATCCGTTCATGTATCCTAGATATATCACAACTTACTCTTTTAAGATGTCATATCAGTGTATCTGCAAGGTTTTAAGTCCCGACGTGGCAAGGATGTCCTAACCATCATATCCCATTCTTATGAGAAAATGAGATTGGGACAAGGTCGAGACTTTAAGACCTATCCATGTGGGGAAAGAAAAAGAAAGAGAAAAGAAAGAAGGAAAGATGAAGAAAAGGAAAAAATAAAGCCAAAGAAAGAGGAAAAGGAAGGGACAAGAAAAAGAAAGGAAGGAAAGAAGGAAGAAAGCTGGGAGAAAGAAGAAGATGAAGGGAAAAAGAAATAAAGGAAGGGACAAAAAGAAGAAAGAAAAAGGAAAAGAAAGAAAGGAAGGTAGAAGAAAAAAAAAAAGAAAGAAAAAAGAAAAAAGAAGGAAACAAAGAACGAAGGGGCGAGAGATGGGAGATATCTATCAAGATGCATGACTATGGCCGCTAGCGGAACACAGCAAGACAGTGGGACATCCATTCCATGGAGAAACCGGGACATTTCCATCCTAAGGAATTTAAAACCTTGTGTATCCGTATCATATCATATACCCCTGGCAATGCTTAAAATGTAGAAAAAGTATCCAAATTGTTCTTTGAATTTGGACAAATAAGACTTGACACAAGTATCAAACATGCATCAGAGAAGCATCCAACAAGTATCGTTATCTGATACATCGGACATAGACACAACATCATATTTGAAGCATTCATGTTTCTTGCTTTGCATTACAATAAAAGGAAAAATCTCAAGATGAAATAGCAGTTATGAATGATTCACTGTAGAGCTAACAGAGCTATTGGACCTCAAAAGTTCTACTCCATAAAACATGATAAGGTGTTTGTAACATGCACTTTGATAGTCATCAAGTGTAGTAAACTGAAGCTGCATAATTCCTTCAATAGAGAATAGCTAGGATACTTATAAGAGAGAAAATAGATGGTTTTTGCTTTGCTAGATGTCAGTATTTATTAGTTTATGTAGTATTTCATAACTATAGCAGCATTCTTCAAGTGTCTGAGTTTAGTCATACCAGTTGCTTTCTAACTCGAAGCTAGTAAATGTATGATAGCCACCACTACCATAGGGTTATCTAAGATATTAGAAATCCATAGGCAGACTGTAATGACCCAGGATCCATCCAAAAAGGCAAGCAAAAAATTATTAATTGGGGTCCCTGGAACTGCTTAAGTACCCAAGAGCCCAAGAACTCCCCAGCGCGGAACCAACTAAACACAGGCCACCACGAGTTCTCACATAGAGAGCTACTCCTTTTTTTTATTAATATTGTAAAGTTTAACTATAGCGCATAACACCATCTTCTACTAATGCAGGACAACCTAAAAGAAAAGAAAAAAAAACCAATCATAAAGATCAAGCTTCCTTCCGTTCGTCAACAACAAATCACGTCCGGCCAGAGGCATCATTATTCCCAGAGCAGACAATATAGTTGCCTATACTCTGCTCAAGAGACGTGACTGATTGATACGAGACCAAAGCAAGATTAAACTAAATGATACAGATGAATGCCATATTAAAGATCAGTAAACAACTAGCAATAAGAAAGTAAATAAACAAATAGCAGAAATTAAACATGCTCACGAGTAAATGCAAAAAGAAATATGAATGGAATGAGGGAGAGTAAGACATTAAACCCGCAAAAAAATCCGAGAAGATAATAAGAATCTAGATCGTGATAGTTAAGAAACTATCCTGATTAGGGCTCTTAATTTTTTAACGAAACAGATCTGTCAATAAAGAACTAGACCTTTACCAACGTCGAATCTAAAAAAAATAAAAATCAAAGATCAACTGAAAAAGAACGAAGGTCCTTGTCAGTGTTTGATCAGTAGAATAAGGGATCACTCTTTCTCCCTCATCACGATAGACGGGAATCTTAAAGGAAACAGATCTTCTCTCGATGGAATAGGCTTGCGTGAATAGATGGTAGAGACGAATCAGATTCGTAAGAACACTGGATCTCAAGTAGATAAAGGTTAAAGAGATAGGGAAGAAAGTGGACCTCACACCCTTCCCTCGTGGAACGATTTTGGATCTCACGCCCTCTCCCTCTCGGAGCGATTGACACAAGTATTTGCAGGATTTATAAAATCATTCCTCCATATCTTCATGAAAAATACAGGGGTTTATATAGGACCCTAGGGGTCCTATTTCTTTAGGAATCCCCTACCCTTTACAAGGAAGAAATCAGCCCTCCCAACAAAAAAGTAAAACATTATGTCTGATTTTCAAACAAATAATCTATCTTTTATGGAATCATGGGAAAGAAATCAGCCCTTTAACAAAATAAGTAAGAAATCAAAAACTCTTAAGAATCCTAGGGAAGAAAAGGAACTCCATATGAGGTGCTTAATGCTTGGCACAACTTGGTATAAGGATCCTTGGCACGGCACATACTAGCATGCATATTTTCCCTGGACGTGTGGAGAGTGGTGGCTCCAAAGGTGACGTGGTTCAAACTAAGGTATGACCTCTTAGGACTTGCTTCTTCATGATGGTCAAATAAGGCTCCAACCCAATTCAAACCTAAGTATGGCCCTATGGATCCAAAACTAAATGCATCAAAATAACTAATTGACTGAAAACAAATAACTGAAGTAGAGTCAATCTAATGGGGCTTCTTCGATCCAAATCAAATTCAAATCATATCGCCAACCTCTGATAACTCTGATGTCCGCACCAATTCTCTCAAGGTGGGGAGAACCTGATCCTGTTGAGTGGGGGTCGATTCCGCTCTGGTAACGCTCAAACAAATCGAGATCAATGCGCTATAACTCTTCTCAAGTGATTCAGATATCTTCAGACTCCGATCATCCTCGCTATCTGACCAAATACCGCTGATAGCCTCAACTCCGGGTGGGGATGATTTACTCGTCCAAAATTCTCTCAATCTGATCGTGCTTTGCTGACATTGACTGATGGACACTCAGAGATAGGCTCGCTCTCAAAGGTTGGTTCAAGCTCAAATAGCTCACTAGGTACCCAAGTTAGCTCTTTATAGATGACGAGATCTGCAATATTAAAAATAGAACTAATCCCAAAATCAGAAAGCAAGTCCACAACATACGCATTCGGTCCGAATTTCTTTATGATCTTAAACAGACCTACTCCTCGGGCATGTAACTTCATGTTCCGAGTGGAAACCGTTCAGGCCTCATTCGAACCATCACAGTCTCCCTCCGCAAACTCTTGAGCACGTCGATGAGAATCTGCATTCCGTTTATAGACTTTAATGTTAGTGCTAATTTTTTATTGATCTCTTTATGTAAACTCTTGACATGCTGTGCAAATGACTCTGCAGATTGGGAAATCCTAGCATGCATGGGCAATGAGATGAGATCTATTGGTTTCCTAGATTGATATCCATGAACTACTTCGAAAGAACTCATGCCAATGGATCTATTAGCAGAGCTATTATATACAAATTTGGCTGAGGATAGCAAAAGATCCCAGTTACCCATATGTTTCCCAATCAAGTAACGCAACAGACTTTCAAAACTCCTATTGACCACTTCGATCTGACCATCCATTTGCGGGCGATAAACAGAAGAAAATTTCAGTTTTGTGCCTAGAATGCACCATAGGATTTTTCAAAAGTAGCTCATAAATCTAACATCCTATCAGACACAATGGTTTTAGGCAATCCGTGTAGCCTAACAATCTCATTAAAGTATATCTTTGCAACTTTCGATGCGTCAGACGTTTGGCAACATGACAAAAAATGGGCCATTTTTTGAAAATCTATCTACAACCACTAGAACAGAATCATGCTTCCTAGCTGTCCTAAATAATCCTAAAACAAAATCCATACTAACGTCTTGCCAAGGACAGTCTGGTATAGAAAAGGATGTATATAGGCCGGTGTTTTATTTTTTCTGCTTGGCCATGGCACACGTTCTACACTGGACAACAATTCAGACGACGTCTCTTTTCAAGCTTGGCCAAAAGAACTGAACTTCTACCAACTCTATAATTTTATTCCTACCAAAGTATCCAGCTAATCCTCCAACGTGTAGTTCTCAAACTAGAAAATTCTTAAAGATGTACAGGAGCCACACAGCCTAGTTCCTTTAAACAGGTAACCATCTTTAAGGATATATTCACTATATTCTCTAGATGGTCCTTTACGTAAAGCGGTAAGTATGCTACCAAAATCTGGACACCCCTTATAATCTTCTTTAATCTTATCAAAACCAACAACTTCTATACTAACAGTGGACAGTAAAGTATGACGATAACTCAGGACATCAGCAGTACGATTCTTTACACCCACACGGTATTTTAAAATAAAAGTATAGGTTGCAAAAATTCGACCCACCTACCGTGTCTATGATTCAGTTTGTTTTGAGAATTCAAGAATCGAAGGATCTCATGGTCAGAGTACAAAACAAATTCTTGTGGTAGTAAGTAATGTCTCCAATATCTTAAAGCTTGGATTACCGCGTAAAACTCCTTATCGTAGGTAGAATACTTGAGTTTAGAATCGTTAAGTTTCTCGCTAAAGCATGCTACCAGATGACCTTGACTAAGGACACCACCAATCCCAACTCCTGACGCGTCGCATGCTACTTCAAAAACTTTGAAAAAATCAGGTAGACGTAAGACTGGAACGTAGGTCATCTTATCCTTAATATCCAGAAAGGCTCTATTGACTGCCTTAGTCTATTCAAAATCTCCCTTTCTAATATAGTCAGTGATGGGAGCGGCTATGGTGCTAAACTATTTTATGAACCTATGGTAAAAGATTGCTAATCCATGAAAACTCCGCACGTCATGGATACTCTTGGGTACCAGCCACTCAACTATTGCTCTAATTTTTTCAGAGTCGACAGACACACCATCGAGGATAATAATAAAACCTAAGAAGATGACACGGTCCGCCATGAAAGCGCACTTCTTAGGATTGGCATACAGGCTTTCTATTCTAAAAATTTGGTACACTCTTCGGAGATGGTCTAGATGGTCCTCCCTAAATAACACCATCTTCTACTCCATCCACCACTCCTCGATCTCGACATTCTTTTTCTTTTTTTGACCTTAATATATCCTACAGAGGACGTACAAATTAAAGGTTCAGCATCAAAGATGCAGGGTAGTAATAGCAGCTGTATCAGATCTAGTCATATACACCTAAAGGCATAAGCCGACCCCAGATAGATATGATAAATCTCACCCAGCATTCCTGCAATCAAATTATCATCCATTATTATAAATTTAAAATCATGTGATTTGGTACAATGCAAGAACTCACTGATGTAATAGTTTTGATTCCAAAGGTTCCAGCTGGACAACAAGAATAAGGTAATCTATGGATAGATTGATCCTGACACTGGGTCATACTTCTGTAACTTATTTCACGGAATAACTGTCTAATCCTGAAGAACATGTTCCGAAAATCAGACTCTTCTCAAGCTTATGGAAAGAAATCAGGCAGCGAATCACGTGGCTGATCACAAAACTACGATAGGTTTATCATCATTATTGCACCATCTTCTGGTTAATTAGGTCTCCATATTGGAGCTTTCTTGTCTGACCAAAACAGACAGAAGGAATACCACATAAGGAAAAAAATCAAGAAAACACAAACATCTGCATATGCTATGGTCATAAATAACCAAGTATGTCTGTTAAAAGCATGCATGTAAGCTCCAATAGGGTGACCTAGTAGGCTCCTGAAGATGGATATCATTCTACTGACTTCTACATTATTCTAACCTCCTGTTTATTCAGACAGTAAGGCTTATTCCCAAATAAATCTTTTTAACTTTTTTGGTATACAAGTTTGCAAGTGCAATAATATATGCAATAACTCTATCTTAAAAAGTCTTGAGAAAGCAGACTTGTTTAGCAAACTCTAAATGAAAAAGACAGAAAAGAAACCAAAGGGATATACATAATAAAGAAGAGAGAGTTCGAAGTTATATTTTGTGCCCAAATATAGAAAATCTATTTCAGCTCTTAATAAATTGGTACACAAAAAAAAAAAAAGAAATGATGCAACAGTGAGAAACTCAGCAGTAAACAAATTTGTCGGAATAGTTATGTAACAAGTAAGGTCATATAAGGCAAAATTAGAACTTCTACGAGAGATAACAAGGGTGCATATGTAAGTTATTCAGATTGAAAAAGAGAAAGATAATTACCAAAGTGAAAATAGTGTGGCTCCGACTACTGAGAAGATTAAAATTATTAGACCCGACATGTCTGTGCTCTGCAATTACATACTCTTATGAGTGCAACAGCAAGTGGTCAACTATAACAATTGTGGACAAGCAAAGAAGACAAAGGTATATAAGAAAAGTAAGCATGTCATATAAAATTAGATAGCAGCAGAATAATTTACAACAGAGAAAGGTGAAAAGGGAGTATTGTAGACCTGCAAGTACTAGAGAACATGAAAGCAACACATTATTTAGTCTCTGGTCAAATAATTATATAAATGTATATGGAAATAGAAATATTTCCATACAACAGAAGTAATGGTTGAAAAACATGCTTGATATTGGACATCAAAATACCAAACAAAAAGATACACCATCTTAGCATTTTTTTTAAACAAAGGATCACCAAATCCTAATTCAAAATCCGATCGCTGAACTAAGATATGGCCACAGTCCAAGCAGTAGTTCACATATTCCACGGGCGTGCTTCCCTTTCACAGTCTCACCTTGTGAAGATAACTGCCTCATGTTAACAACTTATGGAACAATAATATTCATGGTAAAGACAATATCAACTTCAAGCTGCCTAAGTTATCTCCTGAGAGGTAACATACATCAACATCAGACAGCTGAAAAATAACCATAATAAGGATGGTCTGTGCTCAAATATCCTGAAAAGCATCAATTACAGCACGCCCAAGGCGAAAAAAAGTGCACTAGTTCTTACTAGTACCCAGAATCTACTACATAGGGTAACGCATCTCTTTCTACGAGCTTCCTTGCTAAAAGTGTTTTTAGAAAGTATCAACTCTCCTGCACCTGCACTCAATTCTGGCAACTAAGCACTAGTGCATAGTTAACTTCCAATTTCATTAACCTCACATTTAGAGATAACAAGGTGACCCGCATGTCAGGCTTCCTTATCACAAGACACAGCATTGGATCACTCAGTATTGATTGCTAACTGCCCATAAAACATTTCTAAGATGAAAAAAAAATGGTTAAAGTACCTCACATCCCTTGCATATGCTTGAAGAATAAGTTGAAAAAAGGCAGACAAAACTCATTAAGGATTTAGGACAGTAATATTGTTGCCATGCTTGCATATAAAAGACAAGGATGCTGCAATTGAGGGAAACAGAAGCCAAACAGAGAAATATAAAAAAAGGGAGGCGAGGCTTCCTAATTATGGTCATTGCATAGGACTCATCTAGCAAATCTAAAACCTAATATTCTCAATTCAGTGTGTCTGGGCGAGTTACCTTCACCAGATGCTATTAATGAAAGTGCATGAGCAGGAGAAAGAACCACCTCTTCCTTGATTCCCTCCACATAAGTACCCTGCGTAATATATGAACTACTTGCAGTTAATAATTCATGAACCTTTTGTTGAAACAATAAAATGAACATGAAGAAAGAGTTAAAAAATGATATAACCTACTCAAGTAAAATTATACTTAATGATTGACACATGATGACTGCTCAAGATTGTGTTAAAGACATCTCTATGCTTGTGAGTGCCCTTTCCCCTTCTACTAGTATTTCCAATCAGGGCTAAAATCAGCAGCCAGCCAGAATCTGGTATGCTAGGTGTTCCTCCATGGATCTGACAGCCTTCCTCTGAAAGGCAATCTTGTACAATATCCATCTCCCTCGTATGATAATGCCCAATAGCTAGGCTTTAAGGCCAACCCAAACCTGAGTTTCCATAATCAGGTATTGCTTGGCTCAGCAAAATAGGTCCGAGGCCATAAAAGACTGGCTCATGCCAATAGTTTCTATATTGATATTTGATATTGTCTCAGGGCCTGGCTTGGACTTAGGCCATCTTGACCGATGACCAAGACTAGTTGAAACTATCATTTCTCTGTCTCACCACCATAATTCCAGAACAACAACGACAAATGAGGTCCAACCACACATGATCCAATCATGACCATCAGATCATAAATGCATGTTAGCTCACCATTCGTGACCATTAGATTATTTGCATATACAACATATACCCAAAAAAAGCACCATGCCCAAGTGTACAGCACATAAGAAAATGATCCAATCAAGATTTGTTGAACCGGTACCGCCGGCCGTTTCAGCCGGCCGGCGGTACGGTTCGGTATGGTTTCATACCATACCGAACCGACAACCCGAACCGGAAGAAGAAAGTGAGAAATTGAGAGAAATAGAGAGAGAGAAAGAGGAAGAAAAAAAAAAGAGGGAGGGAAGGAGCCGGCGGAGCCGCCAGATGGCCTCCGACTGGCCGCCGTGGCCGTCGGAGGGCGTTGTCCACGCGCGCAGTGCCGCAGGCGTGAAACAGGGGCATCGCGATGCCCCTGTTTCGCAAATTTTTTTAAAAACATGGTTTTAAGTGAAGTCGGCAAACGATTTGCCGGCTTCACGATTTTTGTTTTTTTTTTTTAAAAAATTCTTAAGTCGGCAACCCAGTTGCCGACTTCATAAGTTTAAAACAAAAAAAAAGTAAAAATCGAAACAGACAACGTCTGTTTCGAAAAAGAAGAAGGGGGCGGAGCCGTGAAGGAGCTCCGTCCGCTCGACCGCCCTCAGGCCGTCGGCGTCGGCTCGCCGGCCACCGAGAGCCTCGCAACGGAGACACCATCTGTCCGATAGGTTCTCCACCCCCCCTCCGAGCGCTCTCTCTCTCTTTTTTGCTCTCCTGAAAGTCCTATCGGGCGATACAGGGCTCGAAAGCCCTCCGACGGCCGCAGCCGGCCACCACCGGCCTCCGACGGCTCCCACCTCCCTCTCTTCCCTCCCCTCTCTCTTTCTCACTTTCCGTTCTTTATTTGTCGGTACCGCCGGTGTACCGATTTTACCGACCGAATCGTACCGGTTCCCTGCGGTCCGGTACGAGATGGGGTGTACCGGCCGGTTCGGCACGGTATGGCAAACCTTGGATCCAATACTCATGATGCATATAAGCTAGTGTTGAAGCAAATGGAAGAAAAAATTGAAAATATTCCTAAAGAAAGGCTTCAAGGCATGTAGCCCTACCACCTTATGGATTTATTCGCTCCCACTGATCAGGTGTGCAAGGGGAATTTGCGATAAGCCCTTTAGGACCCAATGAACCCAATGTTTGATCATGTTTTGCACCAATGAGAATTCACCAAGATCTACAGAATTATCAGGTGAATCTGATTATCAAGTTGATCCTTTTTATTGTGCTAGACTTGCTTTTATAGACTGGTATGTATCTTTTCAGCATAGACACATCCTTTTCTAAAGAGACTCAAAAATGTGTTTCTTTAGAGATACACGTCTTTCCAACAAACACATCCCAACGGATGTTTCTCTTCACAAAAACATTAGATGGAAACAAAGCCTTCACAAAGATACATTAGAAATACCTTAGAATTTGAGTTTCAAAATTTAAACAAATTTTATTTGAATTTTTCAAAAATCAAGAAACCAGGCAACCAACCACTACAACAATTATTTGTTTTGGTTTTAAGTAAAATTTAATTTCCTTATATTTTGAAAACATGCAACAATCCCCCACCATTTTAAAAATAAGTTAATTTTATCAAATCAATGACAATTCTAGAATCTTATACATAATGAAAATATCTTGCAATTTAAATCTTCACTCGGTGAGGATAAGTTAAAGCTAGTTAGAATGACATGATAGACTGGTATTTGAACTAGCAATTCTATTTTGACAAGATGAACATATCTTCACTCTTAATATACTGGCACCCATGGTATTCCGTATCGGCACGAATTGATCGGTACACCCCATATCATACCGTACCGATGGATAACCGGTCCAGTTTACGTCGGATTTTCGAAAAATGACCTGAACGGTCCGTACCGTTCGGTTCGATATGGTATCGGCCCGAACCGACTGATACCGAACGGTTTGGTCCGATACGGTATGGTACCGATTTGACTCAATTTTTTTTTTTGCCGTTGGATAGGATTTTTTTTTTATTGTCAGAACGATACGGTGCAAACCGATACCATACCACAGTCGGCACGGTTCCGGCACCGAGTCCACGAACCTTGCACCGATGAATGTCCAATATAAGCCAACACTTTTATTACCCTATGTTTGTATCTTTTCATGAGTGCTTGAAGAGCCAAGCCCTTAACTCTACGAAATGGCCTCACTTCAAAAGCATATAGGTAGACTCTATCAAAAGTATACCCATAATTAAATCACTTCAAAATATTTCTACTATCAGTATATTAAGAGCATTTAGCTCATCTTTCCCTTTTATGCATGATGAATACCAAGCATTTCCACATTGGGATGGAATTGAAATTAGATTATAGTGCTTGCAAGCACTCTTATGATGTACTGTCTCATTAAACTCAAGACTTAATATTGTATCAAGTTTTGAGTTGAGATTCCATCATTGGTGATTTTGAAATATAGGCTTGAGTCTCATCCCCTTTGATATTTTGAACACCTAATCTCTAGCAAGTCTCTATGTTAATAGATCTGTCAAGTTTTGATTTGACCTTACAAAGTCAATAGTTATCACTCCATTTATATCTTAGTCCAACATGTCTAAACTTTTCACTATATACTTCATTATATCCTCCTGATAGTGTGGCCTCACTATCATAATATATTGATATAGGTGATAATGGTTTAGGCCATAATGGAATCTCATATAATAGATCTCTCAGCGATTATAGTATTTTACTTGCTGAAACTAAAGCAATAAACTCAGCTACCATGGTGGAGTCTGGTATATATGTTTGTTTCTTGGATCCCAAAAAAAATTGCACCCCAACCAAGCATGAAGATCCATTCGCTCATTGAAGTATGATCTTCTTCATTAGTAATTTTAACTGGCATTTATATGTCCTAAAACAAAAGGATATCCATTGTAATTAATACCATAGTTCATAGTTTTCTTTAAATATTTTAAAACTATATATACAGTATCCCAATATAAATTACTTAGATTACTTGTATATTTACTAATTACTTAGATTATTTGTATATTTACTAACTTTCCAATTGCACAAGCCATGTGAGGTCTAATATAAGTCATGGCATACATTAAGCACCCAATAACCTTTGCGAATTCTAGTTGTGCAACAGGCTTACTAATATTTGATACTAATTTAAGATTAACACCAAAAGGTGTAGATGTAGAAGCACAATCTAAATAATTAAATTTCTTTAATACTTTTCTATGAGGTGAGACTAAGAGTCTGAGATAAAATTAAACTATTATTATCTCTAAAAATTCTTATTCCCAATATAATATCAGCTACACCCATATCCTTCGCAGCGAAATTACAAGATGAAAACTTTTTAGTATTCTCAACCTGTTATAAATCAGTACCAAAAATCAGCATATCATCCACATACAAACAAATAATAACACCTTTTTCATTACTAAATTTACTATATACATATTTATTTGATTCCTTTATTTTATAACAAACATTAACAAGCATAATTTAACCAAATTTTTGATGTCAACCTCAGGAGCTTGTCTTAATCCACATAAAGACTTAACAAGCTTACATAATTTATGTTCTTGTCCAGGAACTACAAACCACTCGAGTTGTTCCATTTATATTTCTTCATGTAATCCACCATTTAAGCATATTGTTTTCATATCCATTTGGTGAATAAGCAACTTATAATTTGATGCAAGTGCAATTAGCAATCTAATAGTTGCAATCCTACAAACTAGCGCATATGTACCAAAATAATCAATTATTTGCTGTTGCATAAAGCCTTTAGCCAATAATCTAGCTTTAAACTAATCAATGATCAACTTTTGTTTTCTTCTTGAAAATCTATTTACAATCTATTGGCTTGTAACCTAGTGGGAGGTCACCTAATTTCCATGTATTATCACCCATAATAGAGTCCATTTCATCATTAATAGCTTCTTTTCAAAGACAGAATCTTGAGTTTTTATTGCCACTTCGTAAGTTGTAGGATCTGCTTTTATATTAAAACGATATGGTATATGCTTACCTAGGGTCCCTCCTAATAGGAACATAAAGAAATTTGATCCAAAGGTTCTTGCCTTTCTAACTCTTTTAATTTTTCTAGGCTCAAGGTTTTCTTCTTTCTTATTTATTCTCTAATTGTTTGTTTTCTTGAAGATGATTTTGTTCTAAAACATTCTTTAGGTCTAGGAATTGAATCAAACTTCTTTTATCAAATATGGCATCTCTTGGCTTAATTACAATATTGACTACAACTGAGCTCATTAGGTTCTATTATCCTGACCCTATATGCCTTTTTTTTTTTTTGGTATGCATTCAGTTCCTCTTTCACCCAACTTTCTCTTTTTGGGTTCAGAAGCCCTTCAATAGCTCCACATGCCCAAACTCTTAAGTAGTTTAGGTTAAGATTCCTTTTCTTCCATAGTTCATAAGGGGTTGTAGGGCTCCTTTTATTAGGAACTCTATTTAATAGATGGCAAGCTATAAACAAAGCTTCTCCCAAAAACCTTATCCTAATTCAGAATTAGAAAGCATTGCATCAACCATTTCTGTGAACACCCTAATTTTCCGTTCTACCACCACATTTTGTCGTGGATGTTGTGGTAAGGTGTAGATGTTTTATGAAAAAATCTGATGATTCAAAATAATCAGGATCATAGTATTCACTACATCTATCAGATCTTAGATATTTGATAAATATCTCACTATGCAATTCTACTTCAGACTTGTAATTTTTTAATTTTCCTAATACTTCATTTTTTTTAAATGTGAGAAATAAATATAACAATAACTACTAACTAGAATAATCATCTATGAGTGTTACAAAGTATTTCTTCCCTCTTATGGTAGATGTACTATGCATATCACACACATCACTATGCACAAGTTCGAGTAATTTTATACATCTTTTAATTTTAGGAAAGGATTTCTAGCAATCTTAGTAAGCATGCATGTTTTACATTTATCAACATTTTTGTTAAAGTATAGAATTAAGTCTAATTTAACCACGACATGCATTCATCTAAAATGTACATGACCTAAACAACTATGCATAAATAAGAAGATTCAACAATATAAGCACAATAAAAACATAATAAATTTATCAACCTCAAATACTAATTTGAATCCAAACTTATTAAGAATGCTACCAGACAAAAGATTTTCCTAACTTCGGGTACATAATACGTAGCATTAAGATTAAATATTTTTCCAGAAGTGAATTCAAGTTCCACAATTCCTTTCCCCTTGGCTTGTGCAATGGAAGAGTTCCCTATGTAGAGGATATTTCCATCTTCTACTGGTTCATACTTCTTGACAGACTCGTCCTTGCTCACAAGTTCAATTGCGCCAGAATCAATCCACCAAATGCTATCATCTTCAAAAAAATTAATTGCTGATATCATTACAACAAAGTTTTCCTTAGCTACAGGTGCACCTTTTTTGCCTGAGAAGATAGCATTCTACCTTATGACGTTCATGTTTTCCACAATGAAAGCATGCACCTTTCTTCTTCCTTTAATCCCTCTAAGTTGTGGTAAATTGATTGGCTCTCTTCTTTATGGGCTTGTTTAATTAACGTTCCTCAACCACAAGGCCTTCGGAAAAATAAGCATGTTGCTCCTTGTTTTCATCTTGTGTATGATATTCGTCCTCAATGCAGAGACAGTCGACTAAGTCATCGAGAGAGATATCCCCTTTCTTATATTTCAAACTCCTTTTAAAATCTTTGTATAGGGAAAATTTATTAATAATAGAGGACATAATTGTGGATTCAATCATAAGCACATTATGTAGTTTATAACTATTTAGAATACACTATCTCCTTTCCATAACGGATCTATCATCAACCATCTTAGACTTATTAAATCTACTAACAAGAAACTTCTTATCAATTGCATCCTCTGATATATAATTCCCTCAAGTTTCTTCCATAACTCTTTTGCAATAGCAGTGTTCAGGCAGCTATCAAAGACATATGGAATTCAATTCAGAATATGTCCTCTGCATATGCAGTCATCATTACCCCACTTCAATCGGGTTCAAGTTTCTAACATAGTTTCATTATCATTCTCTTCTGGCCTTAGTGTACCGAGAATATAGACAACTTTTAAGAGTTGTAAAGAGAAAGTGCATCTTTTTAGCCATCTTAAAAAATTTCATCCATCAAAATTCTAATTTGACAAAGTCTATAGCCATCTCTCTAGGTGTTGCAAACACTATTTTTTGTATAACAAAATAAAACCTTAAGATTGTTGGAGCAAACAGGAGAAAAAATTGAAAATCTTCATAAGAAAAGGCTTCAAGACATGCAACCCTGCCACTTTCCTTAAGGCTTTGTTCTCCCCTACCAATCAAGTATGCAAGGGGAATGCATGATAAGATCCTATTACACAATAAAGCCCAATGTTTGATCACATTTTGCATGAAGTCAAACCAATGAGCATTCACCAACATCTACAGAATTATCAGATTCATCGATTATCAAGTTGATCCTTTCCGCTGTGTTAGACTTACTTTTATAGACTCGTATGCAAGGAATGCCGCACCGGGCCGAACCGCCCGGTACGGGGCGTGTCGAACAGTCCCAACGGGGAACCGAGACGGTTCCGACATGGAAAACGGCATATGCCGGTGCCGAAGAAGAAAAGAGAAAAATGAGGAAAAGAGAGGAAGAAAAAGAGGGAGGGAGGTCTGCCGGAGGGGCCGTCGGAGGGCCTTCAACGGGCCGTCGTAGCCGTCGGGCGGCGTAAACACCTCCCACGGCTCCGCGGCGTGAAACAGGGGCGATACGCCCCTATTTCCTTTTTTTTAAAAAAAAAATTTAAATGAAGCCGGCATGGGGTTTGCCGGCTTCACTTAAGTGATGCCGGCAAACCCAGTGCCGGTTTTATTTTAAAAAATATTTTTTAAAAAAAAATACGAAAACAGGGGCGGATCGCCCCTGTTTCACGCCGTGGAGCCACAGGGGCCGTAAATGCCGCCTGTGGGCCACGGCGGCCCGCTGGAGGCCCTCCGATGGCCCCTCCGGCGGACCCCCCCTCCCTCTCTCTCTCTATTTCTCTCTCTTTTTCTTCTCCGGTTCAGCTCCGTTTTCTTTCATCGGTTCGCCTCGATTCGAACGGAATGGAGACGTGCCGAACCGTACTGTCAGCCAGCCGATCCGACCATCGGTATTGGTTCCGCAAACCTTGCTCGTATGTGTCTTTTCAGAATAAAACATCCTTCTTTGAAGAGACACAAAAACACATGTTTCTCCAAAAATGTGTCTCTCCCACAGACATTTCCCTTCACAAATACATCAGATGAACACAACCTTTCACAAAGTTACATTAGAAATATGTTAGAATTTGAATTTCAACAATTTCAACAATTTTTATTTGAATTTTTCAAAAACCAAGAAGCCAGGCAAACAACCACTACAGTAATTATTTGTTTTTGTTTTAAGTAAAATTTTATTTCATTTTATTTTGAAAATATGCAACAGCTAGTATGCTCTCCAGTTAAATGCATGTCATGTTATTAATACAAGTGACGGTCACTGTTGATTAGCTAGCATTAGCGCCAGTGGATGTATAACAAATAACAATGAACTGGCCATCATTGTTTGTTAAGTGGAATGCCATCAGCATTCAGTGAAACTAACTTTTCAAGAGGAATGCAACTATTAAATGTAATAAGGCAATCCAGGCATTTAAGAAGTCAAGAGGAAACAAGTTAGTCAAGATAAACCAAGGAAACATAAACACAATTATGGGAGATCTTTAGTGGATGTTTCAGGTAAGACAGGGCCAGAAAAGAAGGGTAGGAGCGTCCATTAAAAGAATGCCCTATGAATTGTCATTATCATAACTTTATGACAATGATTTACCTGTCTGAAATGTCTTAACTACATAAAACCTTCAGAGGATTACGATTTTACAGATATTGCATTACATTTATAAAGAAACTTTCTTAAATGCCACAACACTGTTGACCTACAATATGATATCAAGGTTCAATTTAAAATATCAAGTAGGGTGATAGTTATAAAACAAAATAATGTGTCTGAGTTGACTATTTTTCCAATATACAATGCAACCATCCATGAGGATAGCATCTATGTTAAATATTGTCAGTCCACATAAGTAATAGAAACCACTTTATAAGCTTAAGAGTTAAAATATTTGAACTCTGACATATATTAGCAATGTTATAACTGATAGAAAATGACTTTTTGATCTCCCTAACAAACTTTGAACCATGTAAAATCAATGATCTCTTAATTTAATGTTTACTATTAAAAAGGGATGTAAAATGCATGTTTGACAAAAGGGATAAACAAAATATAAAAATAACTAGTCATAATAAATAGATAATGAATTCAACAGATATAATTTGCAAAAATAAAGTAAAAATAAAAAGCTAGCGTTTAGGAGAGCACTGAAATCTTACAAGGATGATCATACACTTGCCATATTAGCTTTATTAATGAGCTGGATGAAAGATATAATAGAGAGAGAATATTTAAAAAAAATAATTGCCTTAATTGGATTTTGTAGTCACCAAGATGAGTTCACTTGCGATGAAAAGCAAATGCACCCCTTCAGCATGCAACACAAGATAGACGAGAAAAGGACATGCCTTTGCTATTTATTACATATTCGAATCAAAAATTAATGACAAACAGGAAACAAAAGTAGACAGATGGAATCTATGTGAGTGTTCCACAAGTTCGAGGGAATCAAGACTTTTATTTTATAGTCAAGCATACATTAATTAGCTTGTATAGTCACCAAGAAGATGGGTCAGCCTGGAGTAAAAAGTAAAGGCTGACTTCTAGCAAGCATAGAAAAAAATAAGGGAAGGAAAAGGGCATTTTTGTAATATTACATATTCATGCCACCTAAGATATTCTTTTTTATAAAGTTTTTAAAATAAAAATTAATGGTAAATTGGAGAAAAAAGTTGACAGACTGGATCATTGTGAAATATTCCACCAATTCAAAACTCTTATTCTATAATATAGTATAGATAAATATTAACTAATAAAAAAATGCAGGTCCACTAACTTTGGATTTATAAAGACACCCTTCATTATGAAGATTTTAACACCATATTTGGAAAATCCAATGGTTTTTTTTAAAAAAAAAAAAGAACTCTTAAGAAATTAAGCTCCAGTAAGACATGATCTACTAGGGCTGGCATATCCTAAAATAAAAAAAATGTCATATATTAATGAGTACAAGCTGGTCGTTGTATGTAGCCCCCAATAGCTTCTGAATGCTTCACCTTCATTGTTTAATATCCAATAATAAAAGGATTTTGCACGTAACGCCTTGGGAAGCATTTATTTATGTATAATCTCTTAATTTTATAACACAGTATCGATTTATATACTAGAAAGGTTCATATACTCTCCCAAAAATTCTAGATCTGTAATAAACCCTTTATTCTGAATATCAAACTATATACGTGATTGCAACTAAGGACTAGTGAAAACTTTAGTCATATCATTTGATTAAGTTCCACTTCATCTTATATGTTCTGAACAGATTAATAAATGCCGATGCAACATAACCTAAAAGCATTGCATATAACCATAGGTTAAGATTGGTACCTGTGAATCTTCTCTTATTCTAAGGTTCTGTCCTGTTGGATCAAGAAGGTCATTTATAACCTAAAAAAAGAAAAGAAATAAAAACATGAGGAAAAGAAAGAGAGCATGCTGAACAATGTGCAACTATGGATATGATTCACACTACGCCCTGCAAATATCCTAAACAAAATTTTAGAACGATGTGATCTAATTATTTACTACATATATATATATATATATATATATATATATATATATAGAAAAATATACAGTACCTTCTCAATGTAGCATTTCTACTTATGAAAGGGAGAACAGTTTCTTCTGGTTTTATTATTATATATTACCATGTCAAGCTAAAGGATCTGAAAAGGTACGGTTTTCACCTTTATATGACAAAAAGAAATGTAAAACAGTGCCAATGTTATGTGGAATTGGAATTTTTCCGACAAAGAGCTGCATGATGGGACCCAAAGAGGACATACAGCCCAAGTGTGTCACCATCACATTGCACCAGTCAAGAGTGGTAAAGCTGGAGCATGGTCTGTGCAAGAGCACAAAAAATGAGCTAATGCATAGTTTCAATAAAACTACATTTTTAAAATAAGGATACGGTTGAACACACAAGTGAGTGCACTTGTTGTGAATAAGAAAATTGGACTTTAACCAATGAGCCCATCTCAGAAGTGAGCATTGGACCAGGCAAGAAGAGTGATAGCATCAAGCAGCAAGGTACCTATTATGGTCTATTCCACTACATTGTAATCTGGTATAAGCAAACTTCTTCCTTGTCTCATAAAGGCTTTTAGTCAAGAATTGGCATGTGTTGGGATGTTTAGTGGTGGTAATCAATTGTATGCAAACTTTATAAGAACAGAACTCATTTTCCCTGAACTTACCTGAAAAGCGAAAAGGGATGCTTTTCTAATTCACATAGACACAATGTCTAAATGAATTCAGAGAGGTTCTTAAGTGAAGGAACAGAGTCAAGAACAATGTATCTCCAAAAGGTTAAAAAAAATTATCTTCGAAAGGCATGTTACAACTCTTCCTCTAACACATACTGAAAAGGTTAAAAAAGGAATAATAGTTTTTGAGAGTTCTGTGAAAAATGATAGACAAATTGAGGAGAGGTCCATATCTCTAATTTGAAAAAGAATTGGCATTTGCAATTCAAGTGATATTCACAAATTTCATAAAACAAAACTTCATTCAGGATCTAAGAATGTGCTACCTCATTATATATTTCAAGGTATGAAACACGTAGAAGAAATTCTCGCCCTGGTGTCTGAAACAAACAGAGAAACAGAGTAAGTTTTACTGAACAAGCGGAAGTGAAACTTTCAGCTGCTATTTAGATCAACATCAGTTACCTCTTGAATAATGCTAAATACATCTTTCACAGCCAATGGAATAATCCCAGGAGATTTCTGCTCACCCTGTAACAAAGCCAAATGCAGCAAAGTGCTACCATAAGCTAGACTAATTTCAAGTAAAGCAAAATGATAAAAGTAAGCAGCATTACCAGTCCTGTAAATACTAGCACAAAAACTGATGAAAAGTCAGCTGAAAATATTAGAAAAATATGCAGAGGTTATTCAACTTATAGACCAGGGGTACCAAATGACCTAAATGTTCTCTAGCCAAAATCAAATTACTGACATATATAAGAAAAAGGTTAGAACCATAACAAGAATCCAAACATCAATAATACATGTGAAACTAACATTCAGCTAGATAGCTAATGAGTTGCATTAAAAGCAAATAAACTATATTATGCTGAATAGAGAATATAAGTGGCTAAGGCAGACAATAATTGCAAAAATGTACAGAATAACAGGTAAAGAAAATCCAACCTAAATTCTATGTTAAAACTACAAGTAACAGGATTTAGAAAGGAAAAAGAATAACATATCTAGGCACAACTCATAAGCATTAATTACTCAGTTATAGAAGAAGGCATTGCTTTTGGTTTCAAGGGGTGTTTAGTGATAAAGCACTACAAAGGGCACAAGTGAAGGAACAATTTATGTAAAAACATAAGGGTATGCAAAAAGAACCAAAGTTAGAAGAAACAAATATGTATACTCAATTTTGATCACAACCACAGAACCATCTCCTTCATCATGGAATGCAAACAGGTGAACAACCATCCAAGCACAGGTCCAGCTTGGAAAAACAAGTACCTGATAATAGAAACTCAATGACATACCAGTGCTAATGAAAACATATGAATTTATTCCCCAACCACAGTTTTCACCTGCTTGAACTGTACCTAATGATTTCACCTCAATTCTTTGCATGAAATATTAGTAATTTAATAAATTCTCCTAGAGTCAGGACTCCAAGATGCTTCCTCTGTCTTGAACACCATCTTGGTGTCTTCACCGATAAAGCACTTTGCATATCTCTTTCTGAATAATTTGAACTGGGTAATGAGGGGTACCCAGACTGCCTGCCCTTCAACAGTTTGGTTTGGCCAGTATGGACCATTAATTGAATCCTCACCAGCAAGAGTTTCTTTTTTTTAATTGAAAGATGCGTTTGCAGCTTTTTATAGAAACCGACAAAGAATCTTTGCTTTATAATTACAAGGCATACATACATACATACATATACAACATACATACATACATATATATATATACAAACATACATACATACATACATACATATACATACATATATATATATATATATATATATATATATATATATATATATATATATATATATATATATATATATATATATATATATATGTATGTATGTATGTATGTATGTATGTATGTATGTATACATACATACATATATATATATGAACATATTAGTTCAAAATTTCAAAGAAGGCACACAGAACAAAGTACATGCAAAGACAAAAAAAATTACATTGTCAATGAAGCAAAGACTTACATGCATGGTATGGGTCTTTCCACTACTAGTAACACCATAGGCAAAAACTGTTCCTGTAGATTTAAAAGCATGATCAACCATAAGACTAGTGAACACTTTGTGAAAAGGAAAATAACATATTACAGCAACAAAGGGTAAAAAAAACCTATTCCTACATCAGAAGTTCTATAATGGTACTTGCCTGTGTAGCTAGTATGTGAATGTGTAAGAATGACATCCAAAACAAAGAATTAGTGAGTATGGAAACCAAAGTATTTAGCCATGTAGACTGCACAAATTTATATATAGTTTTGTGGAAAATAAAATTCTTGCAACACAAACATTGATTTATCCTTCGTTCGATCTACAAAATTGAAATACACATCATCCAATATGAATAGAAAATCTGAGATTTTGATTTTGAGCAATCCTAGAAAATAAAAGTACTATCTTTTTTTCACCAACACAAGAAGCAATGAAAAAAGCATAGAGACCATAGATCAAGACCACTGATTGGCGATCCCACCATCTATTAAAAAAAAAGAAAAGGAAAGAAAAGTTATGTGAAGATACTAGGACATATAATCACCTTCACTAATGGGAGCTCTGTTCATTTCGAAAGTACAAATATGAGATCAAGTCCCAAATAAGAGGATTCTACTGCTTTACTACAAAGATTAATTTTCATAATTGATTCAAAATAAATTTAACGGTGATACAGAAATCAAGAAGGAAGAAGAAGAATGACAAAAAAAGCAAAAGAAAAATATGGGAGAAACAAAATAAAAAAAGAGAAATGAGAATGAAGCCTATCTTTCATTTCTTTCTTTATCAAAAATCCCATTAATGAACTAGGAGATTGTTGTTAAAACCATTTGAGAAAGTAATGGTCAAATTATTATATCAAAACAATTAAAAATAGAACTCTTACAAGGAATGAAATGAAAGCAAAGATCCCAAAAGAGTGGCCTTATGTTACCCAATTTCCCCCCTTTTAACTGGTACCATCATTGATATATGAGAACAAAAAGGAATGAAATAATGTCTAACCAACTAGATGCTAGGCAACCTAACTTCCCACAACCAAGGACAAAAGAAAATCCCCCAATGCACCCATAGAGAGTAGACATTTTATTGTTGGGAGGGGAGTGCAGGAATGAGTCCAGGGCAGATGTCGGATATTCAGCCACATTATACATCTGAACTCTGAAGCCATGCCCACTTTAATTCGGTCAACCTGGACCCAACCAATATGATCTAATTTTAACTCTAATGAATTTTGCATACAGTAAAAACCAAAGCAATTCCCAGCTGGCCTGGTTTTACTTGGACTAGACCAAGGCTGGGTCCAGTTTTAAAGTTTCTATATAATAGGGACCTGAAATGTCCTGTCTTACAGACCTACTCATAGCCCAGTTTTGAGCCCATTTTAAGTCCTATATTAGGACCTGGATTTCTTGGATGTATGGACCCAGGCCAAACCTGATTCAGATCCCTTAGTATTGACCCAAGCAGATGAACTTTACAAATTTGGAATCAACTAAATTTTAGAGTTAGACAATTTTTTCCAAACTCAGTTTCCATGCAAGGTTTCCACCATCACTGGTTTCCTGTCGCTTATACAAAATTTTGCCACCCCCGTTGGAGATTGCTGTCACCGCAAACAATAAACTGCTTCAAACAATTTTGGATCTATTTAAAGCCCATATGGACATGGTAAGTGTCCCTTCCCAACTCTTCGCAGCATTAGCAGCAAAAAGCTAGTGATGCATTACAATCTACTTGATGGTACATGTACGGGTCCAATGATGAGTCTGTCACAACAATGGCTTAAAATATGAACCACTTTTAGGCATAAGTATTAGAAATAAACATTTAAAAATTATTTATACTCAATATAGTCATGGTCATTTAGTTACAACATTTACATGTTAGAGATATTCCTGCAGCATGGTCCACAATGTATTACTACACTATGACATGATGCTCAAAAATAAAAATTTTCAGGTCTGGCACATACATGAGGCACTATTAAAAGGTTTGTTAGATTCATAAATGTATCAATTTAAACTAGAAGAAGATACCATTGATTCCTTCCATGGCACCACCTACAACATGCTGAGCAGCAATATCATAGACATGGCGAGTTGTAGTTGCTGGCCCGAACACTCTATCTGCAGAAGAAAAGGATAGTGCGATATCATTTCAACCTTTTGCTACCCATATTGGTGCAAATGCAGGCCAGAGAACTGTTCTCTGATAAAAAAAAATAAAAGGACGCATGTATATGATGTTGGAATATTGAGAAATATGCCAATCTGAGCTGATATGACCATAGGAAGATTCGCTGCCGTTGAAGGATTGAATAGATATAATGTTTTATTTAACCAGGTCATTAGTCAAGCTCTAATCAAGCCTATAGCCAAAAATCAGGGGCATTTCTATTCGTTTCTATTGCTTAACTGGCTGCCTCTCTTAATTAAAAGATCGATGTCACACAGGTCCGAAGATAGACCATATGACATCTCTTTCTCTCCAACCACACCATCTTGTCATCCTTCTTTTTTCTTTTCTTCTCTGCTTTATATTGCTGCTGTCTTCTCTTTCTCTCTATTTTTATCATCACTGCTGCTACTATTCAGCTGATTTTGTTGCATGTAATCAGAGCTTAGGGTTGCTCGAGTTACACGTTTGAATCCCCTCCTGTTTAGTTATCTACTTATTTATCCTTTGTTATTTGTTATCCCAACAATTGTCTGTCTTTATGGTCTGGTAAACAATATTGACTCATTCTCTGTCACCGCTTTAAAAAAAAAAAAAATCTGGATCAATTGGCCGGTTAACATATGGAACTACAGCTACAAGTACTAAGAGTTAACTGAGCAATGGTTTAAACATAAGAGATGACAAGACACGACTGTAGTGCATTCTTATTTATATTTTCTAAAACCTAAGCAAGAAAACTTTAGACCAATTAAATTCAGAATCCATATTTCTTTATTGGCAAGTACAGACAATAACAAAAATTCCCATTTTTATCAATAGCTGGCAGAAGTTTGGATCTACAAAACATAATGCATTTGAAAGACTATTCTACTATTGAGTATAAATAAGGAAGACTTGACAAAATTTTAGACTTTCTAATCATCACCTCTAGAGATTTTAACTACCATCATTTCTTGATAACTTGTTAGACCGCTACATACAAAGCTGAAATGAAATGCAAAGCACCTAGAAAATCAATAATGAAATGTTGGCAAAATACAATAATTCTAACTCAGCATAGTTAAGATAGCTCCTACTAAGCTAAGGCGATTTCATCAGAATAACGATGAAATTTAGAAGGCATGACCATGTTTAGTTTAGCTATTCATATAAATCATGTTTCAGTATCAATATAAAATTTATTGCATATAATTAAAGAACACAAATTAAGGAAAAAAATAATTAAAAAGTAGATGATCAAACTAGAGTAGAAAAAAATGAAAAAGATTAAGCATGACAGAATTCAAAAGAAAGATGCTGAAACCACGTATAAGATGTACTAGCCAAGAGGACCTCACTATCAATTCCTATACTTATGCACACTGATAATGAGACTCTGTCCATCATCCAGTCTGTCTTCACAAAAGATAGATAGCATGTTTGTCATTATTTGTATATAAATATTATAAGATACATGGTTACCTCGGGCATTGATAGGATCTATGATTTGTGTGAATGCAAATTAATTATACAAAGGGAGCTTAGATATGCATGTAATGGTGGCAAACTTCCATGCTTATTTAATGTGAGCTTGTAACTAAAACTATGGCAAAAAACTTCATCAAAAAATTGGTGCACTTCAATGGTAGCCCCACAAGTTTCATGACGTCAGGTCCCAAAGACAGTCTCAAAAGACAATAACATAAGCTCTAAGGATACCACATTTTCTGACTGAATTTCCACAACAATCTAAACATCATCGCACTTCTACAACTAGACCATTTTGACATGCTGTCAGGATATAATGATGAATTGTTAGCAGTCACTAAATTGTCGAAAGCCTGATCGCTTAGATACCATGGAGTATTCCACAAAGGAGAATACAAGCCGTATCCTCTAATCATCAGAAAGCCTGTGAAAATGGGAGTTTGAAACAGAATACTTTGGTTAGGTGTACCATGCAACTGATCAATTATTTCTGCATTCTTCACTCAAGCCATCTTTTGCATGCAACTATCAGTTTTTTTTAATGTTCTCTGCTTGAACCAGATTTGTGCAAGGATCATTTAGAATTTTAGATCATATTCTTCCGCTGGAAGAAGATTTAAAGTCTTGATTCCACATTTATGTTGCTTGTGGGAGTTAGCTTCCATCTTAGCCAATTTTGGTCAAATCTAGGTCATGACACATCCATCTCACTTCAAACAATGGTACTCCATAAGCAAAATCCCAAGGTGCCCTCTGATCATCAAAAAGCTTACGGAGTTAAAACAAAGCATTATATCTAGGTGGGCCATGCATCTAATAATTTTATGCATTCCTCCTCACAAAAGATGCTCATATGGTAAACACACTTGTTGAAGGCTCAACTGGACTCCATGGGCTAGAGATTTACCTCCTCTTCATTCCCCATTTCTGTTGTCTTTTGGGGTTAATTGCCACCTTAGGTAGCTTATTTCCACCAAATATAGGTCATGAGGTGTAAGGATCCATGCGGATGTGTATTTAGTCCTACATTGGACGTGCATTAGAGCAGTCTTGGCTCCCTAATCAACGCCATGGAACCCAGGCCACTGTCAGTAACCTCCTAGCTAGCCCTTTTTCTGCGAAGTCCTGGGTTGTTACCGATATCCTCAAAACCGACGTAGTCCACGGCCCATGTGTGACTACAGGACATTGCTACACAAGCCTTTTTAGAGCCGACAACAAGCTGTAAATGGTATTTGTGATTGGACCCTACACCTACCAAGAATGCTAGTGCTTAGATTGGGGGGGTGGGACAGTGTGCATGAGGACCCAATGTGGGCATCTTTAGTCCTACATCAAGTGTAAGTTTGGGAGGTCTTGGATACTTAAGCAAGATACTAACCTTCTAAATGTCCCTTTTGCAGTGAGGCCCTAGGTTATCACATGATCCATTTATCTCACTTTTAACACCCTCAAAAATCTCTGTCAAGAGCTCTTCATCTCTACTTCTCATCGTGTTAAGCTAGTAACTATGCCAGCACATAGAATATGCAAGGCACATAAAATGCAAGTGGATGGTTTTAAATGAAAGACTGAGAACCACTTGACTTAAGTTAGTTGAAATATGCAATTTTGTTGTTTCTCTTCTAAATAGAAATGAGAGGGAAAACTTAATTAAGAGGAGTGCGATCACTAGAGATAGGATATAATAGACTCATGGAAAATACAGATTTCTAGAAGGGGTATAAGGAATGCAATGCCTCATGTAGGAGATTGAACAGGTACGAAATTCAAAAAGACTCCAAGAAGCATTAATCAATAACATTAATCAATAATATTCTCGGAAAGAAGGCAAATATAGACAGCAATGTTTGCCCTAACATTCCAAACCACCTGCTTCGGTGCATAATGACTCGTACTGGGTCCTAACTGGCATGAAAACACCATTCAGATTGGCACAGACCTCAAACAGACCCACCTTAACATCCTGCCCCAAACCCAGCTGAACCTTATTGTACCACCCAGTACCGCCCAAAGCTGAGGTGCGTACTATACCATACCAACCCACATCACTCAGTTTCGAGCTATATCTTGATAAAAAGTGAGGAAAATTGGTTGAAAGCTGTCTCAATATAGACATCGTACCATACCAAATCAGTAACGTACAAATGTGGTACCCACTACCGAGATTGCAGACATTGGAAGAGGGCACAGCTTCTAACATAGGCACCTTTGGATACTCAATTTCATAAATAATATTTAAAATTTAAGTAGTTGGTCATTGTAATTTGTATCAACACTCCAGCTAACATCATACATATAGAAACATAGATCTATGGTATTCTTCTTCGGCAATCCACAAATCAAGTTTAGTGATACGCATGAACGATGATTTAGATTTATTTTTAAGTAAACTGTAAGGGCCAAGTAAGTCAAGCAACCCAAAAATAAATAAATAAATAAATGTGGGGAGAAAGAAAGGGAGCAGTAAGTTTTCATCTCCTCCTCTTCTTCTTCTAAACCTTTATTGTTAGATTGACATATTTAGTATTAGGAATTATTCAGTTCATGCTTAATGCTTCTTTTATTTGTATTTGTATTCACAAATTGATAAAATCGTCATTAAATATGTTTATAATCATTTATTCGTTATATTTATATGTCTATTGATATTTGTGCATCTCACTTCATCAAGGCACATGCCCTGCATTGCACCTTGCCCCTAGTCTTCAATAGATCTTGGCATCTTAGTGTACCATGAGCCTTTGACAACTATGATTACACCAAACTTGACCTACCATCTACTAATTGACAATTTTGAATCTAAGCTAGGAAACTAAAAGTCTAAAATCCAACCTAAACACATTTGAGAAGGGATCCAACTCAAACCCAACCTATCATGGCAGTGGGCCAAATTTAGGAAGAGATCATTGGCTCAGAGTGGTTAAGGTGTTGTTTGGGATTTTGCTTTTGGAGGGTTAAAAGCATTTTCTGAAGCCCAAAAAGCACTTATGGGCAATACACAAGTGTTTGGTAAAAAACTTGAAACAACTTCCTAATCCTCCCACAACCTAAAAACCTCTAATTAGCAAACACACCAATTTGGAGCTCCCCAAAAGCACTTTCTAAAGCCCACTGAGAAGCTATTTATGTGACAAAAATACCCCTGAATTTTAAACTTTATCATATTATATGAAAAAAATATTAGAATATAATAATATTATAAAATATTAAACTAAAGCCGTAATATCACATTCATATATTATAATAAAATTATTCCATGTAATAATACTTCAATATGTAATAACAATTGTAATACTTCATATTGAAATATTATATTATTATTATTGTATAATAATTATTAACTAAAAATAGATATGTTATATTATATTATACCATTATACTACACTATACAATATTATATTATATATATTATAATATGATATATTTTATTATATTATATTATATTATATTACTAATATTATGGCAATACTACATGATTATCATTATATTATTTCAAAAATAATCATATTTTAATAGAACAACATTATTCTATTCCTATCATATTATACTATAACATTACAATATTATACTATTCTAACATTATACTATTCAAAATAAATAATTTTAATTAAGGATAATTTATAACAACAGTTTTTCATGGTACAAAAAGTTAAAAAATTGAAAGCACTATATAATATCCTTTATTGACATTTTTCTCATACAAAAAACACTTTCTTAGTTTAGTTACTAAACATGTGTTAATGTTCCACAATACTTTAGGAAAGTAGTTACCAAACAGCAAATAACTTTTTTATTAAAAGCTCTACCAACAAGAACTCTACCACCAACAACAATCCCAAATAGAGCCTAAGCATAAATTGAGTCAAACAACTCAGCATTATGCAGTCAACTAATACCCCTGAGTAGAATTCCCTCTTCAAAATATTCTCCAACTTGGCCTAGTACAACCACTTAACAATTACTTTCCATTATGAAGAACCATGATTTTAACAACAATCTTCACAAGTTCCACAATTTTGAAAAGGCATCCTAAAAAGTGAACACCATCTCAAAAACTTGGACATGAATTCTACCCAATCACTGACTGTTGCTCCATCATGCAAATTACTCAATGGCCCTCTTATTTTTGGCAAAATGTAAATTTGTGGGTGGCTGTCTTTTTAGTATCATGAGGAGACCACTTAGAAAACACTTCAAATTCTCTTAAGTTATATCATGGCTTTTTGACTTGGCCTATGCTTTGGCCAAGCTAGAGAGGCACCATCTTGAAATGATGAACGCAAGTCACTCTAGGAAAATAGATTAATCACCTGGGAATTTGATAATTGCCAAATGTTGAGCAAAGCTCAAACATTATGCTCAGAGTTAGTGGAAAAAAAATAAACAAAATTCTGACATTTTTTCATATCATCACAGACCCTCGTTTGGCTTGACTATGTGACAGCATTGCTACTTTTTCCAAACTAATTAGTCCATAATTATATACATACACGTGTATTTCATGTATAAGCATTAAACATACATAGAGTGCACAGTTAGGTAGTTTCAGGTTAAAGCCTAACCTAGAACAAATCCAATCCTAAGTCCCAACTAGATCACAGCTTTTGGAACCATGGTTGAAGTACCAAAGCAATTGATGTCAGAACCAGCCCAACCTAACCAAATCAAGATCGGGATGGTTCGGGTAATTTCCAAAGAGCAAATAAATTACTAAATTATTTGAGAAAATAAATTAATAATAGAAGATGAGTTATACAAAAGCATTATATAACATCAAATTTTTCTAGTCATGAATATATAACATATTCAAACACATCTCTCAACAACAAGATCCAAAATATCAATAAATATAAAATATAAAATATAAAATGTTATAAATTACAAATACAATAAACTAATACTTGAGAAACCAATAGTTAACCAAAATCATGAGCAAAGTATCTATAAAAAATATTGATATATTATATAATACATGACTACTATAATACTACAAAATTAAATTTATGACTGTATATATGTGTGCATGTAACCCAAGCCTTAACCCACAGTCAAATAGAACCAATTCAGTTTCTAGAAATTGGGACTGAAAAAAACCAATCCTATATTGAAATCGAACCAAGTGAACCCAACAAGACTGGCTCAATTCAGGCTCTGGGATGGACCCAAACCTGTGTGCACCCTTAAGTAGACATATAAAATTATATGCATATGCAAATATGAATAGGCATATGTTATTAAATATACAAATGTATACATGCACACACAAATACAGCGCATGTACAGACATGGATACGATCATTCTTGCTCTCCTCAATTAAGAAAAGTTTTGGGCTTGCATTGAGAATATTCTATGTGCAAAAGAAGACATCAACAAACCATAAATAACTTAGCTCCTATAAAATGCTAAGTTTTTCCATATGTTGTGAGGTCATCAGACACCCATATCTGTTGGATGCGACAAAGTTCCAGCAGAACAGTTTGCTGTGGAGACAGGTGCAGACATGGTTTTGAACTTGTGCAAACTGCTATAATGAGAGCACTTTTGTATGCATATCATGGGATTGTCAAACAACGAAAGAGGATAAAAACAAGTAATAAATACACACAAGTTTTACATGGAAGACCCTCCAAGAAAAACCATGGCAGCAAGAACTATCCACTAAACAATGAGGGGTCATAGATCATCCCTCAAGCCACTCAATCCTAACCACCCGTGCATAGTATCACCCACACAAACACATCAGGGAGCAAGGTTTTGAATATCGATACCAATGGCCATTCCGACCGACCGGTGGCACGGTCCGGCACGGCTCCATACAGGAGCGGACTGGCACGAACCGATGAAAGGAGGAAAGGACGAACCGCAGAGGAGGAAAAGAGATAAAGAGAGGAAAAGAGAGGAAGAGAAAGATAGAGGAGGGGAAGAAAGGAGGTTGAGGCGGCGGAGACGCCACCGGTGGCCACTTGAGGGCTGCGCAGGCCCTCAGAGGGCAGCGATGACCACCACAGCTCTGCGTCATCCACACGAGAAAAGAGAGGATAGAGAGGCGAGGAAGAACCGGACCGAGGGGGGTCCGACGGAGAGGCCGCCGAGTGGCGTAAACACCACCTCCGACTTCGCGGTCGTGAAACGAGGGACTTTCTTAAGCCTCCTATTTCAGGAATTTTTTTTAAAAAATCCAACAACAGTGAAGCCTTGGTTTCACTGTTTCTGAGCTTTTAAAAAAAAATATTGAAATAGTGAAGCCGGCAAACCGACTGCTGACTTCATTATTTTTAAATTTTTTAAAAAAAATTTAAAAATAAAGCCGACAAACCAAGTACCGACTTCACTGTTCGTCTTCTTTTTTAAAAAAAGACCGATGCGTGAACAGGGACAGTCGCTCCTGTTCCGTGGCCGTGACTCCGTCCACGCCGCTTCCGTCACCCAATGGCCACGACGGCCACTCGGAGACCTCCAGCAGCTCCGTCGTCCCGTCCTCCTGTCTCCGACGGCCTCCCCCCTCTCTCTTTCTCGCTCATTGTGGTAACCCTATCGGGCGAACCGAGCCGCTGAAGCTTCCGTGGCCCTCCAGCGGCCATAGAGAGCCACCGCCGGCCTCCGACGGCCTCTCCCCCTCCTCCTCTCTCTCTCTCTCTCTTCCTCTATTTCCCTCTTTTCCTTCCCCGGCACTGGCGTGTGCCATTTTTTCTGGCAAAACCGTCTCGATTCCCATCGGTCCGGTTCAGCATGCCCCCAACCATCCAGTTTGGGACGGTTCTGAAAACCATGCCAGAGAGGATTAAGAGGAAGTACAAAGATATCAAATATGGTACCAAGCAAGGAGATGCAAGACCACATGCCAAATCTTGAAACCATATCATGAGATTGGGAACCAAGAATGGATAAACCAATGATAGAATTTTTCCCTCTCTCTCTCTCTCTCCCCCCCTTCCCTCCCTCCTTCCTCTTTTCTTCTCTTCTCACTTTTTGTCTCCCTCTCTGGTGTGTCCACATGCACGACAGCCCTTCGGGGCTTTTCTAATAACCCATAATACATCATGCCTCGCTCTACTACTCAAATCAGAAAGGAGAGGTATGGTTCAAAAACCAAGTCAGGAGGGAACCACATGAGGCTGGACCCTATCCCGACATATATAGCTTCCACAAAATTCACCTTCTAGTAACATTATTATGTTGTTCATAAAGCAGTTGGTGCGGGTCAGCATCCTGAGAGTTACGCCATGCATGGGCAAAGAATGCCATTAGAGGAGGAGAACTTCAGATAAGAAAGTTGCTCGATTCTAACTTGCGATGATGCCATTTAGTCAAGTGAACTTTTTCTCTTATGACACAAAAGGCTAAACGATCATTTCACTTAATCTAGACAATTTGAACATCTGTCAAGGTCTATGCTTGCATTCTTGACCAGTAGACAACTACCACTAACTGAGTTTACCTATACAAAACCCTCGAAACTACAGATTTTCGTTCACAAGAGGCTTCCGCACTGAGATCACTCACATAAATCATTACATATTTCCAAGATCCTACCACTTTTTCACCACAAGAATATAGAGGAAACAATCATGTGCAAAAAGATAGAACAAAAATGTACATGGTGTCAAAGAGTGAAGAATGCTAACCGAAACCATAAGCGATGGAAGGATTATATTCGTTCCGAACAACATAATCTCCATCAGCATACCACGCTATCTCATCCCCCTTGTTAATCTCCCGCGCACTAAAACCACCAAATTGAAAGAATCGAACCCAAACCGCTCAAGAAGCAAAATCATGGAGAGCGGGAGCAAGAAAGAAGGTGAGATGTACCTGAGTGGCCGGAACCGGACGGTAACGGTGACATTCTCCTTGGACTTGGCGAAATCGGGCCGCTCCGGCGGGTGAGCCGAAGGAGGGCTCACAGGAGAGACGGAAGAGGGCTTCAGAGGTGCCCCGGCCGAGCTGCTGCAGAAGACGGAGTGGTCGGCCGGACCGCCGGCAGAGAGGAAGGGGTTGTCGGCCGGGAGGAGGAAGAGGAGGATGATTGGGTCATGGGCCGAGCTCCGTGCCTGGGAGCCGGCGGGGCGGAAGCCTTCCGCGATCGGAACGGCGAAATGCTCGATCTCATAGACTTGGATGACATTTCTGAACCGATCCAAGAACTGGGAGACCTTCTCTTTTCTTCTCCTCTGTCTCTTTTCTAGGGTTTTCGGAAGAGGACGGAGATCGGCGGAGGCGGACGAGGTGGACAAAGAAGTCGCCGGTCGGTCACATGATCTCTGCCGCCTAGTCCAAAACAACGGACAATTAATTTTTTTTAACTTCCCTCCTCCCACTTCCTTTTTTTTCCAACACTGGGAAAGGACACCCCTCGCAAAATCACCGCTTAGCCGCCCGCCCGCCCCTTATTTATCGAGACCGGAGGACTTTGAAATTAGCGGGGTGACATTTTCATTACACTCACAAGGCGGTGAGCAGAGTTGAGCTCTGCTTGGGTAACCTACGTTTGGCATCGCCTGGGAGGGAGGGAGGGAGAATTTCGCTTTTGGGCAGAGCGAGCCATTTGGTCTTGTTGTTTTGATTGGGTTGTCACTGTATCTGGGGGACCCATTGGCTCTTTTTTGTTTTTTTTTTTGGGTGTGCTGAGGGGCTGCAAGATGGACGGATATCACCGATCGGCATCTGAATCTTTGCCAAAGGAGCCGCAGGGGTAGTTGGGTAGGACATGGAGAGGGCAGGATATAGGAATGAGGTTGGATCAACCCGCAGGCGATCTGCTTGGCTTAAATATGATGGGAATATGATTGGTGTCGGGATCTATTTATTTAACAGATCAGATTTAAATTTTAAAATTTTAATCTATTTAATTCATATTGATTCATTTAATATTTGATTAGATCATGATCGGATCTATTTAATTTATTTAAAACTTATTTAATTCATTTAAACTTACTTGACCACTTTATTTATCATGTAATATAACATATTTGATCTATTTAATTCGTTAAAAATTTATTTAACATATTTAATCAATTTATTCTAATTTGATCTATTTAAAAAATAGATAAAATTTATATTTAGATTTTTAATTTATTTAATAAATAATTTAGATTTTGATTGATAAATTTTTTGGACACAAATCCAGCCCATTCTGGCCCAAGCAAAATTTTACCAACATGAATCTAATCAAAACTCTAAATTATGTCAATACTTATATTATCTAAAATTCGAGACAAAACTTGATAAATATTTGATACAAAATAATATAAAAATGGAAGAGTAAACCTGACTCAAACATGTCAAGCTTTAATTTACAGCGGAACATATTTAGACATCTTTATGGGAGAAAGCACTTGTTCAAGCTACAATGCATTGCAATCAATCATTGCTTTGATCTAATAATTTGTATTACCAGCTGCTGTAAAAGTTTTCCAAAATGCACAAAAGTTGAGATAAAGGTCCAATTATATTAAGTTGGTAAAGTCTCTAGCCAATCGCATAAGAAGTTGGTGCTCGGTAAAGTCTCTACCTAGTCGTATAAGAAATTGGAGCATAAAACTCACCTATACCAAGAGGTTGTTTGGCCGATAAGTTTGATCAAAAAAAAAGGTTCATAAAGAAATCAAAATGGATGAGTTTTATCAAAATAATTATTTAATTCTTCTTCACAGAAATAAAAGAAACAAGCTTTTTTTTGCCAAAAAAAAAAAAAGAGACACGCTTTTCATGATAACATAAATTTCTAGTAAAAACCAAATCTTGTTTCTGCAATTTTTTTATGTCGAGATTTTGATCATCACTGGCTCGGTATATATTCCTTCTGGACTAAAAGTATTCATGGTGACGAAAGGATGCTTGACCAAACCTCTGACCTACAAAACACAAGTTTGTCCGCTAAGGTAAACCATTAACTTATAACACCATTGTAATATATATTTTTATTCCAAGTTATCAGTAATAATTTCATGGAAGTTTACTTTAAAATAATCCTGTAATCCAAGCTTCCGAGAGATGTGATCTCACCCCAACACCTTGAAACTCCATATTCTCGGTCGCAAAAATACTTGTAAAACTGCATGAGCGAATGTTGACATCAAACTTACTCCAGCTTTTTTCCATTGTTAAAAGAAAAGTAATTAGACATTTTCTATATTCGATTATTCTAAACAATGTGGGATTTTATATATCATATAAGTAACTATTTTTTTCCATGAATTACGAATTGTTGCTAAAACTATTCAATTCAAAACTACTCAGTTTCTAGTATTTTATTTAGATAATTTATCACTGCTTGACTTTTTTTTTAATCTTAAGTTATACTTACTTTTAATATACATTTTAAACTTTTAAAATAACCCATCATTTTTGCCCATGTTGGTTTATGGTTTTGTATTAATGCCTATGTGTACTGTATCAATTTTAATAAAATTAATATTTAATTTATATTATTGATACTCTTATTTGGATTATTGCCTTTCAATTAGATGCTAATAACGCTTTCAATTAAAACTAGCAATTAGAAATATCTGCAAATGTGGATTTATAATTCCTTGGGAAGGAGAGCTTTTCTAAAATAGCGGGCCAGTTGATTTAACAAACTAGTTTGGTTTTAAACTTGAACTATTGTATGAATATGTATTCATGAGATAAAAAATTGATCATAAATAATTATTTAAAGTAATGAGAAAATTGTTTGTAAGAAAAAAATTATATCTTCTATTGTGGCTCTTTCTGTCATAAAAAAATAATAATAATAATAACAATGAATAATTTTTCATCATCAAAGAATTGAGTCTGATATTTTATTTATTATATATTGATAAAAAATTTATGATGATAAAAAATTAATTACCATAAAAATCACTTCTATATGAAAATAAAATAATCATTACAAAAATCTGAGAGACTTTCATAACGATAATTTTTATCATACAATATTGCTATAAAATAAATTTTACTGTCCATCCATGATTTTGTTTGGCACTAGGAATTCTAGTAATTGTCTTTCTCAATGAACATTAAGATGTTATCTTCTAAAGTAATCATTTGTGATAAAAATTTTTATTGGCACATAAATAAGTCTAAAACTTATAATTTGTGATAGTAGTTATTTTGTTGCCACAAATTGGGTGTTAGGATGATGGTTTTTTCGAGGAATAGAATGTTTTGCCTTCTTTAAAATATTTTACCTATAAGTCTAAAAATTATAAATATATGATTAAAATTTATTTAACACCATTCCTATTTTTTTTAAGCATATATTATTTGCAAAATATGGGTAAGATGGTGATACTGATTATATGAAATGAAAATATGTTATTGTAACTAAATGTCACCAATACTAGTTAGATATCTCTATGTTAATATATAAATAATGCTACATCGCTTCTATAAAGTGCACATAAATATTTCTATCAGCATGCAATGAGAAAAAATAATGCAATTCACACATAATGGATCAATTGGTTGTAAAGTTATCTCGAACTATTATATAAATATACATCCATGAGATAAAAAATCGATCATAAATAATCATTTGAAACGATGACAAAATTATTCGTGAGGAAAACTATATCTTCTGCAATGACTCTTTCAATCATTTAAAAAAAAACTTAATAATAATGAATAATTTTTCATCGTCAAAGAATTGAGTTTGATATTTTATTTGTTATATATTGGTTTTTAGAAAATAGGATGATAAAAAATGAATGCCATGGAAATCACTTTGAGACAAAGATAAAATAACAATTACAAAAATCTCAGAGACTTTCATCATAATAATTTTTATCATAAAGAAAACTTAAGTGTAATTAAATGTCTATTTTCACAAAATAAATTTTATACTCTATCCATGGTTTTGTTTGGCACTAGAAACTATGGCAATTATCTTTCCCGATAAATATTAAGATGTTATCACCCAAATTAATCATCCATGATAAAAATTTTCCATTGACATGAAAATAAGCCTAAAACTTGTAATTTGTGATAGTGATTATTTTGTTGCCATGAATTGGGTATTAAGGTGATGGTTTTTTAAGGCATGAAATGCTTTGCCTTCTTTAAAACATTTTGCCTCTGAGACTAAAAATTATATATATATATATATATATATATAGAGAGAGAGAGAGAGAAGAGAGAGAGAGAGAGAGATAATAGTTAAAGTTTATTTAACATCATTCCCACTTCGCTCAAGCATGTTTCCTCTGTAAATGAGGCAGGATGACAGTACCAATAGCATGAAATATAATGATGTCATTGTAACCAAAAGTAACCGATACCAATTAGATATCTTTATGTTAATATATGAATAATGCTATATGGCTTTCATAAAGTATACATAAACAATTCTTTTGGCGGGTAACAAGGAAAATTAATGCAGTTCACGCCTTTGTTGCTGAATATAATGGATTAATTGATTGTGAAGTTATCTAGTCTACAATTATAGCTCCAGTAATTATTTTTCCACGGCAATTTACAAGCATCTTGAAGCATTTTCTCAATGCAAGCTTGTGTCCCATACATCACCATCTTCGCTATTAATGTATTGTCCTCAGGGTCACCCAACTTGCAAGTAGACTTGTGTTGGATATGCTACAATCACCAGTCAATTAACTGACATATTCCAATCATGCAAGTTGCTAATAACAAATCCCGTAAGAAACAAGTGAATGCCTCGCATTTGTCACTCTGCTTGGGTGATGATACAAAAATAGATTATTTAAATGCTCGCATGGATGCAAAGGTTCTTTTATAATTATAAAACCTGGATTTCTATTAAATCCGTAAATCTAACGTCAAGGTTAGCTCCAACTCTGGAACGGCAACACCCAAACCATGCTCAACTTGATTTCACTTCCACAATCTTGATAAAACCACCAGACGTTCAAGTAACTCGGCCTTGTTTTCGAGGCATGAATCATGCAACCATCCTCAAGTACTCTAGATAATTTTCGGAGAAATTATTGTATACATCACGTGCATGCTACTAACAATAGAGATGTACTAATATGGTTTCATTTATCACACACTCATCTCAATATTTAGGCCATGATAATACATCATAATGATCGATAACACGCATCAGTACGGTCGTGCAATATTTTTTTAAATTCCAGCTTTTATTTTCAATAAATCTTCAACTAAACTAATAAGTATACAACCAACTGAGCCAAATGGCCTTTTATCTTTTCAGAGATAGTGATAGACGTGGACCCAAGCCAAAACTTATCCTTCTAGCCAGCTTGCCTTTTATAGAGACAGTGCATATCTATTCAACCAAAAAATACACGCATGATAGAGAAACAATCAAAGAATCATATTGACATATAATATATGCTAAGAAAGGAAGACTAAGAAAAAATTTCTCTAGGTCATGCCCATGACCTAGCTAACAATCATATAAAAACTTATGACACGTAACAATGGCCTTGCACATACTTAATATAATTTATGACATTTCAAGCCAAATCATGTGGCTGGTTGCATTACATCAACTATATTTCTAAAACCCATACGACTCGTTCCAAATACCACTTAAATCACTAGAACCTCCATACAAAATTTAGCTGTGTAGGCCCAACTCGTGGCCGCACGGTTCTCATCGCCACTCGATCAAGTTACTCCATCTTCTTCAAGCGGCCCACAAAACCTCTGGGGCCCATTCTAGGGCCCACCAACCATCTCTATGGTCGCTCGCCTAAGTAGCCCGAATCAGACGGTCGTCAAACTCCCGACGCACACGTTAGCGAACATCGCTTTTGTAGACCTGTTTAATAAGCATGCTCCTTGGCACGTGCGGAACCTCCTAGAAGGGCTTTTGGAGGTACATGAACACGTCCTGCAGCGGGTCCCGGAAGCCTTCGGGAGGCGAGAGTGGCGGGAAAGTCCCGGTGGCTACCTCACTAGTGGTGTCAAATCCGAGGGCTCTCTCCCAGTCTCTCCAGCTTGGCCGGCTCTGGACCTCCCGCTCGCACGTGAACTCCGGCGACAGCACGTGCTCCGAGCAGCTCGAGTCCGCGTGCAATCTCGGCAGCGACTCCGACGCGTCGAAGTAGAACAGGTCCGTCAACGGCGGCGCCGGCGGCACGTGCGACGAAACAGGAGGCGGCACGTGGGAGATGATCTCCGGCTTTTGCTCGGGCGAGCAGGGCTCCGGCACGATGTTTCTCGAACCGGCCGAGTTCCGGTACGGGCTGGTTTGCTTCTCGACCACCCCTTTCTTGTTGTATATCCGACACAGCACCCAGTCATCCAACTGCACCCAAAAGAAACGTGGTAACACGTCATCAGTTAAACCTCGTCAACTGCCTTGTCCATCAGATCTCGATCAGATGGATGGCTTCAAAATAAGCTCTTTATCCCTCCTTTTTTTTTTTTTTTGGTAAATTTATCCCTCCTTTTCAACCGTTTTATTATCGAAAGGTTTGACCCAATCGGTCATTTTCTTAGGCTTGGATAAGTACGAAATAATTGATGGCATCTGATGCCTTTCACACCTAGATGGAACGCGCCACAAACGATAGTTAACAACTTGCACGTCGGTGGGACCCATTGCTCGTACAAGGGACCTTATCCAGATGCCCAACGTGTGTCCCGTATTCAAGGCCACAGCTTCGGGTTCTCACTGGCCCAGCTTGACAGCCAATCAAGCTTTCTACGTAGGGGCGCGAAACATAATGAGACGGTGCATAGGCTTTCTTTTCCCAAGGATACGTGTCAATTTTCTATTAGAAGCCTGGGGGTGTAAGGAAATCGGAGTACTTACACGTAGGCTGTTCTTCTTGCGGGCGGACCGGTCGACGCCGGCGAGCCGGTACTCGTGCATGATCCAGTTGGTCTTCTCCCCCTTGGGCGCCTTCCCGGCGTAGAACACTAGCGCCTTCTTGATAGCCACCGGCTTGGGCGAACCGATCGGCTTATCCGCCCCGGTCGCCTTCCAGTACCCCGATCCAGCCGCGCGGTTCGGCCTCGACCCGTTCGGGTACTTCCGGTCCCTCGGCGAAAAGAAGTACCACTCCTTCTCCCCATACAACGCCACTCCTGTTAGTAAAAAGTTAATCAAACCTCCAAAAAGAAAAACTCCTCTCCGTTTGTTGCGGGTCGGGCGGATAGGAGATGGAGGAGCATACCTGGGAGTTGCCATGGATCGAACTTGTAGAGATCGATCTCGGCGATGATAGGGACGGAAATAGGCAGCCCGGCGCACTTCCGGCAGAGGTAGTGCATCACGAGCTCGTCGTCCGTCGGATGGAATCGGAACCCGGGGGGCAGCTGCAAATCCTCGCCGCTCATTTTGCTTCTCCTTTAATCAGAACCACAGATCTGTAGTTCGGTGTTCCGCTCTCTATCTCTAATGGAGGGGTGTGGAAACTTGAAACTGAGAACCTACGAGCCACCCCAGATATATAGTGGTCGAGGAGGACATCAGCCGTGGAACGAAGGTAGATTCCAGAGTTTACACGTGGGCGTGACCGCAGGCTGAGTCAAGCTGAGCATGCCCCCGCCACGTGGCGGTGATCGAGCGGCAGGCGCGACACGCGGCGGAGGATCTGGGCACCGGATTCTGTCACCGCTTACGTCACGGTTTTTGGACGGGCGTGGACGTCGCCGTCGGGCGTTCCTTGGGGAGGCTTTAATTCTGGTGGAGTCCGCCTCCCAGATGGAGCGTGACCCGCGACATGCGTGAAGGGGCCGCGGCGGTCGGCATGGGGACGGACGTCAGGAGGTGACGTCGTCACCAGCGGCTTGCACGCGGATTAGGTGGATTGTTTTCCGGTAACTTGCAAGTGGGGGCCACCTCTATGGGCCGTTCATTGGTCGACACGTACCCGGAAGAATAAGGACGCGGCGGCTAGCTTCCACGAAAGAGCGCGTATCGTGACAGCATTGATGGATAGAGAGACCAAAATATTATAAATAAAGCCGCTACGTCACCCACACCACTAACGTATCCCGTCCGACGTGGCACACCAATGGCATATTGGCACGTCGGACGGGCAATCCATGGAAGAAAGATAGGGTGCCGTTCAAGGGGAAGGAGATTGAAAGAGTGGACATGATGATGTCCACTTGCCCCGCGGTGATCGGTCCGAAAAAAAAAAAACACGAACAACTACTGATCAGGATTGTTTGCAAGAATTTTTTTCATGGTTGGATTGGTCGGCTGAGCTGTGCATTCGATCCAACCAATAGTTTCACGCGAAAGGGTCGACGGTGGGCCGACTAGTTTAATCTGGGGAACGTGGACGTTTTGGGATGTGAGGTGGAAGTCAATGTACGGAAAAAGTTTGGTGTTAGAAAGAAAGGTCGTCACACGTGGGAGCTCAACTTTTAATGGGCGACACGAACTCGATAAAGCAAGTTCACGTGAGATTTGCAGGGGGACGGTGGCGAGGATGGAAGTTGGAATTTTTTGGGGTGCGAATGGGCCAGGATTTAGCGGCAGAAAATGGACAGAGACAAGTTTGTCCAGGTTAGCCCAACAACATTGTTTCGAAAAATTGCCAGCCCATTTACGTCTGCAAAACTTCTGTGGGATATTTTGTGCATCATAATGAATGCAGAACGATTCTCGTTCATTTTTGGTAGCAATAGCGCTTGGCTTTTGCATGGGGATGTAGGCTGGCTCCATTGGTCGTGGAAGGCGCGCAGCTTGCATTGGGTTGTGCAATGCCTCGATGTGTGTGTTGCCCGCTTTTAAGGATCAAAGGCCAATTGGCGAATGTAGGGATGGTGAAAACTTCTTGGCAGGAAATTCCGATGCAACAATCCAGTACCTCGTATAAAAAGACTAATGGAAAGATATATATTTTTTGAATTCTTCTGTCCAGCGTAACTATCCAACAACTTTTCAACCTAAAACCAAATATTCATTCATATGAATCCTTACGTATTCTCTTTATTTAGACTCTGATATTCTCATTAAATTAAGAATCAAATTCATACATCTATTTACAAACACCATGATCAATTTAAATTAGTCTAATGAACTTATTGCGGCTAACTCTCTGTTGTCTATCGCTGGTGATGAATACTTGCAAAATAATATCCACACAGATCGGAGTTGTGTCCGACAGAAACCCTTCAATAATTAAGTCAGAGAGAAAATTGATGAACAGTAGATTTCAATCTCGAGAGTAGCAGAACTCTGGTCAGAAATATCTTATCCGTACTGTTCCCTTACCCCCTTTTTATAGATGAATTTGATATAATCGTCGAGCACGGGATCCCACTTTTTATGGTGCTAAATCATCGGACCATAAATGTAAAGTTAGTGGGTCGTTAATTTTTCTTAGTGATCGTGACACATAGTCGATAACTATTCGCAATGATTATGATAAGTTAAACAGATAACCGACCATAAGTCGGTAGGATCTATGAGTGTCCGTCGGCTAGTAGTTCTGTTATACCGACGGTTCCAATCATTTCTTGTTGGTCGATAGTAGTTGAACATTAGTCGTCAGCCGACCATAGGTCAGTGAGGATTGCTCAGTCGGTTGATGAAGAGTCGGATTGTACGTTCAGCCGATGCACAATCGGAGTCGTTATGACAAAAATTGGAGGTCGATCGGTTTACCCCAATAGTTGCCCCCCACTCCTAAGTCTAAGGTGAACCGATGTGTATATTGTCACGTGGTCTATCACGTTGGACGAAGAGAGTTATTTCTATCACATCGAACCCTGATTCAGCTATCACTTTCTTTGGGATATGGGCAATCGGCGGTTTTGTCATTTCAGTGGGTACAATCATTTTTATCCGGCCACATTGTCAGGATGATTCGGTATCAAATATCAGTATCAAACTTCATTTTGGGAAGTTGATTCGACGCCAGACGATATGATCCGGACAAGTTGATGTGTGCCACATATCCGAATGTTATTGTGTCGGAGCTGTTCATATGGATTAGGATGACGTGGCTTAATCTGGAGCATGTACGTCGAACTGTCCAATCAATGATCGGTCCAGATATTGCCATATGTCATCATCTAGTAAGTCTTTGATTCGAATGCCTTTATCTCAGTCGTTGAAGGATCCTATATATAGGATCGCTCTCAACCAAACTTTCACTTTTTATTTTGTCTTTTGGTGCTGAGACTCTGCCGAAAGATCGCCCCAGTGTCGGAGGTTGTTGTTCCCAATTTTTTTAGGTCAAGTTTCTGTCTTTTCTTGAATCTCTTCTTCTGTAGTCTTCGTCTTTTATGGTTAGGATTTTTTTTCTCGGGATGGTCAGTCGAAAAATCTGACGGACGAGTCTCAGTCAGATCCGGAGGTGGAGGCTTCTTCACTTTCGGAGTCGAATATCGAGTGACTCCGAAAACAGTATTGTATCCTAGAGCTGTATCACTCTTCGTCCCTGGGGCCAACGGTCAGGTGAATACCCCTTCTTTGGACCAGGCGGCTTTTTACGTCGAAGATCTTCAGGCAGATCTTCGATTTATGATTTCGAAGTTTATCCGGAATGTCTTGGATTATTATGGCTTTTGCCCTACTCAGCTGGCACCGAACTCGATCCGACTGATAATCAGTTTTGCTTTGTTGTGTCGGTTGCTGCCGATCGAACCTCGTCTTTCTCTTTTTCGTACCTTCTTTATCCTTCGACCCCATCCAAAGGCCCAAAGGTGGTGGTTTTTCAACACTCGAAAAGGCCTTCTTTCATCACCAGTCTTCCATCGTCCATTCATGGATGGAAGAACCAGTTTTTTTGCGCATCTTCTTCTCTTCCTTGAGGTTTTTCTTCCCATTGGGGCGATTCAAGAACCGGTCCCAATGACAATAGCTGAGTAGAGGTCAACGATCAAGAAGACTTCCATCGGTTAAAGGACATGACGGTCCCATCGCAGAAGGAACTTGTGATCGAACAAGCCCTTTATGACATCGGTCTTAGTTCGATCACACATCTAGGTATAGTACAGTTGATCATTTTGAAAGAAAGGGAATAGTTTTCCTCCAGAATATCCAGATTGCATTTAAAATTTTTTTTAATATTCTATTTGATTAAGGATCAAATTCTTACCTGAATCGCAGCAGAACCAGAGATCAAATCCCAAATTATTTGATGTAAATCTTCGGAATGAACTCCAATCCAATTGTCTTTGCAACACAACCAATCGAGGAATGAGATGTGCTGGTGTGACTCCTCAAACCAGCAGGTGGGACACCCAAAGAGATCCCACGCCCAAAGGAAGAGGGGCGGCAACAAAGAGAGAGGCCAAAGAGAGAAAGGGACCTCTCTCTCTTCTCACGTCTCTCTCTCTTTCTCTCTTCTCTCAATCTGATTTATTTTTTTGGCTATTCATCCATAGGTAAAGATCCTCTCTATTTATAGATGATTCTCATGACCCAATGAGAGTAGAACTCCTAACTCAAATCTGATTTAAATTGGTCCAATACTCATGAAAGAAGAATTCTTATATGAGATAGAATTGCCATCACTTATGACATCGACTTTGCACCTACTCCCACACCTACTTGGGACACCCTAAATAAGCATCAAACCAGATTTTGATCATCCTTCATGAGGGGATATTCTCAGTGCAAGTGAGAATACTCATATCTCATCCAAAATAGGTCCAATTCAAATCCGATTCGAAGCTAGTTCGAAATAATTTCGAAAGGCTGTCAATCTCAAACTCTTTAGGACTTTGGTATCAAGTCTAACTTGAATTTTGGATCTATTTAAGTTCAATTAATTCAGATCTAATAAAAAATTAATTAGTACTTAAATCTAATCTTTCATATGCTCCATGGATTATAGATCAGAAATTGTTCATCTCGGGATCGAACCTGAACTTCATGTGTAGTGCTAGCTAGACATAGTCAACTCTTCAATTTCGTTTGATCCATAACTTAATTCTCAATCAAGTTAGCTTATATGTTCAATCCAATCTAGTACTTTCAAATTAGACATAAAAATATAGGTCAATTTCTTCCTACTTTGTCTGACTTGTGTACGTGACTCCATAGGTTCAAACACTAAGCCAGTAGCACAGGAATCAATTTCTGCACTAATCGAGATACCATCTAGTAATGGTTCTTGATATCCAGATAGGTCGAATTATCGTAAAAGAATATTTTAGAATCCATACACATAGTTACCGCATAATTTATCCTTTTGATCATTAGGATGATCTCAGGTTAACTGTCAATCGAGATTGCTTCATCCGCAATGTATTTTAACCTTTCAAATCCATCTCATGAATTATCCTGATCAAGATTTTACTAAATTAAAATATAGCAATACATCAAATCTAATAATCTGGAGGGATCAATTCCATCTTGATCCACACAAGGACTTCGCAAGTACTTGACTGTACCCAGTAGCCTTCCATCGCTACATTAGAAATCCAGATAGTCCGACACCAAAGCATAGTGAGTTGCTTGCAAGTCACTATAGTGATCTCAGATTTGAAGGATACTTATACCTATGTATTTCGCGAGCAGCTTTTGACAGCAGAATGCTCAGCAAGTGAGTCATCTGTTTAGTGATGATGTACCCCTATATCTCACCTGTATGCCATACCAATGTCACCATACTCTTTGGTTAAGAGGATAACCAACCCATATGGCACACAACAACCTTCACTCAATAAATATCATCGTTCCGTAATGACGTATCATTTGATTGCAAATATGTTTAAGAACTATACGATAAATCTTCTCTTTATCGTACATTAGCATAGTTCTAGGGACTTCATCACAGTACAAGAGTTTAAGAAAAATATTACTTTATGATGAAAAATATTGGAATAACTTTCATTCATTAAATAATAATTCATATGGAAGGATGAACTCAATCGTCAAACGATTGATTTTAGGATACAATTTTCAATAACTCTCATTTAGACTAAAGTGAATCAGGGCAGTCTCTTATACCCATCTTCTATTTGAAGTCATCAAACTCTTTGATCCCAAAAGCTTTAGTGAAGGGGTCGACTAGGTTCTCCTTTTTGTCGATCTTCTGAAGTTCGATGTCACCACGATTCACGATCTCTCGCACCAGATGATAGCAGCGCAGAACCTGCAGCATCTGATGCGGCAATGTATTCTGCTTTGCAAACAGAATCGGTCACAGTATGTTGCTTAAAATTTTTTCAGCATACATCTCCTCCATTCAGAGTAAATACGTAGCCTGACACACTTCTGCTATTATCACAATCTGATTGAAAACTGAAATCAGTATATCCCATAAGTTTCAGATCAGTATTTTCATAGATAAGCCATTGGTCTTTAGTATTTCTCAAATACTTAAGAATTACTTTCGCAATCTTTCAATGCTTCTCATCCGGATCAGACTGGTACCTACTCGCTACTCCTAGTGAATAGACGATATATGACCTCGTACATGTCATAGCGTACATGATAGATCCCACTGCTGAAGCATATGGTATTCCACTCATATGCTCTCTCTCCTCAAAAATTATCGGACAATCCTTCTTGGAAAGAGAATTCCATGACCTATCGATAGCCTTTTTTAAAATTATCCATATTGAACTGTTTCAACAAGGTATCAATGTACGTGGATTGGGATAGTCCAAGCATCCTTCTAGATCTATCCTTATAGATCTTTATCCCAAGGATGTAGGATGCTTCTCTCAAGTCTTTCATGGAGAACTATGATGATAGCCACAACTTCACACTTTGTAAAGTCGGAATGTCATTTCTTAGTAACAGTATGTCATCCACATGCAGCACAAAAAAATGACTACAGAATTAGAAGCCCACTTATAGATGCAAGGCTCTTTTTCGTTCCTAACGAAGCCATACATTTTAATCACCTTATCAAAATGCATGTTCCAACTCCTACACGCCTGCTTAAGTCCATAAATAGACTTTTTCTGCTTGTATACTTTCAACTCATCTATGGATGTGAACCCTTCAGGTTGTATCATATACACCTGTTGTTTCAGCTCTCCATTAAGGAAAGTAGTTTTGACATTCATCTGCCATATCTCATAATCTAAGTGTGCAGCGATAACAAGCATAATTCAAATGGACTTGAGCATTGCTACAGAAGAAAATATCTCGTCATAGTCAATACCATAATGCTGACGGTAACCTTTGGCAACTAAACGGACTTTATAGGTCTCCACCTTCCTGTCTGCTTCTCTTTTTCTCTTAAAAATTTATTTACATCCTGCAGGTTTTATCCCTTCGGATGGATCAACTAATGTCCATACACCATTGATCTTCATGGATTCCATCTCGGACTTCATGACCTCAAGCCATTTCTGAGAGTTGGGCCTTTGTATGGCCTTCATATAGGTGATCGGATCCTCATCGTTCTCATCAAGTTCGATGGGATCACCATCCTGGATCAAAAAATTATAGTATTTGTCCAGCTGACATGGTACTCTACTAGATCTCCTTAATGGTGCCTTTACTGGCTCTAAATTTGATTCATCAATCAAATTCAATTCTGTGTGTGCCGATCCTCCCACCTCATAAATTTTATCAAGTTCAATTTTATAGGCATTACCTTCTGTACTAAGGAAGTCCTTTTTCAAAAAGACTGTCCGACTGCTGACAAATACTTTTTGCTCTACAGCGAGGTAGAAGTAGTACCTTTTAATTTTCTTTGGATACCCTACAAATGAGCATTTATTGGACTTCGATCCAAGTTTATCTGTCTTTAAATACTTGATATAAGCTAGACACCTCCAGACCCTAAGATGTGAGAGTACCGACTTACGTCCAGTCCATATCTCATACGGAGTCTTATCGACAGACTTGCTGGATACCTTATTTAAAATGTAGCAGGCAGTTTCTAGAGCATATCTTCAAAAGAAGATTGGCAGACTCGTAAAGCCCATTATGGATCAGACCATGTCTAATAAGGTTCGATTCCTCCTCTCGGACACACCATTATGCTGTGGTATTTCAGAAGGGATCCAGTGTGAGAGAATCCCATTCTCTTCCAGATATGTCAGGAGCTCACTGGTGAGATATTCACCTCCTCGATCTAACTGAAGGATCTTAATACTTATTTCAGTTTGTTTCTCTACTTCAGCACGGAATCGTTTGAACATTTCAAATGATTCTGACTTATACTTCATAAGATAGACATATCCATACCTCGATAGGCCGTCAGTAAACGTAATGTAGTAGTATCCTCCTCTAGTACTTATGTTCATAGGCCCACATACATCAGTATGTATTAGATCGAGCACATCGCTAGCTCTTTCATTTTTTTCTTAAAAGATGACTTAGTCATCTTACCAACTAGACATAACTCACAGGTAGACAATGATTCACAATCATCTATCTCAAAGATACATTCTTGGATCAACCTGTCAATTCTATTCTTCTTCACATGACCAAGCCTACAATGCCAAAGGTAGGATTCACTGACATTGTCTAACTTAGGACGTTTACTGGGTGTGTACATTACATTAACAGACTGTGATATTATGTATATGCTATGTTTCAATTGTCTACGCATAATTGTGGTATCATTCACAATGATATCACAAAAATCATCTTTTATTATAAACTTGTAACCAAGTTTGGCCAAAAGGCCTACAAAGATGACATTCATCAAAAAAAGAGGGATAATAATGACAATCATTTAACATGACACTACTAGACTCGAAGACAAGCTGCAAAGTTTTCAAGGTCAGAATTAGAATAAGACTTCCATCTCCAACATTAAGGAACTGCTCGCCCTCTCGAAACTTCTTACTTATCTATAATCTCTGCAACAAATTGTATATATTAATAGAACTTTCGGTATTCAATACCCAGATAATAGTATCACAAACAAAGAAATTACAAGGTGTTATCATATAAATACCTTGTGAAGCAACCACTTGCCTCTTTCTCTTGTTCTTAGGCCTGTTTGGATTAAGGATGGCTATATAAGCAGGATAACTCCTTTTTCAATGATCCAGCTTCTTACAGAAGAAGTACTCTGTCTGATTTTAGTCAACTTTTGACGGTTTACTTTGTTTGAAATCGACGGCACAGAATTTTTGTACCTTTTTCTTCTTCCTCTTCTAGAGGATCGACGTCCTGCAGATGAACCTCCCACTAAATTCACTGGCTCCTTCTGGAGCTAGTGATCCTTTTTCAAAATCTACAGTAACCCTAGCAAACCACGATAGTTTACCACAGGCTTCATCATTTTATAATGATTGAGAAAAGGTAGGTAGAATTTCGGTAGCGAATTGAGGATAGTATCCTTGACTAACTGTTCATTTAATGAAAAGTCAAGTTTGCTAAGGCGTTCAATCTGCTCGATCATATACAATACATGATCGATGACTGAAGCTCCCTCTTGCATACAGACATTGAACACTACACAGAAAGTTTTATATCTCTCTGCATCCTCAAAGGTGCAGAAGGACTCATTCAACATTTAAATGATCTCCTTTGGCTGCGCATCTTCGAACTTACGACTAAGTTTATCGTTCATAGCTGCCCTCATCACGCAATGCACAGTCGTGCGATCATTGAGCCACTTCATATAAGTGTCTCTCACGGCACGATGAGCATTGACTGTAGGTTCTTCAGGTGCCTGATCCGTAAGGATGTATAAAATTCTCTCGTGCTCCAACAAGATCTTCAACTTTCGATACCAGCTATCGAAATTGGGTCCGATGAGCTTATCACCGTCCAACAGCGTACGGAGGGATAGTATGTTGGCCATAACTGAAAGGAAAAAATACTAGCCTATTAGTATATGAATTATTTTTAATCAAAAAAATATGGACTTTAGTCTAAAAGTTCTTTCACTATTTTTACGGATTGATAGCCTCTACCTCCAACTCGAGAAATTACACAAATTTCTGAGCAGGTACTAAAATTCGTACAGACTGCATTCAGATTCGAGTATGGTTTGATCAATCTTAGTACATCCATGGGTAGGTTCATAACCAATTATTTCTCTAAATAACTTCTAACAATAAATTTTGCCTCAGACGTCCCTTCAGCAGGCGTGTGGCACCTCCACTGAAAGTCCTGATTAGGTCTAACCATTAACATGACACATCAAGTGCATCCAACATACGGATGTCCAGGTCCGAGTGTGGCTCAGCCAATCTGAGTATTGATCTGAAAGTACATCATGATGGTCATATGATGAATGACAATTTCAATACGTAATAGATACCAGGCGTGTGGTGCCTCCAATGCATATTTGGAATATTGGACTCATTATCACGTATTTTAATGAAAGACAATGATCAAATTATCTCATAATTTTATCACTTTATGGACCTAATAATTTAGAAGATTTGATTTCATTGATTTGAGGATAAGAGAAGAAGTTGACTTGCAAGCTGTAAATCTCCCATTGACTTCACCAAGTCATATAAAGGATTAGGCACAAGCTGATCTAAAGATACCTAAACCAGTCATATTGATTTATCTTAATGGTATGGGTCAGCACGAATCAACTAGTAACCTAATCAAAATATAATCTACCATATTGGTCAGATAAGTGAGATCAGTGGAAGATATATGCCTTTAACTTACTATAGATGCATATAGGTGAATAGCTTTAAATTAAAAACTACTTAATCGAATCTGCCAAACTTACCTTAGACACCAACTGATTAATTAATTTTGATTTGGCAAACCAGAAGGTTCGAACTCAACCACGGAGCCATGATTATGGTCATTTATAAGGGTCAAATACATGGACTTGATCAAACTACAACTATTGAGATTGATCTAAAAAAATACTGATATGATCCAATTCAATATTTAAATAGATTTAATCAATTTCTCTACATGGTGCATATGTATTTTTAACCTTAGATCTAACCCATTAGAATGATTAGATTCTTGCTAACCCTTTGTCCATCGTTTTATGTGGTGTCTTAATGATCTTCAATTCTCAAATCTAGATCATTCAAAATTTAATTTATAATTAAGTATGTGAAATGTATGTTTCAATCTATAGAACTATTCTACAAGAGTTTCAGGTGAAGCATACCATATATTTCAATACATGAAATTAAATTTTCATAATATGTTTAACAATTAAACATATATAGGTATAATCTAAACTTCATACATACATCTCATGTATCATGACAACCTTTAGATTTATATCATTTACATCATATGTAACATATAATTCAGATCTAAAATAATTTTATATCTGAATTTTATCCTATTGTAATAAATCATAAATCACTTTAGATCTAATTCAAATATTTTTATGATCAAAATAATGTATAAAAATCTGTTTGCTTTTCTTCTTCATGAAATCGGATCACAATGATACCCCTACACATTATAAGAGAATCTATAGAATAAGTAAAAGAGAGATTAATCTCTTTAATCTCCTATAATCGGATGATCTGGTGATCTCATTAATTTGAGTACTAGACTATTAAGATCTGAAATCTAATTTCATATATAATTACATCAACATGTAATTATTAATAAAATTATTTTATGTCATGAACATATCCTTGATCTTATCAATTATGTTCTTCTTCTATCTAATTAGATTTAATGTATCATATACATCATATCAGATCTGAAACATATCTTATACTGATTATAAAATATCAATTTTAGATTTGATATCATATAGAAAATTAATTAGATACAAATATGAATGTATAAAGAATAAATTTTTGATAAAATCTGTTTTCGCACAGTGCTGAATTCTGATAGGATTTAGATCTAAATATCGATTAAAATAGATCTAATTCAGATCCAAAATAAATTTTATTTTATAAAAAAATAATATTAAAATTTTATTAAAATAAATTTAAAATAGATTTTAATTCACATTACTATTCCATCAGAAATTCAGCAATAGTAGAATTCTGTTATAACAGATTTATAACAACCTCAATCAACTAATGATTGGGCATCTCTAATTCGATTAAAATCAGATCAAAAATTTTATATAAATAGATTTAAATTATGTTTAATATCTTACAAAAAAATTCAATTAAATCTTATATAATTTTTTTCAAAAAATTTCATCATATATATATATTTCAGGCATGCTCTGATATCAATTGAAAGGAAGAGAACAGTTTTTCTCCGGAATATCCAGGTTGCGTCTAAATTTTTTTTTTAATATTCTACTTGATTAAGGATCAAATCTTTACCTAAATCATAGTAGAATTAGGAATCAAATCTCAAATTATTTGATGTAAATCTTCACGGAGGTCTGGATGTGCAGACTCTCTACTTTACATGCATGCCAAACGCCACAGAAAAGCGGGATGAACTCTAATCTAATTGCCTTCACAACACAATCAATCAAGAGATGAGATATGCTGGTGTGACTTCTCAAACAAATAGGTGGGACACCCAAAGAGATCCCACACCCAAAGGAAGAGAGGCGGCAACAAGGGGAGAGGCCAAAAGGAGGAAGGGACCTCTCTCTCTTCTCACATCTATCTTTCTCTCTTCTCTCAATCTAATTTATTTTTTTTGCTATTCATCCATAGGTAGAGACCCTCTCTATTTATAGATAATTCTCATAATCTAATGAGAGTAAGACTCCTAACTCAAATTTGATTTGAATTGATCCAATACTCATGAAAGAAGGATTCTTACATGAGATAGAATTGCCATCACTTATGACATCCACTCTGCATCCACTCTTACACCCACTTGGGATGCCCCAAATAAGCATCAAACCAAATTTTGATCATCCTTCATGAGAGGATATTTCCAGTGCAAGTGGGAATACTCATATCTCATCCAAAATAGGTCCAATTCAAATCCGATTCGAAGCTGGTTCGAAATAATTTTGAAAAACTGTCAATCCCAAAATCTTTAGGACATTTGTACTAAGTGTAACTTAGATTTTGGACCCATTTAAGTCTAATTAATTCAAATTTAATCTAAAATTAATTAGCACTTAAATCTAATCTTTTATATGCTCCATGGATGATAGATCAGAAACTGTTCATCTCCGAGATCGAACCTAAACCTCATATGTAGTGCTAGCTAGACATAGTCAACTCTTCAATTTCGTTTGATCCATAACTTAATTCTCAATCAAGTTAGCTTATATGTTCCATCAAGTCTAGTACTTATAAATTGGATATATAAATATAGGTCAATTTCTTCCTACTTTGTCTAACTTGTGTGCGTGACTTCATAGGTTCAAACACTAAGCCGGTAGCACAGGAACCAATTCCTGCACTAATCGAGATACCATCTAGCAATGGTTTCCGACATTCAAATAAGTTGAACTATCATAAAAAAATATTTCAGAATTCATACACATGGTTACCACATAATTTATCCTTTTGACCCTGAATGCTCTAGGATGGTCTCAGGTTAACTGTCAACCAAGATTGCTTCATCCGTATTGTGTTTCAACCTTTCAAATCCATCTCATGGATTATCTTAGTCAAGATTTTACTAAATTAAAATACAGTGATACATTAACTCCAATAATTTGGAGGGATCAATTCCATCTTGATCCACATACAGACTTCATAAGTACTTGACTGTACTCGGTAGCCTTCTGTCACTACATTAGAAATCTGGATAGTCTGGCACCAAAGCACAGCGAGTTGCTTGCAAGTTACTATAGTAATCTCAGATCTGAAAGATATTTATACCTATGTATTTTACGAGCAGCTCTTGACAGCAGAACGCTCAGTAGGTGAGTCACCTGTTTAGTGATGATGTACCCCTACATCTCATCCACATGTCATACCAGTGTCACCACACTCCTTAGTTAAGAGGACAATCAACTCATATGGCACACCGCGACCTCCACTCGATAAACATTATCGTTCCGTAATGATGTATCATTTGATCGTGAACATGTTTAAGAATGATACGATAAATTCTCTCTTTATCGTACACTAGTATAGTTCTAGAGACTTTATCATAGTACAAGAGTTCAAGAAAGATATTATTTTTGATGAAAAATACTAGAATAATTTTTATTCATTAAATAATAATTCATATAGAAGGATGAACTCAATCGTCAAATGATTGATTTTAGAACACAATTCCCAACATATTTCTCACTTTATGCTTCTTTTGTTAAGTTGTATTAACTTTTTGTTAACATTGCAGCCATGCCGTCGAGGGTGCGAATGTCAAGTGCCGACATTCGTCAACATGCTGCTAGGAAGAGGGCAGCATCCGAGGCTGGGCCTTCCCAACCAACAAAGAAGAAACAAGCTATCGCTTCGAGGCAAGTTCAAGTGGTTGCTCCAACACCAACGCCAACTCCAATCGTTGCTTTAATGCCGACTGAGCCGACTCCTGAGCTGGTCTTGGCACTGTCAGCTCTAGCAGTGCTTTCTGCCGGGCTGTCTGAAGAGGTTGCGGTGAGGGGAACTACCGAAGCAACATCGATAGTTCCACCATCTAAGGAGGTTTGGGCCGAGGCGGAAGGACCCGAACAATCTGCAGCTGCGCCAGTTGCTCCTTCAGTCGGGGCGCAGTTGAGTTCAAGCTTCCCCTCACTATCGAACATGAGGCCGCTGATAAGGGATGGGAGGAAAGCTCCGGTGACTTCGACAGAAGATGTAGCATTGGAGGGCCATGCGGTTCACTTCGACCTTCAAGTACCTGTTGATGAATCGGCCTTGGCCAATCCAACATTGGCCAAGAGACTATGCCAAGCCACTCTTTTTTTGGTTGATCGGGAGCACCGAAGGAACGAGATAGTGGTCGAGATATTTTCGTCCTTTTATCTGATGATAATCGGGGTAAGTTTCTTTTCTTCTTCTTTTTTTTTATCCGACTTATCTTCTGTCTATAGTTGATCCATGACATGTTCGATTTGAAAACCAGCTATGTAAAGTTCGGTGACTTTCGTTGGTCGTAGATGAATAAGGCGGCAACTGCTGATGCTGAGAAGGTGGCTGCTCTCGAACAACTTAGGTCAGCAGCTAAGCAGAAAGTCAAGCTTTAAGAGGAGGTTTCTCGATTAACTGATGACTTAGCATCTTCTGGAGCCGAACTTAAGTCAGCTCGTGGGACTATTTCGGCTCTTGAGTTGTGGGTCAAGAGCAAGAAACACTCTGTCCATCGGCTACAATGGGAGTGAGACGGATGCATCATTGAACTCGAAGTTGAACGTGAACAGCATTGGGCCAGCCTGGAAAGGTTGGCACTGGCTGAAGAGGAGTTATCTTCCGCTCGAGCCGATGCTGATTTGGTGAAGGTGGAAGCAGAGTCGACAAGGAAAGCATTGAGTCGGACAATCGAGGATTTTCGAAGTTCGAAAGAATTTAAGGAAAAAATCTTTGAAGGTGGCTTCGCTTCGTATTGCATCATATATGAGGACAATCGAAATACGGTCAAAAAATTATATCCGAACCTCGATTTGAGCAGCATCGTCCCTCTAAGGTCGGAAGACGGGGCTGTCAAAGAAGAAGCTGCACCGACTCAGGGTGAAACACTGATCGAAGCTGATGTTGTTCAAGTCATCGACTCTACACCAGAACAAAAGGATAGGGACGGCGAGGAACCTTGATCAATGTAGTTTTTTTTTTTTTTTGTAATCAAATCTATAATAAGACTTCGATCCAACTTTGTAATTTTTTTTGACAATGAATGAAAGCATTTTTCTTCCATGTCCAAACTTTTTATCTACAATGTTAAGTTTGCGATGTAAAGTAGCCACCGAATATTAATCGGTGATCCAATCACTCGATAGGATTTGTAGAATATCTGTTAGTTGCATAGTCTTTTTGACGTACTTAATAGAAATTAGGATAATGATGCTAAGTCAAATATCCTGTACCCGATGCTTGGTCGGGTTTGTACATCAGATCATATGATAATCGGAGGCAAACCAAATATTCTTCGACTGACCATAGCTAAGTCGGTATAATTTCAATATGACTTTGATCGTATTGGCATTTCATTCCGTTTAGTTTGGACTAAGTCGGCATATTATTCTTTCAACTATGATCGACTTTTAAAGTGAAAAGCCGACATTGAATATCGAGATTTAGTCGGTACTAAGGCTTTTGTAGTGACAGCCTGTATACTTGATGTGAGTTTAAGATTGCAGTCGGTATGTCAATTTTTGTAAGAGAATCAAAATACAATTGACGTCGAAATAGTTGATTCTCTGGCTTTTACAGTGAAAGCCAACTTGTAGTCGGTAGCTGATAGAAATTGATCAAGGCTTGTGATTCTGAAATTCTGTTTTGTATTCCAAATAATGTATATATGAGCAAGTTTATTGGTGATACATCTTTAGATTGTCGGCATTCCATGTTCGAGAAATTGCCGATCCTTCAAGTGTTTTTAGTCGATATGCATCCGATCTAAGTGTTTCGGATATCCTGTAAGGTCTTTCTCAATTCGGAGATAGTTTTTTCTGATCCAAAGGTTTTGAAATTTCTGCTCTTTTCGGATCAAATCTCTTGCTCGGAATATCTTCTTCTTAACTTTTGCATTATAATATCATACTATCTTTTACCGATATGCAGTCATCCGAACTTGAGCTTGCTGTCCGAGTTTGGAAGAAGATCTAAATTGACTCTCCGATATTCAAAATTGCTCGACTTACTATATTGTTTCACCCTTATTGATGGCAGTCCGATCTCGAGCGAGATCATTGCTTCTGGCCCATAAGCCAAATTGAAGAAAAATTCTCTGATCGATATGCGGAGAGTTGTTCGGAATGCCCATAAGACTGGATACAGTTCTTCCATCCAAAAGTCTTTGGCTTCATTTAGTCAAATTTTTAGTCTGTGCAGGATCGTTCGGTTGGTTACCTCCACCTCTCCATTTAATTATGGATGATCGATTGATATGAGTTTGTGCGTAATATGAAATTTCACATAGAACTCTCTGAAATTCTGATCATCGAATTATCGATCATTGTCGGTGATGATGGTGTGTGGTAGATCGAATCTATAAATGATGAATTTCTAAATGAAGTCTTCCATCTTACTTTCAGTGATTTATGCTAGAGGTTCGACTTCTATCCATTTGGTGAAATAGTCGATAGCGATCATTATGAATTTTTTCTAACCAGATATCGGGAGAAAAGGGCCAAGTATGTCAATCTTTCATTGTGCGAAGGGCCACGGTGCTACAATCGATGTTAGCTGACTAGTTGGTTGATATTATAAATTTGCATATTTTTAGCATAGTTCACATCTTCGGACAAGTTCAACTGCATCTTTTTTCATGATGGGTCAATAGTATCTTTATCGCAAGACTTTATAAGCTAAAGATCTGTCCCCCAAATTATTTTTACAAATCTCTTCATGTACTTCTCTAAGTGCATAGTCGGTATCTCTTGGTCCCAAATACTTTAGTAAGGGAAGAGAGAATGACCTTTTGTAGAGATGGCTATTTATTATTACATACTAAAAGGCTGTTCATCGGAGTCATTTGGCTTCTGAGAGATCTGCAGGAAGAATCCCATCGGTCAAGTATTGGACGATTGGATCCATCCAGCTTGGTTCAATAGTAAGTTGCAATACTTCTTCGACCTTATCGATATTTGGCTATTCGAGATATTCAACGAATGTCCGACTCGATGAGTTAAAAGTAGTAATAGCCAGTCATGAAAGTATGTCGGCTCGAGTATTTTCAATTCTCGAAATATGAAAGATCTCGAAATATTTCATGTTCGATATAAGATCTTTCACCTTTCGAAGGTACTTCATCATTGTGGGATCTCGAGCTTTAAATTTATCCTTGACTTGTCCAATAATCAGTTGTAAGTCGGTGAAGACCTTCAGATTGTTGATCTCAAGCTCTTTGGTTATCTTCAAACCGGCTAAGAGTGCTTAATATTCGGTTTGATTATTTGAGATTTTGAAATTGAATCGAAAGGCATATTCAGTAACTATTCTTTCAAAATTTGTGAGTATGAGGCTAGCTCCACTGCCTTGTGCATTAGATGCTCCATCGATGTGCAGTACCTAGATCGACTTTAGGTCGGGTTCGAGAGTTGAAGCCTCCTTTATTGTGTTGTTATCCGTATCCTTTGGTTTAGTGTCGAATATAGTACATTCAGTGATGAAGTCGGCTAGAACTTGCACTTTCATAGATGTTCGTGGGTGATACTATATGTCGAATTCACCAAGCTTTATTGTCCACTTCGTCATTCGACCTGATGTATCAGGTCGATGCAAAATCATCTTCAACGATTGATCCGTCAAGACCATAATTGGATGTGTCTGAAAGTACGGACGAAGTCATTGCACCGATATGATAAGAGTGTAGATCATTTTCTCTGCTCTTGAGTATTGTACTTCAACATTGTGAAGCACTTTACTAGTATAGTAGATCGATCTGCGGATTCAATTTTCATCCTCTTGGATAAGTACCGAACTAACCGCTTCTGTGGAAGTCACCAAATAGAGATACAATGTTTCTCTGACCTTCGATTTTGTAAGTAAAGATAGAGGAGTCAAGTATTTTTTCAAGTCTTCGAAAGATTGTCGGTATTCATTCAACTATGAGAAATTCTTCGTCTGCCATAAGATTTTAAAGAATGGCAAGTATCTCTCGACCGACCTAAAAATGAATCGACTGAGAGCGACGATCCTTCCATTGAGTTGCTGTATCTCTTTTTTTGAACTCGAGTGTTTTATGTCGACGATGACTTTTATCTTTTTAAAATTAGTCTCAATTCCTCATTATGAAACAAGAAATTCAAAAAAAATTTTGAAGGTTACTCCAAATGCACACTTGGTCAGATTTAACTTTATCTTATATCGTCGAAGTGTACCAAAGGCTTCTTCTAGGTCTCGAATATGATCTGTTGTTCGAGGACTCTTCACCAGCATATCGTCTACATATACTTTTATATTCTATCTGATCTGTATCTTGAAGATCTTATTGATGAGGCGTTGGTAGGTAGCTCCGGTATTTTTCAAATCGAAAGGCATTACTTTGTAGCAATATATGCCTTTATTGGTTACAAAAGCTGTGTGCTCCTCATCTTCTGGTGTCATCTGGATTTGATTATATCTAATAAAGACATCCATGAAATTCAAAAGTCGATGGCCTGAAGTCGCATCAACTAGTTGATCAATCTTCGGTAATGAAAAATTATCCTTCGGACAAGCTTCATTCAAGTATGTATAGTTGATGCAGATTCCTACTTTTCATTGGTCTTTCTCACCATTACCACATTGATGAGCCAATCGAGATATGTAGCTTCTCTGATAAAGCCTGCAGTGAGGAGCTTGTCGACTTCTTCATCAATAACCTTCTGTCTTTCAGGAGCAAAAGGTCATTTCTTCTATTTCACCGGCTTAACATTCGAGTTGATATTGAGTCAGTGAGTTATTACTTTCGAAAAAATCCCGAGCATGTTGGTGGCCAATCAAGCAAAAATATCGGCGTTTACTCAGAGTAAATTTATTAACTGTTGTCGTTTCGAGTCGGATAGCTGTGATCTAATTTGGACCGTCTTCTCGGGATCTTCTTCTTTTAGTAGGATAGAAATTAGTTGTCCAGCTGGTTCACCCCTCTTCTGATTTTTTTCTTTGGTCTAATTTGTTGACAGACAGAGAGTCTTCAGGTTTATTATTTTGAGTAGAGACAAAAATACAGCGTCGGACCAATTGTTGATCTCCATGCATCTCTCCGACCTCATTTTTTGTCGGAAATCAGACTAGCAGATGATATGTTGAAACCATTACTTTGAGAGTGTTAAGTCCAGATCGTCTGAATATGACGTTATAAATCGAAGAAACTCAAACTACCATGAATGTTATGAAGATGGTGCTTTGTTGTGGTTCGGTTCCAGCAGTTAAAGGGAGAGAGATTTCTCCTTCCACCGTGATAGCATCTCTTGTGAAGCCGACCAATGGTGTTGAGACTTTTCTGAGTAGATCAGTTGGTAGTCACATTTGGAAAAAAATTAAGTAAAAAAGAACATCAATTGAACTTCCATTATCTATAAAGATTTTTTTACATTATAGTTAGCTATCGTTGTCGAGACAACAACAGCATCATCATGGAGAGTCTGAATTCTCTGAATATCTTCTTTCAAAAAAGTTATTAAATTATTGAGTCGTCATCATTTCGTTGACTCTTCTTCGAAAGTTGCCCCCCAGTTTGATCATCCGGAGATCATGTTGATCACTCCTACAGTCGGCTGATTATTTATAGCTTTTTTAGTTTGCGGCTGAGATCGTCGATCGGTAGGAGCTTGAATCGGTGGATCTCTTCAATACTTTTTGAGATAGTCTCATTGAATTAGGATCTCTATCTCATCTCTGAGTTGGATGCATTGTTCGGTATCGTGACCATGATCATGATGAAACTGATAATACTTCTTCCGATCGTGGCTCCTCAATGGTGCTTTCATCGATGGAGGGTGTCATAGATGTTCTGCGCCTTCAATCTCAATGAAGATCTACGCACGAGGAGCAGAAAGAGGAGTATAGGAGTCATACCTACCGTAACTCGACTTTGGACTCTGTCTTCGAGGTGAAGCTCGTTTATTGGAAGATGGCCGACTTGATTCGGTCGGAGGTTCTTCTTTCTTTTGTTTCTTCTTCTTCTGATCCTTGCCTTCTGTTTGACGTCGGTCAGAAGCTCCTTCGTCTGCGCGTGTATTTGTATGCACGTTCTAAAAGTTCAGCGTAAGTCCAAGGAGAGTTTTTTCAAAGAGTATGTAAATCAAGATCTCCTCAGATCTCTTTTCATGGCCGATATAGTCATATTTTTGTTGAAGTCCATGATCTCAGGTGTGGCCGCATTAAAACGTACCATAAAATCTCTTAATGTCTCAGTCTCTCCATATTTGATTGAGAAAAGACTGTCAGAACTTCGTGGCAGACTTCTCTGGTGCTGAAATGAGCCACGAAGGAATGTTCGAGTTGCCCGAAGGAATATATGCTTTCCGACTAAAGTCCGAAATACCAAGCTCGAGTAGCTTTCCGAAGAGTCATCGGAAGCTGATGCACAAGAGGGCGTCGGTTGCCCTCTGAATCACCATGAGAGCCTTATAGCTCTAAGGTGATCGATCGGGTTCGTGGAGCCGTTGTATGGCTCCACTTGCAGTATTTTGAATCGAGACGGGATCGGCTCGTCCAAAATATGCTGAGAAAGAGGTTGGGCGGTGTGGAAGTGTAGTCATTGGAAGATTTTCGACCTTCCACTTGGAGCTAAGCAAGTCGGTGGTTGATTTTTTGGAACTTGCATTCATAATCGTCAAATCATCGGTGTTGGAAAACACCGGGAGTGGAACCTCCCGATGAGCTTGAAGCCGAAACAGAAGGCATTCGCGGCCGTTTCCCCTTCCTAATGCTATCGTGATAAGAAGGAAAGGGGAAATGTCATGAGCGATGGGTGGCACATCGAGAGTGTTGAGAATGCCGTTGCTCATTTTGATGGAAAAATCGAGACGGTCACTCTGAAGAAAGAGAAGGTGATCCCGTAGATGGCGGCGACTGTGCCTAGACGGCACCGATTGTGCCATCGGTTGTTCCATCGGTGGCTGTTGCTACTGTTGAGTTTGCTGCTGTTGAAGGCTTTTGACTGCCTCTGCCAAAACGTTCATTTGCTACACAAGTGTAGCAATTTAGACATCCGTGGTGATCACGGGATGTGAGGAACTGGGCTCTGCTATTAGAGGAGAGGGAGGAACCTCTTTCCGATGGAAAGAGTGCCTTGCTGATCCAGTTGCAGTCGAATGCTGGGCTCTGATTTTTTTTATGACGAGTGTGATCATTCTCCCCCTACCTGACGCGCCAATCTATTGCGGCCAACTTTCTGTCACCTGTCGTCGATGATGAGCACCTGCAAAACAACATTCATACAGATCAGAGTTGTGTCCGGCGGGGACCCTCCGATGCTTAAATCAGAGAGAGAATTGATGAACAATAGATTTCAATCTCGAGAGTAGCAGAGCTCTGGCTAGAAGTATCTTATCCGTATTGTTCTCTTATCCCTTTTTTATAGATAAATCTGATATAACCGTCGAGCATGGGATTCCACTTTTTATGATGCTAAATCATCGGCCATAAATGTAGAGTTAGTAAATCGTTAATTTCTCTTAATGATCATGATACGTAGTCGATAACTGTTCGCAATGATTATGGTAAGTTGAATAGATTACCGACCATAAATCGGTAGGATCTATGAGCATCCATCAGCTAGTAGTTCTGTTATGTCAATGGGTCCAATCATTTGTTGTTGGTCGGTAGTAATTGAATATTAGTCGGTCAGCCGACTATAGGTTGGTGAGGATTGCTCAATTGGTTGATGAAGAGTCAGGACTGTACGTTCAGTCGATGCACAGTCGAAGTCATGGTGACAAAAGTCAGAGGTCGATCGGTTTACCCCAACAGAACTCATGCTGCAATATTTTCTGGTTCACATGAGTTATGGGCTGAATCTGCTCAAATATGATTTATAATAAGTTATGATGTCATCTAAAAAAGCTAGTTGGAAGTTTTTTTTTTTGGTTCCTTGATCATGTATGAGTATTTAAGAATTTTTTAGCGAATAATTGATGTAAGACTAAATACATGCTCACATGAGTCCTCACAATTGAACTCGAGCTTTATATAAATCGAACCTTTCGACCAGCCAAGTCTATATTTTCCTAAAGATCCATCTTAATCTTAGTCTAAATCCTATGGTTGCATTTGGTAGCTGGCAATTTATTCAGATTGCTGGTAATTTAAAAGGGCCCCATCATATTACCACGTTTGTTATGCTTTTTAGGTTGGTAATCCAGATTATCTCCCATGAGATAATCTAGATTACCAAGGGGAGGGGTGGCTATCCAGATTACCTTCCATGAGGTAATCTTGTAATAAAATTTTTTGATGAAACTGCCCTCTTTCCCTCCCCCTCTCCTTGCGTGGTGCCACCCATGCCTCTCCTCTAAGCCCCCCAACTCCTCCTCTGGCAGCCCCTGTCGCCTCCCATGCCGCCTTCGTGTCCCTCATCGAAGGCAATGCGATTGGGCAATCGGGGAGCAGGGGGCGATGGCCAGGGCAGCACGAGCAGTCGGAGGGCAGGGGCGGTGGCCAGGGTAGCACGGGCGATCGGGGGGTCGGAGAGGGGTTGCAGCACGACGGGTGGCCAAGGGGCAGAGGTGCGATAGCCAGAGCAGTGCGGGCGGTCGGGAGACCGGGAAGGGGTGGCAGTGCGACGGGCGGTCGGGGTGCGGTGACCAGGACAGTACAAGCGGTCGGGGAGGGGTGGCACTGCGACGGGCGATCGGGGAGCCGGGGTGCAGTGGCTAGGGTAGTGCACGCGACCGGGGAATCGGAGAGGGGTGGCAGCGTGACGAGCAGTCAGGGTGCGGTGGCTAGGGCAGCACGACGAGCGGTCAGAGTGCGGTGCCGGAGGCACAATGCGTGGGGGGCAGGGTGGTCGGGGCGTGGCATGCGGGGGAAGGAGAAGGAGAAAAAAATTAAAAAATAGTTTAAAAATAATAATTTTTATAATAATAATAATAATAATAATAAGTATTAAAAAATAAAAAAATAATTTAAAAAAATAATTATTTAAAAATAATAATAAATATTAAAATAATATTTTTTATATAATAATTTTTATCATTAAAAAAATTAAATAAATTATTTTAAAATATTAAACTAATAATTTGATTTAAGAATATTTTAAAAATTTGATGTTGAATTATCAATAATCTAATTGTCATACTAAACATATCAATTAAGATTCTCAGTAATTTTTCTGCAATATTATCTGTATGTATCAAATACAGTAATCAACATTACTGATAATCTATTTAGATTGCAGATAGTCCAGATTACCACTGTCTGGCAATGCACCAAGCACAACCTAAGGGTTTATTGGTTTAAGTAAAAATCTTTGGGACTTGTTTGGATGACTAGACCCAAAATTCTATAAAATTCAAGGGTTGGGACAATACAATCAACAAAATTATTAAATTATAGGCAGGACAAGGCCTATATTTATAAATACCTGAAATTATCTTTTGAGTGAGCTTGTCTGAATAACATAGGGTAAAAGAAGAACCCCAATAGATTTGTTTTCTTTTTATTGGATTTTGATCGGCCCACTTGCGAGATAAAATATAGGCCTAGCTTCGACTATAATCAAATAATTTTGTTGATTGTACTAGCTCAATTATGGATTCTAAAAGATTATGGGTCCAATCGTTAAAATAAACCCAATCATTAAACAATATTTTTGGGCTTAAAAGATATCGGATTATCATGGGCCTATTCAAATAGACACCCATTCCACGAACTCAATGAGAAATCAATCCAATTTTATTGGAAAGAGAAATTGTTTGTGCATCGCGGGTCGTATAGAAAATTCGACATAAAGAGCACCACTTTATATGATTGGTCCACATAGCCATCACTTTCCAATGCGCATTTAATGTCAATAGTTTCACTTTTTCGTTTAAAAATTTTACATGATTAAAACACCCTTGTTCTTTAAAAAATTATGACATCTTGTAGCATATTGTGATATCCTACATCAAATTATGATTTCCTGCATGTAGTATGTTATAATATGATTCAAGATGTCATAATATGACCCAGGATGTCATAATATAGAAGGGATATTTTTGTCCAACCACTTTCTATTGCGCATTTAATGTTTGCAGTTTCGCTTTTTCATTTAAAAATTTTAAATGACAAAAATACTCTTATTTTTTGAAAAAAATTATGATATCTGATGGCATATTATGATATTCTGCATTAAAATTATGACTTCCTGCATGCAGGATGTCATAATATGCACATAAGACGTCATAACTTTTTACAAAGGATAGAGATATTTTCATCATTCAAAATTTTTAAATCAAAAAATAGAACTGCAGATATTAAATATACGTTGGAAAGCGATGGCTACGTGAACCAATCATATAAAACGGTGCACTCCATATCAGATTTTTTACGCCACCTATGATGCACAAAGAATTACGCTTATCAAAATTTTCAAACAGACCCCTAATTGTCATTATTGGACTTGTTTTGTCCGTTATATTTTAATTTTAATATGAATTCTCAAGTGCGCCTGAGCTCATGAGTTTCATTTGATGATGGGAGCCATCTTGGGTTCCACTTCATTTACCAACGATTTCTTAATTTTTGTTTCAAAGCACCTGTGTCCTTTTCTAAGAAAAACCAGTCTCACGTTTGGCTGCTATTTTGATCGCATTTTCACCTTTCAAATCCAACTCTGCCTATATTTTAAATTTTCTTTTTGCTGCTTCAAAAAGTCGTTCACATGCATTGCATGTGCAAAAGCTGTACTATTTTAATTGAAACTATTTAGGGTACATCTCCACCTTGGTTTAACCCTATGGAACGGCTTAGCTCAACTTTGATCCCACCTATTTCTAATCTCTAAAACATCTACCTTCATTTTCCATAGCTCAACCTTACTTGCGTTCCAAATTCTATTTTACTCCACTCATGAGTTTCTCCAGGTCATGCGCATCATTTATGGAACATTCTTGAATTAAAAGTATGAGGCAAAAAGCATCCATTTTGGAGGATCCAAGCTGTAGAGTTTCTTGAAGTTTATGAATCCTTTAAGTTTCACCCCACATGTAGCATGTGCCTTTGTCCTGATGGATTATAGTGCTTAATAACTTGGATTCTTCACCAGTTTCACAAATGTAGCTATTATTATCTAAGCTCAGTCACTTTTGTTTTCGTCCTCTCATTTTTAAGACTAAATCTAGTGCACTTAAGGATGCTTGTAATGAGATTCATGGAGAAAATGCTAGATTAAGTCAATAATATTACTCAAAAAGTCATTCAACTGGTTTGGTTTTGTCAAGTTGTGCCCTTGAACGAGGAAAAGTGATGGTTTTAAATGGAATTAAAGGTGGCGACTTTTTTTGTTGAGTTTTTTTTTCCTCTTTGAATTACCGTGGCATTGCTCACGTGTGAATAGGTGCTGATGGCGCCTGCTTTACGTAGCACAATGTTATAAAGATTGCATTAAAGACTACCAACTCTACCTCTCATCAACTTCGGGTGCATTTGGTTACACTTTTTGATTTTTAATTTTAAAAAATATTTTTTTTAATTTTTATTATTGAATAAAAATAAAAAAATAAAAAATATATTTGGTAACTATATTCTACAAAGCAAAAAACAACGTATGAAAATGACAGGTGAAGAGCTTGATGAGAAAAAAAATTCGGAAAGGAAGGAAGAAGAAGGTGGAGAGATGAAGAGCTCGACGAGGAGAAGGGTTTGGACTCTTTATTTTTGATTTGGCATTTTAGATATGGAGAAGCAAAAAAAGCAGAAAAGCAAGTTTTAGAAAGTAAAAAATTTTTACTTTGCATATAAAGTAATTATTTGATTTTTTTTATTTTGATTTTTATTTTTCATAATGTTATCAAATATTATTTTTTAATTTTTATTTTTTAAAAATAAAAAAATAAAAAAAAATATTTTTTAATGACTAACCAAATGCACCATTCGATGTGTAAGGTACTAGAAATATTAGTTCATCCATCACCTCGTACCGAAATTTCAAGATAGTTTGCACACTGTGTCATGCCAGACTAATCCTGAACATTCTGCCTTTGGACGTGGGGATTGGCTCTTCACAATTGTTAGGATTTGACGTCTCGAGATTCAGCCACATTGAGCCTACAGCGAGGTTCGCGGCAAAAAACGAAGTCCAACGAGACCAAGATCATCTGAAACGGAGCTCGGATGGAAGAGATACGAGCTTTTGAAGTTGGCACGAGAATCGAGACGGTGGAGGACCGCCGGCAACCGGTGGCGGACGGCAGCGGCGCAGCCGCAGACGGTGGGCACGCCGGATGCGCGGCCCAGGCGTGCGCAGGCCCGTGCGTGCGGGCCTGCCCAGGCCCTGCTGGTCCCTTGCCCCGATCCACCATGGACCGAGGTCCACGGTGGGGCTGTGGACCGCGTAGGGTATTCCCACGCATTTCTCGCAGTCCACGATACTATTCTTGGATCGGAGTGCGATCGAAGGGCCCAGGTGGCTCCCGATCTTGATCCGACGGTCTGGGACGTGATTTGGGTTGATTAAGGAGTCCAAGTCATGATTAAGGTCTATAAAAACCCTGTGACGAACAGTAAAGTGAGTGGTTGGTTTTCTGCATCGTATGAATCCGAGAAGAGAGAGAGGCGAGAGTGCTGAGAGAGAAGGAGCAGGAGGCTCCTGGACAGCGGTCGCCAGGCTCTTCAGGGGTTCAGGGGGTCTCAAGAGAGAGAGCTTTTGTGAGGAAACTTCAGGTGAGAGAGAATTGGGTGTACAAGGGTTGAGGGTGAGGTCTCCTCTTGTAAAATTTCTTTTCATAGTGAAGTTTGCATGCCCCGTGGAGGCGAGCCCTTTTGTGGCTGATCCACGTATTTTGATTGTTTTTCTTTTTTTTGTTTCTTCTTTCTTCCTGCTGCATCGCGTGGTACTGAAAGATCTTGGGAGGTGGTTCCTGCCAGACATCCACCCAACAAGTGGTATCAGAGCAAGACGGTACAAGGAGCAGATTCAGCGGTGGTGAGCAAGACTGAAGATGGAGAAAATAGGAACAATCAAGATGGAGATCAACAAGTTGATGGTAAGAGCAATTTCTCCTTGTGGCAGGCAAGGGTGAAGGACGTGCTCATCCAACAGGGGTTGATCGATGCTCTCTTGTGCGATGAGAAGCCGACCACCATGGAGGTGCGGGATTGGAAACGGCTACAGATGCAGGCGGTAAGTACCATCCGCATGTACCTGGCGGATGAGGTGGTGATTCATATGCTGAGCGAGACTTCCCCGACGGTGCTGTGGTCGAAGCTCGAGGAGTTGTATATGGTGAAGTCTCTCACCAACACACTTTTCCTCTAGAGGCAGTTTTACCAACTGTGGATGACTGAGGACAAAGTGTGCAGGAGCATCTCAGCCACTTCTAGAAGATCCTCACCGACCTTCTCAGCGTTGGCGAGAACGTTGAGGAAAGACTAGGGCGCTGGTTTTGCTGGGGTCGCTTCCCCCTTCGTACGAGTCCTTGGTGACTGCTCTTCTAGTGGGGAAGAGCACTATCAAGATGAACGAGGTCACCGCGGCGATACTCCAGAATGAGGTTCTCAGGAGGGAGAACCCAGCTTCGAGCTCAGGTGGCGGTAGCACAGCTTTGGTGGCTTCTGGAGGAGTAGAAGGTGGTAGACGGAGCGGCAGGAGATCGAAACCAGGGCGGTCCAATCAGGAGGGACTTGAGCAAAACCAGGTGTTACCGGTGTGAGGAGCTGGGGCATCTAGCAGAGATTGCCCTCAACTTAAAAATCGGACGGTGGCTGCTGTAGCACGGCCGGCAGCGATTCAGATGGAGATGTCCTGGAGATATCTGAGAGGTATCTACTTCTTCCCAGTAGTGGATATTAGATTCTGCATGCCCCTATCATGTGTGTTACAGAGAGGAGCAGTTTGACTCCCAGGAGAACAGTGAGGGCACTGTACATCTACCGGATGGATCGAGCTGTGCGATCAGAGGCATTGGGACGGTCAGCTGGAGGACACATGACGGTGCAGTGAGGAGATTGGGGGAGGTCCGATACATACCCGATTTTAGGCGAATCTTATCTCACTTAGCAGACTGGATTCGAGAGGCTACAGGATGGTAGCTGGTGGAGGAATCCTAAGGGTACTACGCGGCGATAGGATTGTGCTGGAGGGGAAGAAGGGGAGCAGAGGATATTATTACCTGGCAGGAGCCAGTGCGAGGTGGAGCTTCGGGAGCCAGGTGGAGCCCAAAGCGAGGTGGAGCTCCAGGAAGCGGATCGGGCACGAGACAGGAGACTCGGAGGACGAGAGGCGACGTCGCAAGGTGAGATTCCTATTGCCGCAGGATGATGCCCCGAGCAGGTCTCAGGTCAGGTGGAGCACACATACGACGAAGATGGGATCGAGCAGCCTGGCTCGACTCCCATGTTTGCCCATCCATGATCAGCAGGCGATTGCCCCAAGACATGGGGGCGAGGAGATCCAGAAGCTCTCGAGTTTGGAAGAGGCCGAATATCGAGTCGAGGTGGAGATTGTTAGAATTTGATACCTCGAGATTCAGCCCATATTGAGCCCACAGCGAAGTTGTGGCGAAAAATGGAGTCCAACGAGATCAAGATCACCTGAAACAGAGCTCGGATGGAGGAGATACGAGTTTTTGAAGTCGGCACGAGAATCGAGATAGCAGAGGACCGCGGCGATCGGTGGTGGGCGGTAGCGGCGCAGCCGCAGGCGGCGGTGCGCGGGACGTGCAACCTAGGCCCGCGCGGGACGCGCGGCCACGGGCGTGCGGCCAGGCGGGGCCGCTCGGCCACGCGGCCCAGCCGGGCGTGCGGCCAGCCGGGCGCGCGCCCAGGCGCGCGCAGGCCCGCGTGCGCGGGCCGGCCCAGGCCCTGCTGGCCCCTTGCCCTGGTCCACCGTGGACCGGGCGGTCCACGGTGGGGCCTGTGGACCGCGTAGGCATTTTCCACGCATTTCTAGCGGTCCATGACACTATTCGTGGACCGAAGCGCGATCGAAGGGCCCAGGTGGCTCCCGGTCTTGATCTGACGGTCTGGGACGTGATTTGGGTTGATTAAGGAGTCCAAGTCGTGATTAAGGTCTATAAAAAGCCCTGTGACGAACAGTAAAGTGAGTGGTTGGTTTTCTCGCACCGTACAAATCCAAAAGAGAGAGAGAGGCGAGAGTGCTGAGAGAGAAGGAGCAGGAGGCTCCTGTACAGCGGTCGCCAGACTCTTCAGGGGTTCAGGGGGTCTTCAAGAGAGAGAGAGCTTTTGTGAGGGAACTTCAGGTGAGAGAGAATTGGGTGTACAAGGGTTGAGGGTGAGGTCTCCTCTTGTAAATTTCTTTTTCATAGTGAAGTTTGCATGCCCCGTGGAGGCGAGCCCTTTTGTGGCTGATCTACGTATTTTGATTGTTTTTCTTTTGTTTTGTTTCTTCTTTCTTCCTGCTGCATCGTGTGGTATTGAAAAGATCTTGGGAGGTGGTGTCCTGGCCAGACATCCACCAAACAACAATGATGATGCTTTTCCCTAGTTAAAGCGACGTGTTGGGTGGATATCTGGTCAGAACACCACATTCCAAGACTTTTTCAGTACCACGCAATGCAGCAGGAAGAAAGAAGAAACAAAACAAAACAACACAATCAAAATACGTGGATCAGCCACAAAAGAGCTCGCCTCCATGGGGCATGCAAACTTCACTATGAAAAAAAAAATTTACAAGAGGAGACCTTACCCTCAACCCTTGTACACCCAATTCTCTCTTACTAGAAGTTCCCCTCTCAAAATCTCTCTCTCTTGGAAGACCTCTTGAACCCCTGAAGTGCCTGACGTCCGCTGTCCAGGAGCCTCCTGCTCCTTCTCTCTCAGCAGCACGTGCTTCTTTCTCTTCCTCGAGTTCCGTACGACATCTACAGCAAAAAACCAAACCCCCTCCCTTCTCTGTTGAGCCACAGGCCTTTTAAAAGCCTTAAATAAGGGTTTAAACCTAATTAGATTATGTTTAGGTCTCCAAAACAAGCCAAATCAAGCCCCTGAACCATCAGATCAAAATCAAAAATTTTCTGGACCGTCCGATCGGGACCGATCCATGGAATAGTGTCGTGGACTGTGAGAAACGCATGGAAAATACCCACGCGGTCCGCCATGGATCGCCCGGTCCACGATGGATTGGGTACAGGGCCCAGGCAAGGCGCATGGGCTGGGCCGCGCGCCGGCTGGGCCGCTCACCGCCTGGGCCGCGCACCTGGGTCGCGCGTTCCGCGCATTGGCCTCGTCTGGGCCGCGGGCCGCCGCCGCTCCGCAGAGGACCGCCGACCGCCGACGGTTCTCCGCCGCCTCAAATCTCGTGCCGACTTCAAAAGCTCGTATCTCCTCCATCCGAGCTCCGTTTGGGGTGATCTTGGTCTTGTTGGACTCCGTTTTTCACCGCAAAACTCGCTATGGGCTCAATATAGGCTAAATCTCGAGGCATCAAATCCTAACACGATGTAAGTTTAATTCGAAGTAGGATATTTGGTCGGGAGAAATTGGGATCTGAAATAAAAATTAGGATAGATAATTTTTGTCTGTTTGATTAGAAAAAAAATTATTTTGATTTTAATTTTGGGATGAAATAAGAATGATCTAATTTATCTAAAATTCAATTTCTATATTTTCATATAGATTCAAAATTCTATTCCAATTTTGATCATGAATCAAAAATATTTTGGAGGATTTGATCATTCCGATTTACATTCCAATTCATTTCAATTTCGATCTTGAATCAAGCACTCCCTTATTTTAGTCTTTCAAAAAATCTAATAATTTACCCCAATGCAAATTCTCAACGGTGCATTTTTAGATAGGAGCTACGCCATTCATTCCAAAAATGAAAAGCTCTCGCTTATCTTGGAGACAGAAAGGGTCATGTTGTGAAGCTAAAAATGCGGGTGGTGAGATTATGCGAGGGCTCTCTGTGATGGAGTGGCAACCCAAATATGCATTGGGAGAAATGATCCCAAAAACAACCTGTTTATTAGTATGATAGAACTCAATTTCCCCAACTGATGTCTCCACTTCATCACTATTCCATCAGAAAGTCCTCTAGCAGCAAGTAAACAAACTCCTTATGCAAGACCCATTAATTTTTGAATACGGCCTATGGCCTCCTCAGACAATCTAGTCTCAAGAAAGCCACAAATGTCAGGTCTATGCTGCCTCACCGATGTTTTAGCATAATTGACAAAAGATGGTTTGGCAGCACCCGACAATTCCATGCCAGTATTATCATGTAGTCAAAGAAAAGGAGGAAGCCGACATTTTGGCCCCCCTTGGGATCACAATCAGTTGGACTAGGAGGTTCTGTTTGACCCCCCCTCAACATTCACAGCATCCAATCGAACATATTGGCCTATAGGTTGCTTCATGCAAACATCTTTTCCTTATAATACTGACTTTAATTTTAAAATGTATGCAGAATGAGTATCTGAGTCAACACCTTGAAGCTTGCTGGTTTTATGTTGAAGTAGTTGTGACCCTTGTACCTCAGATTGTTTTACCTTTCCCTTTAGCTCCTGAGTTTGTTTTGCTATCTTTACCCCTGTTGGTCTCCACACTTCCTTAATTCCATAAAGTTTCTTGCTGCTATTTGTCAGGACATACAGCACCAGCTGCTTAGACATATCCGCATCTGAAGTAATATCCTCCCGAATTATAACTTTAGACTGAGGAGGTGATTCAGATCTCGGAGAACTTCCTTTAGATGTGGACTTTGTTGGAGAACGCTTCCTTTTTAACTTCAGCGGCCCAACACCAGAAGTTTCAGCCTTGGCTGAAGATGAAGTACTAATCTTCATTGGCCGAAAGCTTGATTCTTCTGCTTCACCTAACAAAGGTACATACCTGGATCCTTGTCCCTTGTCCATCCCCTGATCAGTAGTTCTAGTCATGGTCGGTGAAGTCTTCATCGCTTGTTTTTTTGGTTGCGTCCATTGGTCCACCCCACCTCCCTCTGACTTTGATGAATTATGATTTTTTCTTGCCACATCTGCAGAGATAGGTGTAACTGATATCCTCGTTGCTTTGATCTATGGACCATATAGTTGTTTTTTTCTGATCTCCTCTGATAGAAGAGAACATCCACACTCCCTAACTATTGTAGTAATCCGACCACAATTGTAACATATTTCTAACAAATCTTCATAGATGAATTTTTGCTAGATAGAAGCATCATTTACTCGAACTTTAGTACCCGGGCAAATAGGCAAATCACCTCGTACTAACAAACAAACCCTGGCAAACCCAATTCTCGATGAAGCTGCTGTCCATTCATCCAAAAAGAGAGATTTACCTGCTACTGAAGCTATCCTCAAAATTTTTTCTTTGTCCCATAGTTCCAAGGGAAGCTCTGGTAACCGAACCCACACCCTCAACTGCTTGAGGACATCTCGACTAGCTTTAAAATTCGACCGCCATTCTTCCAGGGCAAGTAACTGCCCTGCTAACGACCAAGGCCCTTTATTCAGCACTCTGTGCTTCACCTCTTCTATAGGCAGTATGAACATTAACACCCCCTCAGAAATAAGGGAGACCTGCAAATCCCCCTCCACACTCCATCGGAGCTTAAGCTCCTTCTGTACAAACTCCAGCGGCAACCCGCTTCCTAAAAACTTTACCTAATAGAGATGACTTCAATTGAGAGACTGCTTGGCTTATCTCTTCACCAGAGAAGACAACTACCCTGTTGAATCTCTCCTCCATCGCAGCTATATTCGCAGCTGAGGCACGTGAAGTTTTCCACCTGAACCTTTGAACTCCCCGAACTACCTACGCCCAGGATCTTCGCGCCTCCGACACCGCTCCACCTCTAGCAGACGAACTTGTTGGAGGAACCCAATGCCCACTTCCATCGACTGCCGATGTTGGCTTATTAGGAGACGTCAATGCCTTCGGAGGTGACTGATTGCCTCCTCCACCCATGCTCCTCTCGCTTGCTTCTCTGCTCGTCGGGGTTTCAGACGAAACCCTAGCCAAAAATTTTTCTTTCTCGTTCTTTCCACTCTTTCTCTCTCTAAACAATCGAAAACCATCTCTCTCCTTCCTGGCGGTTAGCGGTGGTTTATGGTAGTACTTGTGATATGGAGCGTAATCTATTACGGGAGCAAATCATCCTTGCCAGTTCTATTGGGTTGCCTACTCTTATTATTGGTGATTTTAATTGTATTGTTAATGCGGAAGATAAAAAAAAAAAAAAAAGGAGGTGGACCATTCAAGGTGAACCGGGTTGTGAGAGCGTTTAAGGATTTTCTTAGACTTAATGGGTTTGTTGATTGGGATTCCAAGGGCCAGCATGCATTTGGTGTAACAATCAGACAGGGGCATCTAGAGTTTGAAAGCGTTTGGATAGAGCTTTTGCATTTGATATTTGGGTGCATATATTTTTAGAATCTAGGATGCTTCACTTAACAAGATTTGCCTTTGATCATTATCCTCTGTTGCTGACTCTTTTAAGCAATATGGAGAAGGGTCGACGTCCTTTCAGATTTGAAAAATTATGGATTTACTGTCAAGGCATTAATCAAGCTATAACTAATGCTCGGCAAACTCAGGGGGATTATTCACCTGATGTTAAGCTCACTAAGCTGCTGCTTAACACAAAAATTGCTGTGTCTAGGTGAAAAAAAGATGATGAGTAATTTGTTTGTTACAGCACAAAAGCTGAATGACAGAATCTATGAGTTGCAAAATGAAGGAGTCTCAAGATGGAAGCTTTGATCCGCAGGACTACCAACAGTTGCTTGCGTTGTTGTGGCGATATAATACTAATTTATTTAAACAAAAGTGTTATGGCGATAAAAGGCTAGGGCAACCTGGGTTAAGGAAGGAGATTCGAACACGAAGTATTTTCACCGCTCTACTATATTGTGAAGATGACAAAACCGTATCATAACTCTTCTGGATCATAGAGGAGTGATGCTATTGGAGGAACAAAAAATTATCAGACTTCTTATGGACCAATTTCAACTGAGGTGGTAGAGCCAAGCTGATGTGGTAGAGGCAAATTTTTCATTGGGACTGATCTCCGTTTCTCATGAACAGAATGAGCATATGATCCGAGAGATCACGAAAGGGGAGATAACTTAGGCTGTCTATGAAATGAGCTCTGATAAAGCTCCCAGACTAGATGGATTTCCAGCTTTTTTTCTTTCAAAAATTTTGGCACACTGTAAACTGAGAGGTCATTGATGCCATCAAGTACATTTTCACAAATGGTCAAATGCTGACAAGTTGGAAAGAAACATATATTGTGCTCTTGCTGAAGAAAAAGAATCCTCAAGTTGTAAATGATTATCGTCCTATTAATTTGTGTAACACTGTTTATAAAATAGTGGCGAAAATTATTGTTAACAGGCTGAAACTTGTTCTTCCAAATTTAGTTTCCAAGGAACAAGGAGCTTTTGTCCCCGGAAGAAGCATATTCGAAAATATCTTGATCGGGCGGGAGCTTATGCACTCAATGTTGAATGCACCCAAGACCCGTAGTTTAGTGACACTTAATATTGACATGGAGAAGGCCTATGATCCAATTCATTGGCCATTTCTCTATCTAGTCTTGCAGAACTTTGGTTGTCATTCAACAATAATTAATTGGGTTAGACTTTGTATTGAGGGGGCTTACTTTGCATTGCTGGTTAATGGCAGTCCTTCGGCCTGATTTGCACCATCGAGAGGCTTGAGGCAGAGCTGTCCATTATCTCCTTATTTATTCACCGTATGTTCTAAAGTTTTATTTGGATTTTTGAAATGTACAGTTCAATCGTAGCTATTGCGGGTGTATAAGCCAGCTAGACAGGGACCATCTCTCTCACATATCCTTTATGCAGATGATATCCTGTTGGTAGCTCGGGCAACAGTTAAAGATACGGTTTGTTTGAAGGCTATTCTTGATGCTTATTGTAGCATTTCAGTGCAGGCAATCAATATCCAGAAGTCCAGTATTACTTTTAGTCCAATTGTGATGAGGGGAGTGAAAATAAGTATTCGCTTGATATTTCAATGCACAGAGAAAAAAAGGAACTTGAAAATATTTGGGTGTGCCCCTAGCTAGAAATAAATTAGCTGTGTCAGATTTTACCTACATTATGGAGGCTGTGACAGCAAAGATCGACAATTGAAAGTGGAGAACTCTTTCATTTGCTGGCCGTCTTACGCTATTGCAAGCGGTTCTGTCTCTACTCCCACACATTGTTTGTCTTCAGTTAATGTTCCTATCTCTGTTTTAAAACAAATGGAGAGGAAATTTCGGGCCTTTTTATGGGGCCATCCATTGGATTCCAAGGGGCTCCACTTGCTTGGGAACAGGTTTGTCTTCCAAAGCGATATGGAGGGTTGGGGCTGGTGTCAATGTACACTGGAAAACAAGCTTTACTGGCTAAGCTTGCTACTCAATTGGTTCTCAAACCTCATACATTATGGCCCATATTGTTGGTGCAAAATACAATTTCAAAGGAACATGGCTTTCATATAACAAACCACCTAAATGTTCTGATATGTGGACGAAAATTACTACTGCAGGTAAGAAAATTCAGTTCCATTTTATCTGCTCTATTGGATCAGGAAATAATGTGCCCGTTATGAATGACCCTTGGATCACTCCTATCCCATTGGGGTATTGGCCAACCTATATTAACATGAATGTAGATTGTAGTAATATGAAACTTAGTCATTGATTATCCCCTATGCACGATTGGAACACTGCATTAGTGACTAACATTTTTTTTGAAGATTTACTTCAGCTGATCCACCAGGTGCTGTTGTCGAATGGGTGTTGGCCTGATTCCATATCCTGGCAAACAAGAACTACTAATGTCACTCTTAAGGACATGATGCAGATATTTCATGGTGCTACCTCTGACCTCACTGATAGATCTTTTCATTGGACCTGGAAACTTGAGATTCCCATGAGAGTTAAAACATTCTTATGGAAACTCGAGTGGAGGAGACTTCCTTGCAAAGAATTGTTGGTTAAGAGACAAATTATCCCAACTGAAATGCAATTTTGTAACCTTTGTATGTCAGAGGTTGAGGATTGCCATCATCTTATGATAGCCTGTTCATTTGCTCAGCAATGTTGGGCATATATGGGAACCATATTTAATATAAGCATTTGTCCTTCTTCTTTGCAGTAGCTAGAGGATATCATGGCCACTTCTATGACACGGATGCAACATAAAGCTGGAATTGCTATTGTTTTATTGTCCACTTGGAATGCACGAAATGAGAGGATGTTTCAAACTACAAACCATACCCCTGCTCAGGTGGTTTGTAAAGCTTTTGCTCTATTGCGTTGCACAGGGCCTTCTAACCAAATCATGATGGTCGAAGAACAGGCATGGTACTGGGGAGCTGCTGGTCCATCTAACAGGTTACCGCAAATATCAAAACAGGTAAGTTGGGTTCCCCCTCCCATCGGATTCCTCAAGCTTAATTTTGATGCCTCTGTGCAGACTGATGTGGGTGTTGCTTACATAATACAGGATAGCTGGGGAAGACTGGTGCAAGCTGGTGGCAAGAAATTATTGCCCCATCAGTCTCCCTTGCTGAGATGGCTGCGGTTTGGTTGGGAATGAGAGCAATTTTGCTTGATCTTAATGCTACTCATCTTCAGGTAGAGGGGGACTTTTGCACTGTTATTAATTGGTCGGCTAACAATTTCTCTAAAACTGTTAATTCTCACCCTATAATGTGTGATCTGAGGGAATGGGAAACAAATTGCAGGTTATCACAGTCACTCATGCTTACAGAGAAAGCAATTTTGCTGCTGATTTCTTGGCTAAAAAAGCTAGGGAAAGAAATTTCATCATTTCTACCCAGCAGCGTGTTTGGCCGGAGTTAGCTGATATCTTGGCTGCTGATGCTTTTGGAATTGTTTTTGAATGATGATGAGGTCAGGAATGTTAATGAGTTCTCTTATATATAAAAATGTTTTTGGGTTTCTTTTGACCCTGTTTTTTCTCTTGCATTGTGAATACAGAATTTGGAGTGCTTATAGGAGGATTGGGGTTTCAGAATCCACTCTGGCTCTGAGTTCTTAATTTTTACTGTTGCTCGAACTATTCATTACATTTTCTCCACTATCAGAACTGGTTTATTATGACCTCTAACAATGTTCTTTGTGTTATATTACATATGTTCAGAATCTTACTTATATTGGCTGGGGGTTTCAGCTGGTGGTTTGAGCTGCGAGGGAGTTTAATCTACTACTTATTGCTGATTCCTGGGTGTTATCTCCTTATGGTGAAGATCGTATTCCAAGGGTTTATATTTTTATAAACCTGTTTATCTTAACTTGTTGAATATTTACAGGATTTGTCTAGTACACATACTTCTTTGTAGCTTTGATCTTCTTATTATATTCACACTGCTTACATGGTCATTTACATCGAGACCCTTAATATCTTTGTTCATCTTCATTATCAGATGCACATCTGGACAGCATGGGAAAATAAATAGCTATTGTATTCTTACACAATCACAGAAACGCAACAGCCTCAACTTGATACAAGGACATACTTTTGTTGAATTTTCCTGTTCTTCTTCTATCATCAGACTTTCTATGGCTGATTATAGACCAGATGAGATCATTTCAAGCAACAAGATACTACTGGTTGTCATCCCTTATTGTCTGAAACAGCAGGTGCAGAACATCTCGGCGTGTTTTGGCTTTAAATCTGACGGATGTATTTTTTGGATGATTTTACTTTGCGTTTGTTATGTAATATTTTGATTTTCTTCAAATATTTATATTGTTTTGGATCTTTATAGTTAAATGATAACTTTATTTTCTCACCAAAAAAAAAAATCCAAACATGCATTGCTACCAAAAAATAAAAAAACAAAACATGCATTAATTATTTACAGTGCAAAAGATGCATCATAAAGAATTCAGAACCCATCGATGTACTATCCATAGCAAATGGAAATGTGATCTACTGCAGCATGGATAAGATGTGCTGCAATAGAGGTACAGACAAGGGGCTATACTATAATTGATTGGAGATGCGGAGCATCTATCAAGTATTGATGAAAACAAAAGTATGCGTCGGTACAGTTATGCGGGGATCCTCACTTGGTCGTTCGGGCTTGGGCATCCATTAGGCCCTTTGACATATCATAATTTAGATTGCAACAAACATAAATGCAGGTGGTTGTTTGATGGCCATTGCCATTGCCAGGAGGAGGAGGAGGAGGAGGAGGAGGAAGAAGAAGAAGAAGAAGAAGAAGAAGAAGAAGAAGAAGAAGAAGAAGAAGAAGAAGAAGAAGAAGAAGAAGAAGAAAGAAAGAAAGAAAGGTGGATAAGATTTTTGCAACGTGCTCCCATTTGTCATCTGTCATGGATATGTACATCGATCTCAATTTTTACATTCTCGGCGCTGACCAAATTATGAAAGATGATGATTATTGGATTATGGATACATGACAGATGAAGATCATCAGATACGACCCAGAGTTAGCCATAGCCTAATTCTAGTTCACCTCGTCTTCGGATGACCTACAGAGTTAGCCACAACCTAATAGCTCATGCACGAATGATCAATTTAGACAACTTGAGTTAAACACCTGCTCCACGGACTCTAGAATCTTGGTCCTGGATGATCTATTATAGCTCGTTTGTTGTCGAGCTAAGCTCCTCATCAGATCCATCTCTCTCAAATTAGGAAAGTTTAGATAGAATAGAATTCTTTCGCAATCGAGTCTCCCATAAAAATAAATATATCTTATCCGAATCAACTTATGCGACAAATTTAAAAATTATCATAACTCCGAGATGGATACGACTCCAACTCCTCTCCTATAAATAAAAGCTTTGGGATTCTCAAGATATGGAATCGATGCCTCGTTCTCTCCTTTCATCGTTCTCTATCTCCTAACTCGAGTGTCGGAGGGTCTTTATCGAAGAATATCCTGATGAGGACTTTTTTGCAGGTATTCGGATGAAGTTCTAGCAGCAGTTTCATCTCGGCTACATTAACCTCGACGATCGACCTCAGACGAAGAGATTAGGAGCAATACCATCTATTATCATACAACTACCGCAAGGATCGCTTAGTTTGCTCCTTATTTTCACATAATCACATAAATGCGAAGCATGCATACCCCTTGGTTCCAGTTTTGTCTCGGCGAGAGAGAGAATATGATTATTTTTTATGTACCTTTTTTTTTGTTCATCATTTTTTTTTCTTAAGAAAGAGGGTGTCAGATTTTACCCTTCATTTTTACCTTCATTTCATCTCAAAAACATGCATCCATGGCACTTCCAAGAACCATCATAATCTTTTACCAAAAAAAACAGAAGGGCCATCGTCATCCAGCTCCCGATGGTGACCTCTGTTCTCCAATGCAAACTCACATTCACTGTATGTGCATGAATCCATGCTCTCCCCCAATATTCAATCCATTATGATTCTGATCAAGAATTAAATGTATCAGAGGATATAATTGATTCTGATTCCCATTCGAGTCCATTTTGATTCCAATTTCAATTTATCAAAAACATCTTTATGGTAATCCAAATAGACAAACTGGATTTTGATTAACTGATCTTTAGAAAAGATGATTTCATCGTCGATCTTCCTCTTTTTTAGCTCTTTCTCTTCAGTTCGGCTTGGTTTAGAGATACTGTGGTCGAGTTGCCCCCCCAGAGATCATATAGATTTTTTCTGCTATTGGTTGGTCTCTGTGGGGGTCTTCTTATCGAGGAGGCTCACCGCGTGGGTTCCTTGGGATCCACCATTTATCAATATAACACCGAAGATATCCATGTCAGATGACTGTCTTTATCTCCTCCCTGAACTGCCAGCATTCCTCTGTATCATATTTGTAGTTGCGGTGGTACCTACAGTACTTCCTCGAATTTTTTGCTCGCATCGGAGCAAGCATCCTCTTTGATCGGAGGAGCTCTTCCTGTCGCTCTATCTCCATTAGTATCTGAGCTCGAAAAATGTTTAGCAAAGTGAAGTAATAAAACCTCCGTGGAATCCTAGATCGGCGAGGTGCTGCAGGGGATCTAGGTCGGTTGCCCTGAGGTGGGGTCTGAGAACGATGAGGTGTAGGTTCTACATGTTGATGCTGCACTCATCGATAGTTTTTCTTCTTCTCATGTCCGACATTCGATTGTGATATACCATCGAGGTTCTTCCCTTGCTGATCTCAGGCTTCCTCGGCTTGAGCATCCCATTCAGTTCGCTTCAATATTTCGATGAAGTCCTTCAGATAATTCAAGTTGAGCGAGAAGAGGTTATTTTGAAGAAGCCTGGCCTTCAATGCGGTCATTGCCACAGACTGATCTAGATTTCAAACCTCCAAGGTCACAGTGTTGAAGCAGTTAATGTAATCCCGGAGTGGCTTGTTCTTCCACTATTTTATGCTGACCAAGAAATCCAGGTTGTGATGTTGTCAGTGGCTGCTGACGAATAGTCGACTTAGCTGATGGAAGGAGTCCATTGTATTAGGTTGCAGATTTGAAAACTAGTGGTGGACAGCCTTCCTCAAGGTCGAGGGAAAAGCTCAACAAAGAGTCGCGTTGTTGGCCCCCTGTAAGAGCATAAAAGATCTAAAGTTCTTCAAATGATCCATCGGATCAGTAATTCTGTCGTAGGACTCCATCTGAGGCATCTTGAATTGAAGTAGCAGGGGCTCATTCATAATCTTCTGAGTAAAGAGAGGGTCGATGTTGAAACCCAGATCATCATCTGGTTGCCTCGATATTTGTAGCATGTCAATCTGTCGTTGCATCTCTTGGAGCCTCTTTTCCAGATTGTCCTCCCGAGTTGGACGATGTTGAGGAGAAACGTGATCTAAGGTTGAATCCATTATTGAGATCGGGGTAGGTGATCGTCTATGTCTATGACGAGGTGAGCTGTTAGGGTGGCTAAGACGACTGGCTCCCACCCTTGGGCCATGGGAAGGTCAGTAGACCGACATTTCTCTGGCTGATTGTGGATTTTCAGGGACAGAATGAGGTTCGGTGTTCTATTGCATCACTCTTACCACCACCGAAAGCACCCGCACCTATTGTATGTTTTGAAAGACTGCTGGTGGGGCATTCTCCTGAATCGGAGGCGGTGGTGCATTGTCGGCAGGACGTTGTTGGCCTGCTTGCCGTTGAAACGTTGTGTCACGTTCGATGCCCCCCTTCATATCCTCATGGTAACTGGTGGTGAGCTCTCTCTTCTCGAAATAGGACCTTAAAATCAGTCGAAGGCCTTTTCTCTAGCACCAAGTGTTGCTCCTAATTTTCCCACCTGAGGTCGGCTACCGAGGTGGAGATGGCTGAGGAAGAGACTGTTGCTGGAGTTTAGCCTGAATACCTACAAGAAGTCCTCATCGGGGTATTCTCCAGTAAAGACCCTCTAAAGCTCAAGTTAGGAGATGTAGAATAATGAAAGGAGAGAGTAGAGACTTGAGAGCTTACTTTGAGAGTCCTGGAGTCCCTTTATTTATAGAAGAGAAATTTGAGTTATATCCGTCTCAAAGTCCTAATGATTTTTCAGATTTGTCGCGTAGATTGATTCAGATGAGGTGTTTTCCTTTTACGGGAGACTCGATCTTGGAGGAAGTTCAATCTATCTGAATTTTTTTCCAATTTAAGAGAAGGAGAGACGGATCTGTAGATGGAGAATATAGCTTGGTTGTGGATGAGCTATGGTAGATCGTCCATAGTCAAGGTCATGGAGACTATCGAATGCATGTTGGTCTCAGATAATTTAGAATAGGTCGATCGAGAATGATCTAAAATAGATTGTCCAAGCCTGAGGGATAGAGAACCTCCGTTGATAGGGTATATCTGGCGATCTTCATCTTTGTCGTATATGCGTATATTTGATGGGCATCCATCTTCTATAGCTTGATCGGAGCCGAGGATGTTGTAGTTGAGGCCAAGGTACAGATCCAGAAACAAGAATAGTCCAATCTATTTAAAATTTAATCTCTACTATTTTTTATAGATTTAAATTTTTATTTCGATTTTCATTCCGATTCTGTTCATGAATCAAATATTTTATAAGATTTGATCATTCTGATTCTTATTCCAATCTATTTCGATTTGATTCCGATCTCGAACTAAATATACTTTTATTTTAGCCTTCTGAGAAATCTAGCAATTTAGTCAAGGGTAAATCCTCAATGGTGCATTTTTAGATAAAGGATATATCACTTATTCCAAAAATGAAAAGCTTTCGCTCATCTTGGAGACAGAAAGGGCCATGTTGTGAAGCTAAACATGCGGGGGCCGGGGAGGGTGGAGAGGGGTGTGGTGGGAAGATTATGCGAGGGCTCTCTGTGATGGGGTGGTAACCCAAACATGCATTGCTACCAAAAAAAAAAAAAAAAAAATCAAACATGCATTAATTATTTACAGTGCAAAAGATGCATCATAAAGGATACAGAATCTATCGATGTACCATCCATAGCAAATGGAAATGTGATCCACTGTAGCATGGGTAAGATGTGCTGCAACAGAGGGACAGATAAGGGGCTGTAATTGATTTGAGATGTGGAGCTGTTAGGTCGTGACAGCTGCATTGCCCCGCCCCGCCCCCTCCTCCCCTTTGGTTAGATAAGGGGCTGTAATTGATTTGAGATGTGGAGCTGCTGTTAGGTCGTGACAGCTGCATTGCCCCGCCCCGCCCCCTCCTCCCCTTTGGTTAGATAAGGGGCTGTAATTGATTTGAGATGTGGAGCTGTTAGGTCGTGACAGCTACATTGCCCCACCCCGCCCCCTCCTCCCCTTTGGTTAGTTTGGCAGCATCCATCAAGTACTGATGAAAACAGAAAGTATGCGTCAGTACAGTTATGTGGGGATCCTCACTTGTTCTCTGGGGCTTGGGGTTTGGGCATCCTGTAGGCCCTTTGACATATCATGATTTAGATTGCAACAAACATAAATGCAAGCGGTTGTTTGATGGCCATTGCCGGAGAGAGAGAGAGAGAGAGAGAGAGAGAGAGAGAGAGAGGTGGACAAGATTTTTGCAATGTGCTCTCATTTATCGTCTATTATAGATCTATATTTTTCGATCTTGATTTTTACATTCTCGATATTGATCGGACTATCAAAGATGATGATTATTAGATTATAGATATACGACAGATAAAGATCATCAAATATGACTTATTGAGTAGCCACAGTCTAATTCTGATTCGTCTCGTTTTCGGACGATCTATCATAGCTCATATATGGCCGATCAATTTCAGAAAATTTGAGTTAAACATCTGCTCCATAGACTCCAGAATCTCAACTTCGGATGATCTATTATAGCTCGTCCATAGCCGAGCTAAACTCCTCACTAGATCCGTCTCTATCAAATTGAGAAAGTCTAGACAGAATGGAATCCCTTCACGATCGAGTCTTCCGTAAAAAGAAAATATTTTATCCGAATCAATATGTGCGACAAATTCGAAAACTATCAGGACTTCGAGAGGGATACGACTCCAATTCTTCTCTTATAAATAAAGACTCCGGGACTCTCAAGATACACAATTGATGTCTCGTTTTCTCCTTTCATTGTTCTTCATCTCCTAATTTGAGTGTCGGAGAATTTTCACTGAAGAATATCTCGATGATAATTTTTTTGTGGGTATTCGGACGAAGCTCCAGCAGTAATTTTACCTAGGCTATATCAATCTCGATGATTGAACTCAAACGAAGAGATCAGAAGCAACACCATCCATTATCGTACAACTACCGCAAGGATCGCTTAGTTTGCTCCTCATCTTCACATAATCACACGAATGCCAAGCGTCCATACCCCTTGGTTCCAGTTTTGTCTTAGGAATAGAGAGAATATGATTATTTTTTTATGTGCCTTCTTTTTTTCACCTTTTTTTTTTTTCTTAAGAAAGAGGGTGCCAGATTTTACCCTTCATTTTCACCATCATTTCATCTCAAAAACATGCATCCATTGCACTTCCAAGAACTATCATCATCTTTTATCAAAAAAAAAAAAAACGGACCATCATCATCCAACACCCGATGGTGACCTCTGTTCTCCAATGCAAACTCACATTCAGTGTATGCGCATGAATCCATGCTCTCCAATATTCAATCCATTATGATTCTGGTCATGAATTAAATATATCAGGAGATATAATCGATTCTGTTTCTCGTTCTAATCCATTTTGGTTTCAATTTTAATTCATCGAAAATATCTTTATAATGGTAATCCAAATAGATAAATTGGATTTTGATTAACCGATCGTTAGAAACTTGAAGGATCCAACCTTTGGAAACTTGATATCTCTTCTCGAACCATTTTTCTTGTTTATCTTAGCCATAACCAAAGGCAGGAGAAAACAAATTTCTTATCCCACGGCGTCAGCGAATTTGCTTTTCACACCTAAATCGTCAAAAAAACAATAAAGACGGGGCGGGGTTAGTGGTGGACTTGAATATTAATTCCACGAAAAGCTAGCCGTGTCCTAAAAGTTAGGTCAAAGTCAAGAATTACAAGGTCCACTTTTGGACGCCAATTAATTTTAGTATTGTCTGTACTCCAATATTTCAAAGCCAAAAAGGCAAGTTTCTCCATCCTCTAGTTGGATTCCCAAATTCCAGTCAATGTTATGGGGAATGCTCGAAGGACTAAAAACCCCTTGCATTTCTTGCTATGCAAGTCGGAAAATAGAAGAAAACAACCAAATTATCAAAATGATGTGATATGACCGTTGCTTAGACGCCAAGCTATGTACCTACAATCAGGACACACAAAGGCCTGAAGTTATAACTGTGTAAGCTTAGTCACAAACAGTACTCTAGATATGGTACCCTGTGGTGCATTTGAGGACACCCGATTCCTTCATCAATATGGCCTTGGTAGTGGGTTCATCCACTAATTTGTGGGCAGGTGCCATTGATGACACATGGAATAGCATTGCACCTGCCAACCATGCCATGTTCACAACATTGGCAAAAATATCTTTCATTGTCTATGGAAAGCAACTTGAGACATGTACACATTTTTCTTATGGAATTTGAGACGTGTATGTATGTATATATTGATGGAAATCGAGATATGTAAACGAGTGTGACCCGTACACGCGACTTGTTGCACGCATCTGAGTGCACGCATACATATGCATGATGTAATTTTTGTGGCTAAATTCATGTTACTAACCTTCCCATCAAAAGAAGAAGAAGAAGAAAAGGAGAGTGATAGTTATTAAACTTAAAAAAATTGTTATAATCACCCAATGTGATATTTTTTAGGTGCTAATTCTATGATTTACATTTGACTAATGAATTATACATCACATCCAGGCATCCAGCCCTAAAACAAAGGGGATTTTATTGTATCAAGGGGATCTTATTATTAAGCTGCAGTAGATTAGCTCAATATTGCTATCAATATTCTAGAGAGATCTACCTTATTGGGGCTCCCTTTATCCCTGCATCTCATCGCTTGTTATTTCATAGCATCTTATGCTCTATCACTTCCCAAGTTACATGGCTCAACTGTTATTCAGTAGTCAAACTTGTCACTTTTGTATGGTGTTATGTAATGATGTGCTTCAGACTTTTGTATCCAGGCTGCTTCCATCCTTTTTTGTTGGCAGCTTTGGATCTTTTGTGTAACTGTTCAGTGGTTTAGTGATGATGCCTTTGGGTCTTTAAAAAAAAAAAAAAAGAAAAAAAAATAGTACACCACCTTTTTGGATCACTAAAATAACACCATGGTAGTCAGAATGTTGTCATTTTTCAGTATCAATATTACAAAATTTATTATGATGTTGAAATCCAAATTTTTCCGTCTAAACGTGTATCAAACCTTCAATAATTATTGTGAACGTAATAGCATGTATACCTTCTCAAAAAGTCCGCACCAACTTACTATTGACTATTTGGATGGTATTATCTCTTACTAGAAGTTTGGATACTCTTGGAACTCGTTTGATTGATAGAAAGTAAAGGGATGAAAGGGTAGTTCTTGAGAAGTGAAAATGGGATCTCTTGTTTGATTAGAATTTTAAGAAGAAAGAGAGTAAAAAAAATTTTCTTATGAAAAGTCATTTCTTACATTTCACAGAAAGTAAAAAATTATGAAAAATGTGGGTTTTGGCACTTCCCATGAGATGAGAAGTGGTGGTATTTTTTTTTTTCTCAAAATATTCTTTTAAGATTTATGGCTAAAATTTGCAAAATATCAATGGATGGTTAGGATGAAACACTAAATAGTAAAATAATATCTATATAAATATAATATTAATATAAATATTATAATACTTATTATATTTTAATATTTATACTAATGTAATATTTTTATTCATATTAATATAACGTTTATATTATATATTAATATTAATATTAATATAATATTATATTTAATTATTAATATAATATAAATATATATTAGTATTATATTAATACAATAAATTATTATGGTCTAATGTTATATTATAATATATTAATATGAATATAATATTTATATTTATATAAAAATTAGGAATAAAATATATGGTTTTATATCTACTAAGAATATAATAGGTATTTTACATAATTTTTTCTGAAAAATGGATGCTCAACCAAACATAAACTACCTTGCAATAAGTCATTTTTTCATGATCAACCAAACATACCAAAATTTTATTTTTAAAAAATAACTTTTTAAAAAATTATTTTTTGAGAAGAAAAATTCTTTCCGTGAACTAAATGAGTCCTTGAAGTCAATGCTTAAATGGTTATGTGGGTATAAGATAGAAGATAAATTAGCCCACATATCCTGATCTCAAGAAAAAAAGTTTACCAATCCTCTTATTGTGGAACACGTGATTGCAATTCTGTGAATCCTAGAAGTTTAGAAGAATGTGGAGAACTTTATTTACAAGCCATTATCAATGAGATTGGATATGGAATATTTGCATTCGAGAGACACTTGGTGTCTGGTTCCCAGCCATGTTTCCTAGCCAGCATATCCCAGCAATCTGCAACCATATTGGTGGTATTTGATCAAGGTTTTAGGTTTTTAGTAGGTGGTATCAGATGTTTGTTTTGCCTTCTAAATATGTGGAAGGGTTTTTGAAGCCTAGAGGCCTTCTTGTGATATGTCTCAATTGCTATTGTCTTTTTATTCCATCTAGTGCAAGGAATAGTGTGATTTATGAAGTACTCGACCATAGTTTTTCATGCTCATAATAAGAGAAATTAGTTTTATACTAATTCTTAAGGAATCCAAGCAAGTTCAATAAGGCAATTGGCAAATAGGGCTGCAAACAAGCAGGTCAGATTTTTTGAATTGATATGAGCATTAATATGTCTGAGATAGTCAAAATTCTGAATGCAAAATTTAATCTAATTAGAAGGGGCAGAATTTTAAGCTGTACTTCGTATTACAGCGGAATTTAGGGCCAGTTTGAAATTGAGAGAATTGAAGCACAAGCAGTAAGATTCTTCAAAGAAAATTTAGGGAAAAAAAAAGGGGGAAAAACGCAAACAATAAGAAGCATATATAGCTTGGGTTTCTTCAATGTGTTTCCTATATATCATGCAAGAAAATGATGATTATAGCCACATATGAGGACTATGTATAACTTTAGTTAACAACCACATATAACTGATCACAATGACGAAACTTGATAATTAATTGCATGACATGAGGACGGTTGAAGAATGGAGTTGGCAAGATGCATTTGTCATGTCTTTTGGTTTAGCTTGAGCTTTAAATTGTATCACATCTAATTATGTTTTATCCTCTTCCTTTGCTTTGTTTTTCTGGACCAAGATTCTTTTCTTTCCTTCTTTTCAAGGATACAATGTTTTCAATTAACACCCAACCAAAATGACTTTTTATATTTTTTACATTGGTTTTGAATTAAAAGGCAGATCAAATCTTCATCAAGACGAAAAAAAAAAAAAGGAGAGTATCAATATGATCACATGTAGTTAATTGGCCATTCGTATACAGGTATGCCTAAGATGTAGTAGTTTGGGTGGTTACTTTTAATAACCACCCAATCCTATTTAAAAGAAACAAAAAACTGTAAGACAGTCAGGATATAATAGGATAAAAAATAATTCTCCTCATTTCTTTAAATTAAGAGTCTTGCTTCATCACTTCATTACTTTTGAGAGATTCTTAGACTATGAAAAGTCAGTACCTTCGCATTGATTACACTGCAGACTAACTTATAAAGCAGTTAGAAATTCGTTCGGATCAGAAATATATAAGATTAAATTTGATTTAAAATTTTAATTTCATTCTTCATTGACAAATATACAACAAGGTGTGGGATTGAGAGTTCAAAATTTCTCACTCAAACCTCTTTGCCACATGGGGCGAGATTTAGGAATCCAGCGGAGGTCCCTCACAAATTTGGATCCATCATTTAACATGAGATGGCAACAACACATCTCAAGAAAACCATGTATGATATGTTTAGAGGGGAAATTTGCATGGTTTCCACTTTGTAGGGGACCTAAATTACGTTGCAAACTTCATAGCCAAGAACATCAATTTTTTCCAAAGCTTATTAGTCATGGTTAAAAGATAGATAACACAAGATGATTTTTTTGGAATGTAATCTTTTTTTTCTTGTTGCCAATATGAGATACGTATTTTATTTTTGCATGCTAATTGTTGGGATATACCGACCGACCTCTGTACGCCGACTTATCCTCGGATCGGTCCGACTGATGCCCGACTCTACCCATCGGACAGACAGACGACTCCGACAACGACTCCGACAATGACTGCCGACAATATCCAGCCGAAGGTATGCCGGTCGAACAGACCCATACTGTTCCCGACTGACCGAGCGGCCGAACCCATATCACCGACTCACTATCGGGAGTGGCAGTCGACGTCTGACTTCCACAAGGCAACAGATCAGCCGACGGTGTCTCCGAGTCACCACCCGACGACCCGCCAGCCGAATACCGACATACAGTCAGCCAGACCATCCAAATGTCGTACAACTGCTATGGGCTGTTCTCCTGTCAAGGACGTGCCGTACGATCGCCATGGGACGTTGTTCTGCTAAGGATATGGGTTAATGACCTGACAACCCATGCCGATTTGATAGCCCCCGACGATTTGACAACTCTCTGCACCATTTATGGCGGGACCATACCGCATTCTACTATAAAATGGGGTAAGGCAACAAGCTATCAAAAGATTTCTCAAGCGTGGGTAAGTGCCTCTAAGCTCTTGAGCTCTCTAGCTCTCTCTCCCTCTCGTTGAGTTCCACTGTTGCCTAGTCTCCTCTCTGACTTGACCGTCGGAGGGTCCCCACTGGAGGCATCTTCGGTCAGTGAGGACTTTTCTTACAGGTGCGCGACCCCGACGATCGGACGACGGGGGGATTGGCCGCAACAGATTTTGGCACGTCAGGAAGGAGGCTCATCAGAGGTAAGACAGCGAGCTCCACAGAGCTTGAAAAACTTCTCGAGATGACAAAAATCAAGGCTCAGCGATCGAGAGCTATCGGATCGACGAGGCACTCTTCCCGCCAGGAAGAGGCCCCTCCTTCACCGTCCATGGCAGAGCCTAGCTCTCCGCACCCGATGGTAATCACGGAAGCACAGATTGCGACGATCATGCGGCAAATGATCGTTCTGACGGATGCGGTCAAAAACCTCCAACAGCAACCGACTAAGTTGCCGCAACCATCGGCGGCGCATCCTATGCCGTCCAGAAGCAGCCGCCGACATCCACGTCAACTTCCGTCTCCTCCTCAAGAGCAGACGTCTCAACACTCCCACCGAGAAGGGGTGAGGCGGCCACGGCGCGACATCCACCGATCTTGACGTCCTTCTCCTTCCCAGCTGGAGCGGGCGAGGAAGGAGAAGCGACCGCGGACACCGTTCGTCTCACTCTCAAGCTCGTTGGGAGGTTCGACCCCTGGGGTTTCACAACACCGACGGTTGGACGACTACGAACGTAAGTTCGAAGAAATCGACCGTCGACCTGCCCAACTCCAGGCGGATGGTCAGAAGTCTTCGAACGACGTCGACTTTCGGACCATCCAACTTCTCTCCCGATTTATCCTCGGCGAACCGATCCCTAATCGGTTCAAGATGCCGCATGTGGAGCCTTACGACGGCTCCACCGATCCAGTTAACCATCTGGAGAGCTACGAGGCTCTCATGATAATTCAGGGGGCAACCGATGCCCTCCTCTGCATCAGCTTCCCCGCCACGCTTCGTAAAGCTGTCAGAGCCTGGTATTTCAGCCTCCACTTAGGGAGTATCCACTCTTTCGTGTAGCTCGAGTATTCTTTCGTGGTCCATTTCAGCACCAGCCGGAAGCCGCCACGAATCTCGGACAGTCTTTTCTCCCTCAAGCAGGGAGAAAATGAGACGCTCCGACATTTTGTGGCCCGATTCAACGTGGCCACACTTGAGGTCCAGAACCTCAATGAAGACATGGCTATCTCGGCCATGAAGAGGGGGCTAAGGGGGTCCCGATTCACATATTCCTTGAACAAGACCCTCCCTCGGACGTACGCCGAATTGCTGGAGCGTGCGTACAAATACATGCGTGCGGACGAAGGAGCTTCCGACCGGTGCCTGACTGAGGGCACGGGCCAGAAGAAGAAGCAAAAAAAAAATCGAGCTCCTGCTGAACCCAGCAGACCCCACCGATAGACGGATCTCGCCCCGACGATGGAGTCTGAGACCGATGCATCGCAGGTATAACTCCTACACCCCTCTCTCCGCTCCTCGTGCGCAGATTCTGATGGAGATCGAAGGAGCGGAATATCTATGACGGCCTCGGCCTCCGAAGGCAAAAGGCCTCGACCAATGCGGCCCGATCGTCGAACCAACAGCTCTATCGTCGATCATCGATCGTCGAATCTACGGCTCGATCGTCGATCGCCGAACCGACGGCTTGATCGTCGAACCAACGACCTCAGCCTCTGAAGGTAAAAAGCCTCGACCAACGCAGCCCGATCGTCGAACCAATGGCTCGATCGTCGATCATCGAATCTACGGCTCGATCGTCGATCGCCGAACCGACGGCCTCGGCCTCTGAAGGCAAAAGGGCATCGACCAACATGGCCCGATCATCGATCGTCGAATCTACGGCTCGATCGTCGATCGCCGAACTGACAGCTTGATCGCCGAACCGACGGCTTCGACCTCTGAAGGCAAAAGGACTCGACCAACGCAGTCCGATCGCCGAACCAACGGCTCGATCGTCGATCGTCGAATCTACGGCTCGATTGTCGATCATCGAACCGACGGCTTGATCGCTGAACCGACAGCCTCGATCTCTGAAGGCAAAAGGCCTCGACCAACGCGGCCTGATTGCCGAACCAACGGCTCGATCGTCAATCGCCGAATCCACGGTTCGATCGCCGATCGTCGAACCAACGGCCTCGGCCTCTGAAGGCAAAAGGCCTCGACCAACGCGGCTCGACCGTCAAATCTACGGCTCGATCGTCGGTCACCGAACCGACGATCTCGGCCTCTGAAGGCAAAAGGCCTCGACCAATGCGGTCCGATCGCCGAACCAACTGCTCGATCGCCGAATCTACGGCTCGATCGTCAATCGTCTAACCGACGACCTCGACCTCTGAAGGCAAAAGGCCTTGACCAATGTGGTTCGACCGCTGAATCTACGACTCGATTGCCGAACCAATGGCTCGATCATCGAATCTACATCTCGATCGTCGAATCTACGCCGAATCCACGTCTCCTTTGCCGAATCTATGGCTCCATCGCTGAATCCACAACGGCCTCCTCCTCTGAAGGCAAAGGGCTTCAACCAACGTGGCTGGCTAACTTGCCGACTTAGCGTCGACTAAGAAGGGCAAAACGTCAAGACGACCGCAATTCGACTTGCGACATACCGACTTGGTCACGACCGGTCGAAGGATATTCGATTTACCACCGTTTATCTTACACCGTGACGTACCCGCCCAATCAAGATTCGGGCAATGGATATTCGACTTGCGACATGCCGACTTGGTCACAACCGATCGAAGAATATTCGGCTTGCCACCGTTTATCATACGTCCTGACGTGCACGTCCAACCAAGGGTCGGACAACGGATATTCGACTTGTCATCGTTATCCTATCCGAATACATCAGACGCCACTCAACTATCAGACTCTACAAAATGATCGTGTCGACATGCTACATTCGGAGGTTGGCCAACATCCGACCCGACGTGCACGCTCGACCTACAGTCGGGATGACTCTCGACCATCGGATCCTATGCAACCTATACAACAGTCAGGACGTCGACCTACAATTGGGACATGACGTGATGGAAAATCACTCCTTTCGTCCGAAGCCATCGCCCACGTGTTCACGCGGACCAACACGCCATCCGACTCAGGAGTGGGGAGGCAACTGTTGAGATATACCGACTGACCCCTGTACATCGACTTACCCTCGGATCGGTCCGACCGACGCCTGACTCTACCCACCGGACAGACAGACGACTCCGACAACGACTCTAACGGACGACTCCGACAATGGCTGCCGACAATATCCGACCGAAGGTATGCCGGTCGAACAGATTCATACTGTTTCCGACTGGTCGAGCGGTCGAACCCATATCACCGACTCACTGTCGAGGGTGGCAGCCGACGTTCGACTGGTCGAGCAATGGAACCCATATCACCGACTCACTGTCGGGGGTGGCAGCCGACGTTCGACTGGCCGAGCAGCTGAACCCATATCACCGACTCACTGTCGGGGGTGGCAGCCGACGTCTGACTTCCATAAGGCACCAGATCAGCCGACGGTGTCTCCGAGTCACCATCCGATGACCCGGCAGCCGAATACCGACATACAGTCGGTCAGGCCATCCAAATACCGTACAGCTGCTATGGGCTGTTCTCCTACCAAGGACATACCGTACGACCGCCGTGGGGCATTGTCCTGCTAAGGACATGGGTTAATGACGTGATAATCCATGCCGATTTGACAATCTCTGACGATTTGACAACTCTCTGCACCATTTATGACGGGACCATACCGCATTCTATTATAAAACGGGGTAAGGCAACAAGCTATCAAAAGATTTCTCCAGTGTGGATAAGCGCCTCTAAGCTCTTGAGCTCTCTAGCTCTCTCTCTCTCGCTGAGTTTCACTGTTGCCTAGTCTCCTCTCTGATTTGACCATCGGAGGGTCCCAGCCGGAGGCATCTCCGGTGAGTGAGGACTTTTTTTGCAGGTGCGCGATCCCGACGATCGGACGGTGGAGAAATTAGCTGCAACACTGATAAATCCAGTGAGACAAGATTCATATATACGTTACATTCTTAACGGCTATATTTCTTCTTTAGGACTCCAGATGGATACACCCATACTAGAAACAAGAAAGATTTGTTGGAGGAAAGGCTGGACTTCCAAAACTACCAAACCTAACCTGGCCCATCTCCGGATCCTCCGCACAAAGCTGTCCAAGATAAGAAACGGTAACCCCACTCCTAAGACAATGAACGCAAGAAGTGCTCAGAAAGCGAGAAGCTTCCACGCACTCACGGCCACATAAATCCAAAAGGTGATTATATAAGGCGTGAACTGGGCAAACGTTAAGAAAATGTTAGCAATGAGGAGGAGGAAAAAAAAAAATGTTTATCTAACCACTCGTGAACTGGCACAGTTTAGATGCACTTTTTAGTGTATGCAAAGTATATCAACCGAGACTGAGATTATTTATACTTAGGTTTTGAAATTTGTGGGTTAGACGCAAGAAAAACGTTTTAAGGTTACGTAGAGAGTGCAAGTTCTCTAGCTCCGCCAGGAGTAAAAGAATTCCAATCAGTATATCTGGTACATTATTACGTAACTAGACTTGTTTCTGGTACATTGTATGATTGATCTTTTAGAGTAAATTACAAAAGCTTCTTTGGAATTGGAGATAAGTTATAGTTGCATTCAATAATTTGAAAATCTATGCTTATCTTGGAGATTTATTTTTATCCACTATTTTAATCCATGATCTAATAAAAGGTTGTTCAAATCATTAACCATCCACGCAATCCGAATGCTATATCAGAAATTTTTTTAAAATAATTAAAATAATCTTAAGTAATATAACAAACATTTAAGAATATTAAAAAAATATTGTATCTTCGGGTTCAAGATGATTTGATTTTTTGTATGAGATAATAGTTTACAACATGTTAATTTAATTGAGCACAATAAGTGTAATCAATGTAAATCTTAAAAAGGATTTTTGTAATTTATTTTGATTTTAGTAAATATAAAATTAATGGTTGGTTTTAAATAAATTTACTGTAATCAATTTTGTTTTTCTCTTTTGTTCATCGGATGCTTTGCTGGGCTTCTTCCAGCTCATTTCATAAATAACTGCTTTTATTTCTAATGATGGTTTATTATGCTTACCTAAAACAAAAAAAAAAAATCTTAATAACGCCTTGTGTGGTAATTTGCTTTCCTTATCATTTAAAAAAAAAAAAAATCTTAAAGGCTTCGTACGACAAAAAGTAAAGAAATTAAAAAATGACAACAACGTTTCCCTTTCATCGTCCGCAGACGAAGGCTTAAATTTAGTTTGAACCAAGAGGGAGGGCAACGTTGCGTCGGTAGCGGCTGGCGCCTCCCGGACTCTTGCTGGACTTGTAGAGAGAGAAATAGACGGAGATAATTCCCATCTATATCCAAATTCTTCCCTTATTTCATCTATACCCAAATACTTCCCTTTCTCCCGCCTCGTTCCATCCAGAGACCTTGTCATCCTCTCGTTTTTTTAATCTCCCTCTCTCTTTAAAAAATATTATTATATATATATATATATTAGCCCTTGGCCGTCGTTTTCCTTGCTCGTTTCCATTCAATTTCTGTGGAGATTGGACGGGATGGATTACGGAGAGAAGCCGGCAGCAATGGATGGAGGAGAATTCGATGGCGAGAGGGCGGCGGAGATGGAGGCGGAGATGAGGGAGATCTTCAGGTCGGGGAAGACGAGGAGCCTCGAATGGAGGGCGGCGCAGTTGAAGGGTCTCGTGAGGATGATCGAGGAGAAGGAGGCCGACATCATGGCGGCGCTCGATGCCGATCTCGCCAAGCCTCCGTTTGAGTCTTACCTTCACGAGGTCATCCAGTTCTTCTCTTCCTCTTAGATTTCTCTGTTTTCTTCTAGGTTTGGAATTGATGGATTGATTAAGATGTCGAATTCGATAGTTTATGGCTTGGATTGGTGACTGTGAACGGGGATGGAGCGGAACGATTCCGTTGCGGAACCTTTTTTGATGTTACGGGAATAAATTCATAGACTAATGGATTCTTGTGATGCAGGTTTCGCTAGTGAAGTCTTCATGCACATTTGCTCTCAAAGAATTGAAACACTGGATGAAACCAGAAAAGGTATTGATGAAACAATCCTTTTTTTTTTTTGGGTGATTAGGAAAGGATAAGAAAGCACTTGAGTGCCAAACTTTAAAACTAGCTGGCTGACATCATTCACTGTGAAATCTGGGCAGGTGCCAGCTTCTATTACAACTTTTCCATCAACAGCAGAAATTGTGTCGGAGCCTCTAGGTGTTGTGCTGATAATTTCAGCTTGGAACTATCCCTTTTGTAAGTAGAAGAATTCATTTCTGAATTTATATTTGGGAAAGTTAATTTGGTGAAGTTGATATATCATCTGCAGGATTCATATCCTCTTTGTTAACTGGGCATGTGATAATCTCAACAACTTACAGTTGGTATTTCAGTTTACTGCATAGCATAGCTAAAAAAACAATCATCTTAGGATCACATAATGGAGGTTTTCATATGCTTTTCTTGATTAGCAGTGCTGCAAAAAATTTAATTTGGCGTTGTGTCCTTCATCAGAACATAAATAGTTTATTTAGTCTGTAGCATGATTTGGTTCTTTTGTTTAGCATGATAGTATGGTTGAATAAAAAAAAATTCCAAGTATGGACATGGTTTAGTTTCTAATAAAAGACACAATATATGTGCAGTTATCTGACTGTCATGATATTTGCCTTCATTTATTCTCCTTGACAGGATACACTTGGCACTGTGAGAATAACACAATGAATTATCTTTTGAATTCCTATGCATTACACTATGAATGTTTGAGCACCCAATGTGTCTCATTTTGAACATCGATCTATGAAGGAACAGATCTAGGATGTTTCTTATAGTAAACGTGTAATACAGCCATGACATTTGCATTCGAATGTTTAGTAATAAGAAGTTCATATGTACAAACAAAAGTGCAATTAAGAAAGAATTTTTGGGAAGAACTTGTGGGAGGTCTTTGATATTAGGGTTCGAGATCAATACCCTCAATGTTTACGGGAGTAATACTGAATTGCCAATAGAGGACTAGTTTGCCATGTCTGGTGGAAAGTGGAAATGGCAGAAAGCTTGAGTTGAATGATGTAAGAAGAGGGGAAGTCTTGACACACTAGAAAGTTAATACCATAATAGTAAATGTATGCACCAGTGAAGATTAAGGCTTCCATATATTTTAGCACTTCGGCACTGTCTACTACCAAAATACATCAATTTGGCTTTATTTGCCGTTTGATTTTATTCTATATGATCGTTAAGTCTATTTTCTGATCTGGAGATAATTTAGAAATTCCAATTTCCTTTATGATTTCCATTTTATTTAGATTTAATTATGGTCAGAGATCATGATGTTTTTCATGAATGGATCATAATTTCTTACAATTAGGATGCATTTCCATGACAGGAGCTATAATTTCTTTTCTCTGTTTTCAGTGTTATCTCTTAGCCCAGTCATTGGAGCTATTGCAGCTGGTAATGCTGTTGTTTTAAAGCCATCAGAAGTTGCTCCAGCCACATCATCATTGTTTGCAAGAATATTACCGGATTACATAGATAACTCTTGTATAAGAGTTGTTGAGGGCTCCATACCTGAGACGACTGCGCTTTTGGAACAAAAGTGGGATAAAATATTTTATACAGGTTTTTTACTTCTTATGCCTCTTGCTTTGGGAAGGTCTAACATTAAGTAAATATCAGAACACTTGATTCATGACTTTGCTTTCTCTGTCCTGAAGATGTATATCATCTGAGGCCTTATTATGCATAGACATTAACACTTTGGCCCTGCTTCATCAGTTTTGTTATTATTTCTATTTTTCCTAACTTGTTCTCCATTGGTCATATTAAATCTTTCTCTGTTCTTTTGTTCACCGTCATTGCAGCTTAAACCATGCTCTTTATTTAAAACGTGCTTGGGACTTTTTTTCTGGTATTATATGCAGTTTAGAAAGAATCAAAATATTCTGCCATAGTTAAATGTGGAATTGTATGTATTGTGCAAATGCAATCAGTTTAGTGCTGTGGGGTTGTGTTTGTCCCATCACTGAGCTGTACCAATACTCTTGGAACTTTATTTATGGCTGATTAGGGTAGTCTATCTCAGTCTTTTGGGTTCATGTTAAGTTATAAATTTGTCATTGATGAGCGTAATACCAAGTTAAAAAAAGGGTCAACTTAAATGACATGCTTTTGTTCAACATCTTGATCGTTCATGTCAAGTGTTCATATGTCTGAGCTTCCTTTCTACTTGATGACTTGAGAGCTTGGAACCATACAGGTAATGGGAAAGTAGGCCGCATTGTGATGGCTGCAGCTGCAAAGCATCTAACACCAGTAACTTTGGAGCTTGGAGGAAAATCTCCTGTTGTTGTTGATTCAAATATTAATGTAAAGGTAATTGTATTTCTATTTTGGTGGCAAAGAGACCTATCAGATTATTTGAATTTCAGATTAGTTGTAGTTCACTGGTGAAGCTGATTTGGTCTTCTTTGTATCTTTAAAGGTTGCAGCGAAGCGAATTGCTGTGGGCAAGTGGGGATGCAACAACGGACAAGCTTGCATTGCTCCAGATTATATTATAACGACTAAATCATTTGCTCCAATATTGGTTGGGATATCTATATGGAAGTTAATATGGGTGGTTTCATCTTCTACTCTTGTTCTTATCTGTTGAATTTGACCTTTTATAGGTGGACTCCTTAAAAAGGACTTTGGAGAAATTTTATGGGAAGGATGCATCAGAATCTAAAGATTTATCTCGCATTGTGAATGCTAATCATTTTAAACGCTTGACAAGTCTCTTAGATGATGAAAAGGTTTCTGGCAAGATAGTCCACGGAGGCCAGCGGGATGAGAAGCGCCTGTAAAAATCTGCTTTTTTTTTTTTTTCTGTCATAGTGATTGTTAGGCTGTCAAATCTTTAACGTCATCTCCATGTCTTTGCAGATATATAGCTCCTACACTTTTATTAGACGTTCCACATGATTCATTAATAATGAAGGAGGAAATATTTGGTCCATTACTTCCAATTATCACAGTTAGAAACTCTCCTTGATGCTTTTCTCTTTAAGCTTTAAATCAATTTTCATTGTGCCTCTAGCCTACACCACCACTCAAACGAACTAGTTGGTACTTTTATCATAGAGAAACTAGACGTTGTAGCTTTATGAAAGAAAATCCTTTTTTTCATTTGCTGCATTCTCACCGAAAAAGATATTTATGTTTTGATTTGTTAAGGTTGACAAGGTGGAAGATAGTTTCGATCTTATAAACTCAAAGACTAAGCCTCTTGCTGCCTACCTGTTCACCAAGGACAAGAAGCTGGAAGAGAAGTTTGTGAACACTGTATCAGCTGGGGGGATGCTGATAAATGACATCGCGTTACATGTAAGTTTCTGCTTACATCTACTTGTCACCATGCATGTCTGCCAGTATGTGCCCATGCACATGCAGATACATCACATCTGAGCACAAGCCACATTCATACCTTGCATCTGAAAGAAAAGTGCTTAATGCAGATTAGTGAAAAAAAATCCCCTCTTGATAAATTAAATATGCTTGTGTTTTATTTATCATGCAGCTGGCAAACCATTACTTGCCATTTGGTGGGGTGGGGGAGAGCGGATTCGGGTCATACCATGGCAAATTCTCATTTGATGCATTTAGTCACAAGAAAGCAGTGCTATCCCGTGGTTTTTTTGGGGAAGCGCGTGCAAGATACCCTCCATACACACCCCGAAAGCAAAAACTTGTGAGGCAACTGCTCAATGGTAGTATCATAGCCATGTTCTTTGCTCTGCTTGGATGGCCTAGAAGTGGTTGATGGCTCGATTGTCTTAACGTAACACATGCGGCCAGGCATATATGTTTATATACAAGGTACTGACCTTCATGAGTGAAGGAAACATAAAAATTGAATGTGTGGGTGCTTAAATTCATAGTTTGTGCTTGACTTTTATTCGTCTTGCTTATGAGATGAGAGTATACATGAAGTGTTTCTATAATTTTAAATCTTTTCATCTATTGTTTATTAAAGTATTGCCGCGAAAGATCTGAAAGGAAAATCTGTACAATGTTTTGTTGAACAATTTTTACAGTAGTGGTCTTGTAGGTATGAGAAAATCAAATACTCAGACTAATATTTAGACTCTCCGGATTGCTGATTCGACCATGCATCCCCTGGTGTTCTATTATAAGAGAAAATTAGACGCCTTTGAAACTTGACATGCCTGAAACAGTCTCGAGTAGAAAGACTGAGGTTGCTAGAGTGATGCTATGGCTTTGTCAGATGGAGCAACGAAATAAAAACTTGCAAAACGAGCGGTCCTTTCACCAGGTAGGGCCAATTTTTTCAAGACAAGGACACTACTAAGTTCTGTACACTACTAAGTTCTGTACCAAAAAAAAGTACAGTACTAGGTTTTCAACCGAATAATTTTATAAAGTGGCCCGCCAGCTTCGCAATATCTACGCACCCGTTCAAACCATATTTTTACTTTATTGAGATACCATATGACATGTATTATGTTGCAATTATCTCAAAGACTCAAACTCATTCATCCAACATCAAAACTTTCCATGAATACCAATACCTTTCTAGGTTCCTACAGTGATCATTGCGCCACACCATTTTTTTGGTCACTTTTAAAGCATATGCCTGAAGTCTGCCAGACGCATGTGCACGTGCCTAAGAATACCAGGGCCATAGCATGCTTACCTTCTGTAGTGTCTTTGGTGCAGCAGCCATAAGTGCAATTTAATAAAGAGGCCTCTAAATTAATATCTCATCAACATGTTCTTGGGTGAAAAGGTTGAATTATAAGAAACGTGAATATTCGTTGCCTTCTCCAGGACCAAACATCTAATGCAGCCCCGCAATAGCCGGACAGCTAAAAAGCATGACAGGAAGTTGGCATCGTACCCCAATAAACCGGTCCTAACTACAGGTATTACACTAAATCTCGATAGGCACCTGAGGCGCAACCTGAAACAAACAAGTGTGGTCCATCCCGGACTTCACGGACAAAAGGGAAGTGCACCAATTCTTAGAGTTTGCATCACCAAGCAGTTATTCCTTGAGTGCCCAAGTTTTCATGAAAACCATATTCATTGCTCAAATTTACTCCATGTGAACCAACACCATCACCTAGTTCCAATGAGATGGCATCATCGATATGTGAAAGACACAGAAGCCAAAACAAAAATATTGTTCAGTTTCCAAGCAGAGATGTCAAAAATGCCAAGGCTGCAATCAGGATCATGATATTGAGGAAGTAATTGGACTTGAGAGGCTTATCTGGGCTGCCTCCAAGTGCTTCATATTCTGCTCTTATCTTCTGCTTCATAGCTCCGAGAGTTCTCTCTGCAATTCAAATACAAGGCTCATTTATTTCTTTATTTTCCTAGTCTCTTTTCCAAATTTTAAGTATTCACGCTGTTGGAAAGGCTTCATCTTGTGTTATTAAAAGACGCAGCAGAAGAAAAGATGATTTGTTGATTTTTTTAAGCCTGCAAACCATGAGAGCGCACAGTAAATTTTCTTTAGGAAGCGGTCTCAAATATCCATGCTTGAAATAATAATTCAGACGTGGGAATAATTTTGTTGGGGTGGGGTGGGGTGGGAAAGGTTAGAAACCTACCTTTTTTTCACCAGAAGAATACTTTGCCGCCACAAATTGCTCTGGTGCTGCGCTTTTTGAGTCATCATCTATCGAGATACCCTGGTCAATGATCCCCATGGCATGAGAATTATTTTAAAGAGACTGAGGATAAATTGCATCTCCCCTTTCTTTTAATTGGTTACATAAATTAAACATGATCCAATAACAAGTAAAACCCAACTAATTTGATGCAACGACTAACCTCTGGAGGATCAAATTTGGCACCCAATTGCTAAGTTTAGCATGAGCTTCAGCATAATCCTTGAAAAATGCATCCTGATCCTCTGCATATTTCTCAGCATAAACCTGCAAAATTATAACTTGTCAGATACATAACCTTGAGTTGGATCGTCCCAAAGGCAGAGACTCCCTGTTTACCTTGAAAGATGGGTCTTCAAACAAAACAGCATCTGTAGGCAAAACTAGTAGATCTTCATCTTTTCGTTCTTTGATGTCCTAATCAGATTTGCATATTAGATTGTTCATCCAGTCTGATGAAGGGTTTGTGGCACCCCAGGAAACAGATCTTACCTTGAAGTAGCTGTTATCAAACTTCAACCATTGCACTGTCCATGACTGTCCTCCAGGTGCTCCAGGTCCATCTTTCTGTAAAGCAGCAGGTACAAGTCAACAAAATGATTTTACCACGCACAGCATACAAAATCACAGAATGGAGCACAGAAAACTTGTTAGTGACAAGTCAAATTATGTCTATGTAAAGACAGGTTTACCAATAATATATATATATATATATATATATATTCTGGAATGAGCAATATCTAGGATCGAGAAAATGCTGTACGTACAAAGCATGCAGAGTTAGATGATATGTCTGCAGAAGCAGCAGAGCCAACTTAGCACTCAGATGATGAGGTTCCTCAACTTCGTATAAAGAAACAGGATTCCTTGAGCCTGAGGTACTAACTCTCTCTCTCTCTCTCTCTCTCTCCCCCTCTCTCTCTATGGTGATACAGGCTGGGGGCATCCACAAATCTACATTCTTAAAATAAAACACACACATATTGGCATATACCAGGGGACGAATGTCTAGAGGAATTGACAAAAGGGAGGCACTAAAATTCTTACATTCCAATGCAAAAGGTAAAATGTACAGTTAAACTAAAGCAACATATTCAAGCAGTAGTATATCAACTGTAACTCTTTACTGCCCTTCCTCATATTCACTCTTTTACAAATATTAAATAGGAACCATGAGGAACAAAATAAGATAAAACACATAAATCTAAGCTTTCATGGCTTGCATCAGAATTGCACATGATTACTAGGATATATGTTCCATCAAAGAAAATTAGTCTAGACTCTAGACTTCTGTTTCTGATCTGGCAATTCCCTCGTGTTATATCACATGCAGTAGATATTGGTCAAACAACAAATGTTTATAATTCCCAGTTCCATATTGCATATCCTAAATAAAATGATATATAGACTTTCATTAGAACTCAATATCTTTAAGGAGTTACAGAATGAATTAATGATGATATCCATGTACTTGCCAGTTTGAAGGGTCCAAAAATTTGTGAAAGAAGACTCCAAGCATATACTCAACTATGTCTTCAATTCAATTCAAAACTTCAACATATAATACACTTAGACATCTCATGTTGTGATGTCCCAATGACATCATTTTCACTTATCAGCACTTGACACATTAAAAGAACGGTGCACTTAGCACTAGGGAAAAATGGAAAAAAGAAGTGTCTTAACTAGAGTTACTACAAGCAAATTTTTAACGGTTCACATTGAAAAATGCCAGTATTTTAAATTTAAATTCAATGAATTAGGCATCTTAAAAGACATTCACCACAATTTTAAAGTTAAGAATTTCTTCCATGAAAAACTAGAAGCTCCTTCATATTCAAACAATATAACAAGAATAAGAAACTTTATATTGTGCACATTTTTGTCATGAATTAAATCTAGAAGTATTAAAAACTTTAGCCATAACATACTAAAAACATATTTTTTTTTACATGATCTAATGAAGTCCAAGTACATTATAAGCTCTTACACGGCTGTTCTTAATTATCTATTACAGACTAATCTAGCATAGTTGAATTTTAGCCATAAGTATTAAAATTAGTAAATTATAACCCTAAAACCTAACACTGCAAACTCTCAGATATAAACATAAAAAGGGTATATATCTGGAAAAACCATCAAAATCATTGGCTGGCATGATGATGCCTAGTATAGCTAATTCATGAAGAAACAAGTATAAAAGACTCTTCTATTTAAATTGTTCTTTCCATTTCACCCAATTTGGAGTTGCCAATGCTAAAATTCTTCCCTAGATCTGCCTTATATCCATACAATATGCTTCAGTCTATGACTGGTAAAGCTTGGGATTGCTTATGGTCCAGGCTTGTGGTAGGCCACCCAAGCCTAGGCCTGTTTTGAACTTCTAGGCATGAAAACGAATTCTTGGACCAGGCCCAGCTTGCAAGGCTAGTTTAGACAGCCCAATACCAAGCCCAACCTCAATTAGCCAAGTCAAAATAATTGGTGAAGCATTCGCACCTCAAATGACTGAAGTGTACTGGCACCACCCTTTCCCTGCGTCATTTGGAGAATATTTACTATTGGACCAGTCAGCAGAGGGTGCACCGAACATTTGAGGCTTTATGTTGAACTAGAATCAGGCCAAGAGCGAGTCTTTCTTGCTCAAAGCAATTTAAGGACCTTACATATAGGTTTGGCTCACCTCAAACTGATAACACAAGCATATTCAGATCAGAACCAACCCTATGGGCCTTAAATTGACTTATTTTCTTCTTCTTCCTTCCTTTCTTTCTTTCCTTCTCTCCTTCCTTATTTTCTTTCCTTTTCTTCTTCTTTGCTTTCCTTCCTTTTTTTCCTTCTCTTCCTTCCTCCCTTCCTTTCATTTTCTTCTTCTTTCCTTCCTTCCTTTCTTTCCTTTTCTTCTTATTTGCTTCCTTTATTTTTTTCCTTTTATCTTCTTCTTTTCCATATTCAGTCTAGCATTAGGGGAATCTATTACGGAAACAGGTGTGGCATTGTAAACGGCAAACTAGATGTTGTTCCTTCTTTTTCTTGCACGAGTTTGTTGAGTAGGAAGAGGGTAAGTCGTTCCCTTCTTTCACTATTAGCTAATCTAAAGGCTTTTATGATTATGATTGCACAAGACTAGAAAAAAAGGACAACAAAGACACAACTATGACCCTGTCGCTGTAATTTCAGCTTTTATATGTGAGAAATTAACAAGAAAAAAATATATATTTCAAAAAGAACTCAAAACTGAATTTTCTGCACAAAACAAGGGAAGAGAATGAACTAGAACAGAGTAGATTTTTCTTCTTCTTCTTCTTCATTCCAGCACTTCAAACAAGTTTTTATACATGGAGAGTACATCCAGTAGGAAGCTTACACATAGACTTCAGTCACATGACTAAACACAACATTACAAAGTTAACTAACAAAATATTAAGTAAACAAAGAGAACTTAATTCAACATAATAATGAACAGTGCCGTGAACAGTAAATTCTGCATTTCCAGCACATTAACCTCAACACCCCTACCTATAACTCCAAAAACCTAGTACTTGGAAAAACGAAAGAACTAAGGGCTTGTTAATTTCTGCTACATGTGGATGGGTACTTTAAAAGTACTTTCAACATCCATAAACCTTAATTGTGTACTTTGAATAGTAACCGAGGCTTAATTGGGTACTTTAAGGGCATATTATAGTATAAATATCCATAAACTTTAAAATAATACAAAAAAAAAAAGCAAAAAAATGTTTTGCTGTGACCGAACTGGTACACAAGTGTAGGTACAATATGGTTCAGTACTGTACATACTGGTTGGGTACTGATGGTTCCCAGTATTGAAACTGCAGGCTTTGGTTTCCCAAGAAGCCATTAGTTACAATTAAGGGCAAGAATCTAAATAAGATGGTCTTAGAAAAGGCATCTAAAATAAGCAACTATCCTGGCACCTACTAGTTGGATGGGCAAAAAGAATGAATAACATACCGTATACTTCGTTTCTGATTTTCCCCAACCACTACGCTCTGGCCTGGACCTTCCTAGTGTATGTGCACCAGATAATGCAACAATCTCCTGGAACCAAACATCCTAGCTTGATGGAAGGCTACTGGCATATAAATAAAACTAAACTGGTAGCATGGAGTATGTGTAAACCTTGTCACTAAGGCCCATTCTGTAGAATACATCCCGCAAATGACCAGCAGGTGAAGGTGGACCAGCAGCTAAACACAGAAACTGACAATGTTATTGAAATAAAAACCAAAAGCAGGTACATGAGTGGCATCAAAAACTCAAAAGCATTGTCACAAAAGCATCATAAATAACACCTCCTTACATCATCTTCAGTGTTGTAATCAACTAATTAGCATGATCATTCCCATTTTGAGCCAAACTAGGTGGTGCATCAAAGTACATGGATGGTGACGAGTGATCAGGTGTCTACATTGATGATATAATGAATATGTTGCAGGGTGATAGTTACAATGATGATAACATGGTGGTAAAGAGTAGCGACAAGCAGCTGGAATGTACTGGCACTGGTGTATGGTGTGGCAAGATACTAGTGCAATCAATAGATATATGGGCAACCATGGACAATGGGTGACTGATGGAGGAGTAGTTTGAGATAGAAACGGGCAAAAGGGTGGCCCACTATGATAGTGCCATAAACTCATTTTGCAAATGGATTTAAATGATTCAAATAGTAATATAATATTGTAAAAAAAAATTAATATGAAACAATTTCATTAAGTAAATGTTAAACTAAAACAATGCAAAAGGATCTTTTCTTATGCTTCTGGACTTTTCAGGAAGAGTTAATGATAGTTCATGAGAAGGATCTAATCACATCATTAAATTTCTTTTCATACAGAACATTCCCAAGGAGAAGATAGATTCATTTTCTACACAACTAGCTCAAATTTTTTGTTACCATATGCTTTGCATCATCAAGCCTAATGCTCAGAAAAGAGAGAACCATTACTTAAATGCATGGAATGTTCATCTCTGCTGCAACGTGCAAAAGACAAATGTCAAATACCTATACTGCTGTCTTACCAGGAAGCTTTCCCTCAGGTGGGCACTGCTCAGGTCCAGATACATCTACTCTTCCATACTTCATGGGGATTTTGGGGCCGCCAGCCTCCTGAGAGTGACAATAATACAAGATACAAATAGCCATACAACTAAAAAAGATGTGCAATTGGACAAACTAGATATACAAGGACCTCAATAGCTGTAGCACTGGCTAGCTGGAACAAGTCTGCAAAAGTAACACCTGAATACTTGTCCTTGATAGGCTGAAGAAGCTTTAATGCATTTACAAGACCTGCAAAAAAACATGTAAGCATTCCTCCATGGTAACAAAATTTAGATTACATGTGGCAGCGAATCAATACCAGCATTGGCTGCATGTTTCAGCTCTATTTCAAATCTCAAGCTTCCATTAGCTCCACCCCGTTGTGGCCACTCTGCAATATTCTTGTCATATGTACCAGCATCATGCCACCCCAGCCGAACCTGTACCAATACGGCAGTCAAATGATGCCTTATTTGCAAATGTTATCAGTGATATTTCTTGAAACTATAATTGGATTTCAATTACTTAAAATTGTCACAAATATAAGCACCAAGCAGCATATGGACATCAAAATAGCATACATATTTTGCAAAATTATTAATTTCTAGCACTAATTTGCCTTAGTAAATTTGGATCTCATTATAAGCTGGCAGCCAATAAACAGGCTACCTTTTCCATCTTTATAGATCAAGTCATTCTGATGGCTCTGGCTATTACCCTCAAGCAAAAGGAAACCTTGATGCCACTAAAGAATTTAAAAAAATAAGTTCTTTTTTAAAAAAAAGAAGCAGAGAACTTTACATTGCAAGATTTATACTTCGGAATGCGACTTGTCAGGATAAAAAAGGAAGAGTGTGGCTTATCCTTTGGATACTAGTGTTATCCGTTCCATCTAGAAATAGGAGCAATAAATGCACCTGAACATAGATAAAGAAAAAGAAATTCAAAACAACACTTGCTGGTTTCCCTTTCCATCGCAAAACTGATTTGAGTTTTTGTCAGGCCACTATAATCTCACACCTATCCATCAAACACAAAAAAAATCATCCACTATAACAACATGAAGAGGCTACAAGACCTATAAAATCTGGATCACAACACTAGGCTCCAAAAGCCTTCCATGAGAACAAATTAGTAATGGCCCTTTATGTACCCCAATTCCCCATCCATTTCTTCCAATGGCTCCTTTATCCATCCAAACTATTTCAGGTTCTTCCTTGCAACTTCCACACATGGCATCTTAAGTTTTTCCTCATATTCTCAGAACATCAGACACAGATGCAAGGCCCTCTCTTATCCTCCTTAAATTACCTCGCATCGGCCTAAACAATCTCAGACAGTCTCCAGCGTTTCATCCAAAAAGGTGCAGCACTTTCTTGGATTTGCCATACAATTGCATTAACTTTCTTATATGTCTAGTGCTTATCTTACAAGCATAGATCCTTGTTATTGTTTTAAATTTTATTTATATGACATGTCAGCCTGATAATTGTCATATAATTTTTTTTCTTTGCATCTCAAAGGCATGTTGTGATTGAGCAACAACTGCTCCACTTCATCCAATCAATGAAAATTATTTGCATAATAATATTATCAAACACTAAGAATCATATATTAATTTTGATGATTATGATTTACTAAAATCTTTCAAAAACTGGGAGCCAAATCAGTGAACCTGCCTAAATCCTAAAGAGTTAAAATTCACAAAGCTTAGAGCTTCACCGAAGTATGCTATAACACATTTCTTTAGAGTTAAATATTTCAATAGCACCAAATTAAAAATGAGAAGCCCAGTAATCTTAAAGGCAATCGATTTAATGCAATTTTCCAAGTTCTCAACAACCAATACAAGAGAATATGCCATAAACAGATACACAAGATCACATAAACCAATAGCAACCTTGGATGACAAGCGATCAACCTATGTTCATGCATCGTATTTAAAGGAAGAAAATGTTGAGATTCATTGTCAAGTCCCAATCCAATTAGGATTCTATTTTTAGTTAATCATTAGTTTTAATGACTTTCAGATTCTATTCCTAATGTTATTTTATTTAATTATTTTTTTTTAAAGATTGTTAGAATTTGTGTCTTGATGGGTCTTTGGTTTGTGAGTCAAGATAGGAGTGAAACTCCTACCCATATGGTGCCCTATTTAAAGGAACCTTTAGTGTCTCCTTAATATGTGGAACTGTGTAGAACCGCATAGAAGACGGTGGACAATCATGTAGAAAATACTGGAAAAAGTGTATGGGATGAAAGAGGAGAGATTTAAATTTTTTTATTTGGTGTTTGTTTTAGATCTTGGACTAGCACAGTCGATCTACTTCGTGTGGCATACTGTTCTACATGATATCAGAGGAAAGATTTTGAGATTGATGGTCCGTCTGTTTGTGGTTCTATATGATATCAGAGCTAAGGGTTTGAGATTTGTGATCCGTCTATTTGTGTTTCTACATGGTATCAAAGCGAATGTTTTGATATTTGTAGCTCTATATGGTATCAGAGTTAAGATCTTGAGATTAGTGGCCCGTGTGTTTGTGATTATACATGATATTAGAGCCATAGTCTTGGAAAGTAGTGAGCAGTTTGCCGCTTTGATCAGATCTATTTGGAGCGTAATTTTTTTTTGGAGTGGCAACTTGATTGTTGGTGATGCCTATATTCGTAGCTCAGCATAGTTGAGGAGCTTCCAGTAATTCTTTGTGCGGTGGTGCATGCGTTTAGACTTTTATTTAATGATTCAAAGGATGAATCATCATGGTCGATGCTATTACTGTCTCTATCAATGGGTTTAGTTATGAGATGCATGATCGTACCTACATCAATAAGACTTCTTTTACTACTACTTGTCTTCATAAGTTGAACAACACCTGTTATGCATATTAGAAACAAGTTGGTATTGTCTCTAACTCATCCAAAATATCCCATAAAGCTTGGCCTTTCAAAATGGATTTAGAATCCCGAAATGTAATGAGGATCCTTCAAATTTCAATTGATAAAGAAAAAATTTTCATATTCAGAACGCAAAGAAACCGAAGAAAGCATAGGATATTCTTGCGATTGTCCACTCAAATTCATATAATATGAGACATCCTAAACAAAAGTTACCTAAAGAGTGGATTCTAGTTCTAGATTTCCCCAAAAATTTCAAAGAAGAACAAAATTGATTTAAACATGAAGATTTAAAACAGGGAGAGCTTGATTAGTTAGAGATGGGATAAATTTTGAAAACTCAAGAGTATAGCAAGATTGATTAGCTTGAGGATCAATCAAATTCAGGAGAAAATCTTGAGCAAGAAAAGCTTGATCAGATGGCTACTATATCAAGTTCAGAAGATATCGTGATTGAAAAATCCATTGATCCTAAAATTGCTCAGGAGGAATCAGAGGATGCTACAGTTGATCCAGTTATCAAGATCCGTATTGAGGAGTCAATTTATGTGGAAGAGTCTTATGTTGAACCTATCTAAGATTTAAATGTTTCATGTGGAGATTTAGTGAGTCATGAAGATGAAAAGTTGACTAATTTTGAAGTAGTTTCAAAGATCAAGCAGCAAAAAGATATGACCAGCAGAGATGATTCTTGCTGTGCCTTGGGACTGGTTAATTTTGAACCTACTCCAAAGTTTGAACTATTAGAAGACTATGCATGAAGATTTGATTCCATATATGTAGAAGCCAACCGTGTGCAGATACTTGAGGCTCCTCAAGTGGAGGCATGTGGATATGATCAAATTTTTGTTTTTGATTTTACTTGTATGCAGGTAATGATCAATGCTCACAGTTTTTGTAACTGACAACTTGATGTTCGTTGGCATAAATTGAATGCTCGAAGAAATTTCAACATCGTGACGTGAAGTCATTACCAAAAAAAAAGTGTTGCAAGACATCATTGTCTTTAATATATGCATCGAAGAGGACGAGCTAGCAAAATAATTGTTGTTCGAACCAATAAAAGAGTTCCGCTATTCATTGTTGGTTTGACAAATTGTTACATGTTGCTGCTACTATGGCGATAATGGCGATGATTACAATGATGCTTCATGATATCGACAACTTCAGCATTGTTAGTATGGATTTTGCCATGAGGGAGAGTGTTGAGATTCCAAGTCCCAATCTAATTAGGATTCCATTTTTTAATTGGTCATTGATTTCAATGATTTTAGAATTCTATTCCTAATGTTACTTTATTTAATTATTTTTTTAAAATATTATTAGAATTTGTGTCCTAGTAGATCTTTGATTTGTAAGTCAAGATAGGAGTCAAACTCCTACCCACGTGGTGCTCTAATTAAGGGGACCTTTGATGTCTTCTTTATATGTAGAGAACAGTACAGAATCATGTACAGAACGATGTGGAAGATTATGTGGGAAGAAAGAGAGATGAGAGATTATTTGTGCATATAGAAACTCTTTCATAAGGCATCTTTGTGAGATTTTGGTCTTTATTCTTCTTTGAATAAATTATTTTTCTCTTCCAATTTTTTGTACTTCCATATTTTTTTTCATGATTCTCTGCAAATATTTTTTGTTTGGTGTTTATTTTGGATCTTGGGCCGGCACGGTCGATTTAGTCCATGTCACGTGCCGTTCTATAGAAAAATGGTCAAGATTCTTGGTTGAATGCAAGAAGGAAATATACTCGACAGTTATTGAGGTATCAAGAAATAGGTACTCAGAAATGACTTTTCTAGACATGAGAAATATCTTAAACTTATATTACTTACTTAATCTAAGGTCCAAAATCTATGGGATTCTCTCCAAGAAACATGGGATTTTCTTTCAAGAATAATGGGAATGATCAGATAAATATGGCAAGCAATCCAATTTAACTCAATAGGATTCTCTCCTAAGAACTATGTCTGCAGTCGAGTGATCCATTATACTCCTTATATGGAACATGTATTGTTACAGCGACATGAATCCATAGATTCTAGGTCAGCATCATCTCAAACAGATAGAATATAAAGCCAAAGCAACAGCAAACACTTTTCAAGGTTTCTAGGTCATATCATTTGATCATATAAAGCTGGACTGATATCAGATCCCACACAATAATCCTTGAAAGACATTCACAGCCATCAAATAATTCAAATAAATTCCATATGGTTCTTTTTGCAAACCTATGGATTCAATTAACCCAAATCTTGCCTCCTCTCGCTACCCCAATCCATTTCACATCAAACTCCATTTCTTCCGCGATTCAATCAAGAAAACACCAATTCTCGAATGTCAAGAAAACACCAATCCTCCAATGCGATATTCTACTTCAAGAGTTTGAACAGAAAAAGTGAAACAAGAACCTGAATAACATTTTTACTCCATGAACACACACCAAAATGAAAATAAATAAATTGAACAGAACTAGGTAACACTTTCCAAATCCAATGCACCTATGCACTCAACCACACCGATCATTCTATTATTAAAAAAAAAAAACAACAAAATGCTGCAAATGGATTCAACGAAGGAAAACCATACCAGAATCGGGTGGCAGAAGGTGGTCTTAAGTAGCTCCCTGATGTCCTCTCTCGCGCTCTTCAGCTGCGCCGGATCTGACGCCGAGCACACGGCGGATGAGCTCATAGCGCGGCTCCTTGCTGCCGGCCTCTACGAATTCCCACACAACCAAGAAAAAATGCATAAGCTAAAAACGATCAATTTCCTGATTTGTTGATCGATGTAACTACCGGTGGTTAAGAGGGCGAACCTGACAGAGGCGGAGATGGAGGGAGGAGAGAGGCGACGAGGGGTGGAGGCCGGCGACAGGGAGGAGGTGGGAGCGAAGGGCGGCGGCGGCGCAGGGCGGAGATGGGAGGAAGGGGATGGACGATCGGGCCACGGCCGCCCGCTTGGAGGCGGCGGTGGGGAGGAGGCAGGCGCCGAGGCGGGAGGCCGCGGCGGATGAGAGCCGCTCCGCCATCTCTCTACTCAGTAGTGCTGGCTAAACAAGGAAACCTAAGCGAAGCCAGGAGACGGCGCGATTTGGCTTTTGCGTGCCCTGAAGGCCACTGGTTTCGCACTTACATCGTCTGACCAATCTGGCGTGGCCAATGAGAGAAAGACAGGTGGTCGGCGGCGTTCAAAAAATGGAAAAAAAATGTTTGGCTTCGAGAGGCTTCTCAGGATTTTTTTTTAATATTTTTTTATTTTTTATTTTCAAAACTAATCCTCCCCAATTTATTTTCAAAACTACTGTCCACTCCAAATCACCAAAGATTTCACGACCATCTTTGCACTGACATCGTCTGGTAGGAAAAATCATCATTTGAGCCTATGATTTCATTTCTTTTTTTTTTTTTTTTTTTATTTTAAGGAGGGAGAAGGGGGGGTGGGACCGACAGATGGTGGCACGGGATCGGCCCGGGGTGGTGACACAGGTCGGGAAGAAGGGGGGGCAAGGGTTGCGGGGGATGGGGGTGCGCAGTTGGGGATGGCAGGACGGTGCGAGGGGCCGGGGGGTCAGGGGGTGCGTGATCGGTGGAGGGCGGAGGGATTGCACGGGGTGGGGGTGCACGATCGAGCTGGCACATGCGGCATGGGGGGCGAGGGGCAGAGGCGAATAGATCGGAGGGTGTGGGAGAAACAAAAAAATAATAATAATATATTTTATTTTTATTTAATTAATAATTAATATTATTATTTAATTAATAATAAAATATTATTTTTAAAAAATAATAAAAAAAATAAATATAACAAAGCATCGATATATAGTAGCGATTGAAGGTGTCAAGAAGGTAATAAGTCGTCCTTATTTATCAAGATCTCTGGTGGTGCATGCACCATATATCTATGCTTTGTTATATTTATGCTCTCCTGTATGGTTGTGATTGTGATCACATTATGCCCATTTGGAAAATGTCTAATGCAACTTTCATGGTATAATATCCATCACGATGATTTCGATTCCTACCCACGATATTGCTACCCTTTGACTTGTGTGCACTGCCGGGGTATTGCTTTCTTTTCTAGAATATGCACCGTGAGGGCCTTGATAAGCAAAGGCAATTTTAGAAAACACCAGCTCAATCGGCAATTTCAGAAATTGCCAGCTTAACCAGTAATTTTTTTCTCTTTTTTTTTCCTGATAGGAAGGGAAGGAAGACACCTTCTCTTAAATCACTATAGATTAGATCACTGCACTATGGTAAACCAAATATGATGATCTTAGATCACTACAGATTAGATCATCTCAAGATTTGGATTACCATGATCTTAGATCACAACGGTGATCCAAATTGGGTCACCAAACGCCCCCATAGTACTTTAGGTATGCATTTACAGACATGGATAAAGAGATTACTATTGCTGCTACGGTAGAAAGGCTTATGAAAATATGTTCTAATACTGTAGTAATCTTCTGATTATGTATATTTTCTTCATCTTTTTATCTTTAAAAAATAATTTTTTTATTTTTTTCTTTCTCCTTCTTTCTTCTTCTCCTGCAGCCACAACCTATGGTAGGGTCACTGTAATTGCCACTGAAGGAATTTTAATGAGAATTAAATGAAGTTAAGAAGACAATCTAGTCTAAAATCAAATTAGAGAAGAAAGGCTGTCTAAGAACCCATGATAGGAGAGAATATGAAGACTCTATGTGTGGCTGTCATTCTGACATCATTAAGGTGCAATGGGCAGAGCGATGCTTAATGAGATGAGGGCAAAAAAAAGCTTAAGATTGCCATGAAGGAGTTTGAAAATGAAAGCAGTATCAAACCAGCAATTTGATTAATAATAAATTATTATTATTTGATTAATAATAAGTTATTATAATTTGATTAATAATAATTTGATGTCGTCAAGGTACAGCGGTAATCATGATTTCAGATCAACTTTCTGATATACGCCAAGGAGGATGGTAGTACATGCTCTGCACGGAGCCATAGGGGGAAAAGAAAGAAATAAAAAAAATAAATATAAATAAATAAATGAAATATATTTTTTAAAATTATTTTTTAAGATTATTTTTAAAAATTATTTTTAGAAAGAATTATTTATTAATAAAAAATATAAATAAATAAATAAAATATAAAAAATATTTTTTTTAGAAAGTCACTCCTTGAAAGGTGACTCACTACAAATATTTTAAAAATATAAATAAATAAGTAAATAAATAACTAAATACTTATTATTTTTATTTAAATTCATTATTATTTAAATATTTCATTACAAAAGAATATTTAAATTTATTTTTTTTTTTTTTTCTTTGTGACCCTCGTTTTCTCCCTTTTCACCCTCCCCCCCCGCCGACCTCCCTTTACCGACGGCCGACCTACACGGCACCATTGCTATCCTTCTAATTAATTATTAATCAAATAATAATATTTATCACTAAATAAAATTAATATATTATTAATCATATAATAATATTTTTTTATTAATAAAATAATAATATTTAATTACTAATTATCTAGTCCAATACGATTTCAAATTATCTTTAATATTAAAATTTTTTTAGTATTTGAAAATTTGTTTTAAAATTAATATTTTCTTATTATTTTTTTTTAAACATTAATATTTTCTTATTATTTAAATTTTTTTAAAAATTAATATTATTTTATTATTATTAAAAAGATCAAAATTATTTTTTAAAATTAAAATTTTCTTAGTATTTTAAAATTATTTTTTTATTTTTAAAATTAATATTTTTTTTTCTTTTTTTCCCCTTACGTTTCTCTCTCCCTTCCTTCCAAACTGCCGGCCGACCCGTCTTGCCCCCGGCACCCCGGCCCCCTATGCCCCCTGCACCGCCGTGCTGCCCTCGCCGCGCACCCCTACCCTCCGCAGCCCCCTCGCCCTCTCCTGGCTGCACACCCTCCTGCCCCCCTGTGCCGTCCCGATCGCGCACCCCACCCCTGCAACTCTCGCCAACCCCCATCTCCCCCATCCGCACCAAGGTGGCCGTGAAATCACCGGTTGAATCGATGATTTCGAGATAGACGGTAGTTTTGAAAATAAGTTGGGAGAGGAGATAATTTTGAAAATAAGAATTAAAAAAATCCACTTCTTAGTGTTGGGTTAAAAAAAAAATGAGAAATGCTTTGTGCACTATCGGCGGTGCAGTTCCACGCACACCGCCCACAGTGATTGGCTCTCACATGGGGTCGATGAAAAAAAAAAAAAAATTTTAAGCTGTGTCTAGCTCGGTGTGTGAGCCAATCACCATAGATGGTGCGTGCGAGTTGCACCGCCGGTAGTGTACAAAGCATTTCTCAAAAAAATATGTTGGGGAAGATTGGGTTGCAAAGTATGGAAGGTTTAAGCCCACCTTCCCTTTCATTATAGGCATCTAGGTTTTATGATGATATCATTTCATAAGAGATTTTCGTGGAAACCTTCGTGATCATCTGTCAGAACGTACAATTTTAATTTATAGTGTTAACAATAATGATAACGATGATAGCAATATAACGATGAGAGTTGAAATTCTCAAATTACTATTTGCTGTATAAAAATTGTTATTTTTTCCGATGCTAAATCTTCTGGAAGGAGTATTGATTAACAGAAATGATATTATTTTGTTTAAAAAATAGTTTAGTAGTGTTGGATGCTTGTAAACAAAGCCAGTGTTTTTTTCTTTTTTTACTTACCAAAAAAAAAAGCCAGTGTTTTTCCCAAAAAAAAAAAACCAGTGTTTGTTTGCAGTTGTAACAGGCAGTACACTCAAACTAATTTTTGAAATCTATTTTTTTTTGAAAGGTAATTCAATTTAACAAAGTAGTATACTCAAAGTAAAAGTCATACAAATTACTCAAACAAATATGCACTACAAGAGAATGTTTTGCATTTCTATCCATGTCATGGCAATATTTTTACATTTTATATATATTTAAAACAGCATGATATATGTTGCTTGCAACTTTTGAAACCAATATTCCTCACCACTGTATCCAACTACTTCTGAATCCTTTCTCTTTTAATCCTTTTGACGCCCTTGAAGCCCCAAAATCAGCATCCAATTTAGAGAACTTGGCTGGTATAGGAATGAGTCTGTCAGCCATTTAACGGAGATACCCATTAAATATGGAGATATAATGTATATGAAAAATAATATATAAAATAATATACTCTTAGGCCTAGTCCCCAAGGCTCTAGATCAGTTCTCAAAGCCTATATGTATGTACGTAGGTATGTGTAGGGTCAAAATCAAGTTAACTTGTTGTAGTATGTGGATAACCCAATTCTTTGAATGCGATTTATTACCTCTTGACTTCTTACACTCCTGCTCTAAGTATCAAATAGTTAAAAAATATATGTATTTTCTTATCCTTAAAACTTTCCATTTTTTGATTGACACTATCTTAGGATGAAAATAAGTATTTGTACCATATAAACAATACATGTTAACAAATTAGTTTAATCGCTGATTTGGATGTTAGATATAGATACAAAGATTCCAATTTATTATGTATATCACCAATCAATCACGATGTGCAAGAGCTATTTTTTACTTTTTTCCGTCTATTGCCAAAGTATTGAGTCCGTAAATCAGATGCAATCTTCAATTAACCATGATTAATAATAATCACATCGAAGGAAAATGATCTCACGGATTCAGCCATTTCTTTGTACCTTTTCACGATAGATATCATTAGTTTGAGCTGATTTTTTTGGAAAAAATTATATTAAGATTCTATTTGATTAAATTTTAAAATATCAAAAAATATTTTTTAATCCTCAAAAAATATTTTGAAATGACACAGTGATGTTTGATAAAAAATTAAAAAATTATTTTTATTTACTAAAAAGCTAAAAAAATTTATTTGAAAAAAATTTATTTTGAATTTTCTTCAAAAATATTTCTGACTAATGTTGAAAAACTGTTTTGATTTAAATAATTTTTTTTAATGACAGAAATATCACTAACAAATCTCATAATTATATCATATTATATATTATATTATAAATATAATATAATATAATAATATATTATAGATATATAATATAATCTATTATAATATTATTAAAATATAAATTGATATAACAATATTTACTAATAATATAATATTATTATATTGTAATAATATAATATAATCTGTTAAATTATAATTTTTTATTAGATTAGATTATAATCTATTATATGATATTACATTATATGATAATAATATTATATAATAAAATAATATTTTAAAATATAATAATATTTATGTTATAGGCATATAATATAATCTATTATAATATTATTAAATTATAAAATATAATATAACATAATAATATTTTAATAATAATATAATATAATTATATAATAATAAAATATAATATAATCTATTATTACATTAGATTATAGCTAATATATTATATTATATTATATATTATAATTATTATGTTATATTATATGATTATAATATTATATAATATAATAATATTTTAATATATAATATAATATTATATTATTCTTTACTATACAATATTATATACTATCTTTTATTATCATATTATCATATCAAAAATATTTTTTTAACTTTAGTTACCGAACATATGTTAAGATTTCAAAATATTTTATACATGTGCTTACCTAACTGCGAATAGCTTTTTATAAAAACTTAACTTCTAAGAGTTCTAATTTTTAAAAACTCTACTTTCAAAAATTTACTGTCAACAGCAGTCTCAAATAAAACCTAAGTCATCAACCTCCGGTGCACTCCATAAAATCTGGTACATTAGGTGGACCTAAACAAAATGAAAAAACAAAGTAAAAGAAAAGTTGCAGTCAAAAAGAAAGCGGCACTTTACCAGCTGAGACCAGAAAATGGTTGTGAATCTAAGCGATAAGGAACTAACACATCAGAGAACATCATGATCAATAACCCAAGCAAGAACAAGAGAAACAAAGATTGTTCCAATTAAATCAAGATATAATCAATGCAATGGAGGCAAGCAATTTAGGTATTATATGGTAGGCATATGCCATTGAGATAAAGAAAAATCCTACCGCACACAACATTAGTTTTACCTTGCAAGTTACAAGGTAAGGCAGAGCAAAAGGGCCAAGTGCATAATACGAAGATATGAATCTGAAATGATTTGAAACGCAATATGCACACAACACAAATTCAGCTGGGGCACCAATTTAAACATGCGAAACAAAACTATCTAAGCATTGGGAAGGGTAGCTCCAATGAATAATTGAATATGCTGAGAACGATTTGAAGACATCAGATGAAGACTTGAACACTGACAAATATTGAAGTGACTTTTGCACATCTAGCTCCTAATCGATAGGCTAAGATCTGTTGTTTGAAGCCCATCTGGAAAGAGATACCATCACAAAATAAATAAATAAATAACAAAAAAATTCAATACATTTACCAACACGGGATTTCTTGATTAGATTAATAAACAAGCATCAACAAAGTCTCTTCTACCCCATTTTTAAATTATCACTTCAACTCACATGTCTGTCTCATGGACCCACTTTTGTAACAAATGTAATACAAATTGGGCCATCTCTACTAGGCATAAAACTGGATGTGATGCCACCCATGATTCGACTCTTGATGGTAGGAAAGTCCACATGCCACCGGCTATCACCTTAATTGGGGTCTGTTTTCTCAAGAGCTGTTACAGGGCAGTAAAAATTATAGAACAGTAAATCCAACACAGCATATTTGAAATATGAAAAGAAAAGCTATGCGACATAAAAATGATCAGTGGCAGAACTTACTATTGTAATTCAGTAACTTCTCAATGAGGTCAACATGAGTCATGAGCATTCGCCTGCAGCAATACCGAACCAGGCCCAAAGCATCCAAAGCATCCCTAGAAAAGGTTGGCATCAAGAACCCATTATCTCATTGACAATTATGGTATACACAATTGAAGTTGCAATGAGTGTAATTCATCTCACCATATATTTTGGAAAAAAAAAAAAAAAAAGAGAGAGAGTACAGACTAATGATCCCCCATTGCTAGCATGGGGGTATAAAAACTTAACATGCATGTTTTCAAGATGACATGGTCGAAAGCTGTCAATTAGTAGATAACATATAAACAAGGCCCATATGACTGGAGTACATCTAAATTTCTTTCTTTCTTTGGTTTTGGGTGGGGGACATTGCAATGCCACCAAAAATCTAAGAAAAATTTATGATTCCAATTATTTAAGTCATGATAAAGGAATATGTAAGGAAATATCAAGTGGTCGAAGAAGAACCAATGAGACTTCCAAGTTCATATCTATAGAACATTTCCTTCATGAAAATAGGCATACTTGAGATGACCACAAATCTAAATGAGTTTGTGATATGTTCTGATAATAAGGGGAAAAAGGTGGGGTCAAAAAGTTAGGAACCCATGGCTATAAGAAAGGGTGAAAAGAACATCTTGATATTGCTTTAAGCCTCTGGGAAGCATTGCTTACAATTTGCCAGCAAAGACAGGATGTAAACATGAATATAATTAGCCACTTTCGGAAGGGATGAAGCAGAACCCACTAACATGTAAGAAATAGGTCACTGAAGAAGGATAAGAAGAGGAGGAACAAAAAGAGGGTAGACCTTTATCCTCCAATCAATATTCCATTAAATGACAAATATTGGATGTAGAAAGTAGGTCGCTACACAAAGTCCTAGTTATACATGAACTTTCATGGTTTGATTTCATACCCTAGGATCATTTCAACACAACTATAGCAATTCCTTACTTGTTAAAAGCAACCTGATTCAAAATATAAGCAACACCTATCCAAAATACAGGTCCTTGAGAGAACAAATGGCTCGCTGCAACCCTACTTTAATGTTTCGAAAAAATAGTCAGCAGGCTCGAACACAAGCCCTTGAGGCCTTTACTTATCAAAATTCACTAAGAAGGATTCTCAACTTTGTGGCTAAAAATGCAATCCTAGTCTTTAATCTACTTTGTTGCATCTTCTATGATCTTCTAATGTGGTTTTCATGCCGAAAAGCGATGACCAGCACATAGAAAAGCTATATAGGTTTCTTCTTATGTAACTTTCTTTTTCCATTAGCTACAACCACCACAAACTTATATTAAGAAATAAGAGGAAACAAAAAAAAATCCTCCTTCACATCAAGTCCTTTGACACTAAATCTCTAGGCCACAAGTCCTGAGAACTCCAGAATTGGACTACAAATCCAGTGAAGTCCCTTGTCACCTAACTGGGCCCGTGTAGCTAACCAAACCCTCTTCGATCGGGGAGGCAAAGAATTCACTTCTATTAGGTCACACGTTAAAATAGGAGGAAATCCATTGAAAAAACCAAAAAATTAATTCCAAAAAGGAGTAGAAAATAAGCAGATTGATTAAGGATCCGTACCCCTCAGAGTAATCCGCCTGGAGAAGATCGAGATACGTATCCCATTTGTTGCCAATCACCTGAATAAACAACAAAAAATAGATTCGTAAACAACAGAGTCCCCCAACCCCAACAAAAATTAAAGAAAAAAAAAAAGGGAGGGAGAGGGATTGAAAAACCATAGACATTAAAACCCTAGAGAAGCGTTAGCTGAGGAGATTAAATTCTGATGATAAGAGTGGTGGTGGGATAGAAGAGAGGGATAGAGATAACCTTCCCACAGGTGAAGCAACGCACGGGAATGATCATATCTTCCTTCACCGCCGCCGGAAGTCCGCTTTATCTCTCGGAGTCGGTTCGCTCGGAGCAGAAGGCGCGGAGTGGCGGAAGGGAGGCTTATAAGAGGAGATTTATTTCAACGGGTCCCTGGTTTAATTATAAAATTAGTGAATAGTGATGGAGCAAAAAATAATTATCAGTCCTTAGTTGAACAAAAAAATTTATTTTATCCCTCAAATCCTCGTCCACGAGATTGAAGTTGTCTTAAAAAATGAAAAATCTTACTCGTGCGTGCGTGGATACTTGGATTATTCATTATTGGCACACAGGGGGCAGTTACTTCCAGCCATAGTCTAGCACTGGTTAAAAACTCTCAAGAAATCAATTGTTTTAAAGATATAATTAATTAGAAAAGAGATGATTACAATGGTGGCTTTGTAGTATTTTGGGTCGTTTGGTATAGTTTCTGTTTTCTATTTTCACTCTCGAAAGCCAAGAAGAAAAATAACCAGGACTGGACAACATGTTGGATGACGAGATCTTTTTATTTTTTCTAAAATTATCTCTAAAATTTTTAGAGTTTTTTATAGCAAAAATCTATTACTTTTGAAAAAAAAAGTGCAAATGAATGTGAGAAATATAGCAGAAGTTTTATACAAAAACCACCTTCAACATCCATTATTATGTAGTATTTCATATATAGCAAACTTTAAATAAAATTTGTGAATACTTGTTGTAATAGGTATCATGCCATGTAAATTACTATAGTACCATAGAATAGATCCGATTGCTTACCCGTTGGATCTTGACTAGGATGAAATCTACAAACTATTGTAATATACTTTGCATTATTTTTGCCATCAAAAGTATGATGAACTAAATTACATCTATTCTTGCTAGTATAAATAAGTGACATCTATCTTAGCAAGCTTGGCGATCGTGACATCCTTTATATTTACATGGAAGCTAACCAAGTATGTAGCTAGGTTTGAATCTTGGATATAATTGACATCCATTATTATGCAGTATTTCACATATAGCAAACTTTAAATAAAATTTGTGAATACTTGTTGTAATAGGTCTCATGTCATGTAAATGTACTATAGTATCATGGAATAGATTCGATTGTTTACTCGTTCAACCTTAACTAGAATGAAATCTACAAACTATTGTAATATACTTTGCATTATTTTTGCCATCAAAAATATTGATGAACTAAATTATATCTATTCTTGCTAGTATAAATAAGAGACATCTATCTTAGCAAGCTTGGCGATCATGACATTCTTTATATTTACATGGAAGTTAACCAAGTATGTAGCTAGGTTTGAATCTTGGATATAATTGACAAATTATGACCATTCGATATTATACATAAATAATAGCTCTATATTGAGATTAGGTTGTATCTTTCACATGAAAGAAAAATTTATCTTTTTTTACAACAACAATTATTGGATCACACCTTCCATAAATTACAAACCAATCTAATGTCTTTCCTCTATCAACGTCCATAGATCTTGAAGTCAATATTGTACAATCCAATAATTGACATCGCAAGATAAGTGGAATCATTCTTTCATGGCGCATGGCTTAGCAGTTGATGTATCATATTTATATGATCATAGATCCTGTGTCAAACATATAGCCACACATATGCCGCATATGACACAAAGCTTGCATGATCATGCACCAAAGATGAGAGGGCTATGCTTGTGATATAGATGGTCATGATCCAGGATTTTATCTATATAACAATTTGAGAGGATCCCAACCCTGCAAAGATTTTATCACTTGATTGTTTTATTTCTCATTGTGAAGGGACTTGAGCATTTTTAGTTGATCATTTATATAAATACATGTAATAGAGCTTTAGAGTAAATAAATGTCAAACTCTGAAACATTGATCGGAGATAGAGGCTTAGATATCAAAGGTTGGTAAATGGAAGATAAAGATTGCGGGTTATGGATAAAAGGAGATGGATTTATTATGGAGATTACTTAGGACATAGATAAAAGAAATTTAGAGATATTAATAGAGAGAGTCAGTTAGTTGCATGCATATTTTTAATAGTTATTCTATAATAAAATTTATCTTATACACCGTTAGTAGGGGACCTTAGCTGTTGAAATACAAGAAACAACGTCCTTCATTTTTTTATTTGAGTAAATTATAAAAACTTCTCTGAAAATAGGTCGAAATTATAAGTACACCCAGTAATTTTCAAAACCTATGATTATACTTTTAACGTTTTGATCAATCCGACAGTCTAACCAATGCCATTAGACAGTCTATTAATATTAACAAGGATCTTATTACCACGTAATTTTAAATTTTTAAAATGATGAAAATAGCTTCGAATAAAGGATTAAAAAAAATACAAAAATTTTTCTTCTATTAAATACGGTCTCTCCTCTAAGATCCCTTTGTTTTTCTCTCTGACAGTGAGGTAGGAACCTTCCCTGTCACCTCTTTCATCACCACCTCTTCCCTCTCATCCAGCAACCACACCAATGGCCCTATGATCTGGGTCTCCATCACCCAAAACGTCCTCGACAAGTAGCCCAATGCCATAATGTATAGCACGAGGAGATCATCATCATACTTGAGAAAGGTGAGTGAGGTCAGGATGGAGACGGGGCCGGTGAGGCGGTTGTCTCAGAGCTGGAGGTCTCAGAGGTGTTGGAGGATGAAAAATCTAGGAGGGGGTGGAGAAGTCGTTGGAGTTGAGCCAGATCTCTTCGAGGGAGATCATGTTGACGACGAAGGCATTGCCATCAGAAAGATGAAAACTTTTGAGCTGGTTGTTGAGCCAAAAGGAGTGGAGTGGGGTGTGGCGAAGGAGGCGAGAACGAGATTGGATAGGAGGCTGAAGGCGAGAGTGAGGTGGTCAAGGGAGGGGAAGGCGGTGGCAAAGAAGTCTGGGAGCTTGCTGGAAACATTGGTAGAGTTGGCAAAGAAGTTGATAAGGGTGGCGATGTCTTTGAGGTTGGCCAGGGAGGGGAGTCTAAAGATCAAGTCCGGTGGGGGACACTGGAGAAGTGGTTGATGTGGAGGAGGGCCTGAAGGGAGGAAAGCCCAGCGAGAGAGGGAAGGGGGCCGAAGAGCTAGCTAGTTGTCGTGGACCTCCAGTCGGAGAAGGGCGGTGAGGTTTCGAACCTCCGTCGGTAGCATTCTGGACCTCCTCATCTCCCTTAAGCCTTAGGAGCTCCCACGTGTGAGCCTGCCCCTACGAGTTCCACCGTGGGCCCAGCTCTACCCACACCTCTAGTGCGTGGCGTAGGATAATAATGGTGAGAGAAGCGTTCGACATTCTGGGGGCCTTCAACTAGTCCGACCACCTCTCCTAGCTCGCCCACCTCTACGACCCTCCCTGCAAGCAGCGATGCACTGCCCTCATGTCATGTGTCCGAAAGCTGATGAGTGGCATCACAGAGGAGGACAGGAAGGTTGGAGAGATGGCGCTAGGGGTAAATAGGAAATTAAAGATTTTCGAAAAGGAGATGGAGCAATCAGGGTCACCAAGATTGGACATCGGGTGCTAAAGGATATGGGCAACGGCGACGGTGAAGGTGTCAGAGGGGGAGAAGGTGAGGTGAGGGATGCCCAACTTAGCGGCTAGGTCAGTGATTCAGCCAAAGATCAAGTCGGAGATGATGACAGGAGGATGAGAGTGGATCGTGCCTAGTGGAGGAGGAGGTAGTCGATAGCCGAGTTAACCCTGAAGAGGATGGAGGAGGCGAGCCTTGTCAGAGCCCATGGCCAGGCGGGGGTGGCTAGCACCTACCGCGGTCTCGATGTCCGCCTCAACTTCATCCGCTCCGTCATCACCGATGCCTCCTGGTCCGGCCCCCACCTCCAACTCGTGGCCTCCAACTCGGATGGCAATCGAACCCTCAATTTCTCCCTCACTGCTGCCCTCTTTCGCTCCGCCTCCATGCCTCGCCCACCATCGCCCCTTCTATCGAAAGGTGAGAGATGGTGGAAGGCTGGTTGGGAAGAAAAATTTATTGAGTTACAATGGAGGGTAATTTGGTCATTTTAAATTTTTAAAATGATTTTATTAATAACGTTATTTTTTAGGAAGATAAATGTAGATTTTGAAAAATGATGAATGCAACTATAATAAATACAAATTTTAAAATTTTTTTATAATTTATTTTTTTTATTTTAACATCCCTCGGATTTTTTGATCTCAATAGATATACATACTATTTTGTGGGGACTCTTAATGTGACTAAGTCCATTCTTTTGAGTGGAATCCTGTCCTCTCTCTTTGTGCCTTACTATTTTTCCTCGTATCTCTCGTTCTTGCGCCTGAGGGGACCTCTTCGTCAACATGGCCACCAAGACGAGCCCATATGTACGTATTTTGACTCGCTTTTGGTAAAATTTCAGATGGTTCCAGCTCCCTTTTCATCAAATAATAATAATAATAATAATAATAATAATAATAATAATAATAATAATAAGCCAAATAATATTTCAAGGAGGATAAAGTTGACGGATTCATAAAAATCTCAGTGCATTTTTGATATACTGTTAATAATGATTAACATCCCAGACTGTGGGATTATTTAAACAATAATCTCCTACAATCGAGATAGAGGCCATCAACTTTAGCCGGCCAGCTGGCCAACGAAGACATACAAATCTTCAACTGCGCTAAGTCGGACACGTTGCCTGCGGGCTCTCCCGCAGGCCGTGCAATATCCCCGTGACTTCACTGACAATGGAGCGTTTTCATGGCACTCTGGAATGCTCTCCCTCGCGGTCATGGCATCACAATCACATGGATAATTTTGTTAATCTGCTCTTTACCCTCCTGAACCAGCCCTTTGGGATCTAGACTACAGTGTTTACCTATAGTCGGCAAAAGAAATTCCGGAATTTGCATGTTTCAGACCAGGAGGTTCCCTTTATCATTCAGAAAGTTAAGGCTTTGTTATAATATGAGCTGCCATTCTAGAACTCGCAGATATGCATGTAATCAAGTAAAAAATCTTTTGAAATGTTTTGTTTCAGCTGAGCTGCTGTGATTTTTCGTAATAAGCGTTCGTCACTGCCAGCTGTTTGTACATTTTGTGTTCTAATGAAATATGTGGTACTCCTAAGCTGGCATCACAATTTACAAACTCGTACAAGATAATTTAGGACTTCATCCCATGGATCTGAGGGACAGTGAAAGTGCTTCAATAAATGATCAAATTAAATCATCAGAATTTCCACACCGATTTCTTTTTTTCTCCAAAAAAAAGAAAAAGAAGAAGAAGAAGAAGAAGAAGAAAACCCACTTACAAGTAGGTGCATCCATGCATCAAGTTGATGTATTAAACCTAAACACAAGCTCTAGTATCCATCCTTCACTTGCTTGCAAGTTACAATGGATGACACGGACCCTGCCACGCAAGCGATCTTCTGAAGAAATGATGTCAAAATTTGCCTTTTGATGCGGCCTCTCAAAGGAATTAAACGCTTGGTCCTCTGCTTCACTCTTTTGTGGCTGGACATCGATGGGAAGCTTGAGCTCTTCATTCTCTGCGCCGTCGACGAAGAAGACATGAACCCGCAACGAAGGGAAGCGGCGCTTTCGTTTATAGTAGCCTTCTCTTCATCAGGCGACAAAGACACCAGTCGTCACCTGAGGCTGGGATCAGTTGTCGAACTCGTACAGCATACAGCATCTTCAGCAAGTTATTGGACGCCACGAAAAAGATTTAAGCCTTTGCTGGAATCTTGATGGAGACGTCGGCGTGTACTCCGGTCACCGTTCCCACCTCGACTCCTGCACGTGTTGCTTGGTCAGGTGTAGTTTATGTTATGTAATTTTCGAACACTGAGACCCTTTTGTTTTCACTGGATGGGAGTTCAATTTTATTCCGCTGAGAGGCGGATTAAGAATAAAATTCGGTTGGGGCTTTGTGCCCGTACATGTGCACTTTGAAATGTCTGCGAAAATAATAAACGAACGGCGCGATTCGCGGAAATCAAGCAGCCTTCACGGATCTGAAAGTAATGATATCGGTTGTCTGAAACGGAACAGCGTGACAGAAGGGGTAGGATCGGGTTCATATATGGATGCCTAGGTTCTAAAATCTAGGCTAACGTGGCGATAAAAGGGTTCGATTTTTTAAAAATTAAATAAAAAGTTTAAACGAGAACAAAAGCAGCATGTTTTTTTAAATTATCTTTTCTTACAAAAAAAAAAAAAAAAATTTCTTCCATCACCTGGCACCTCAAACGAGCTCTTTAGCTGCACTTATTAGAGTTTTATATGCCACAGGGATATCACATGCATATGGAGTTGCAGATTCATCTATAAGCTCTAGGCTATTGCAATGCAGCTTTGTCACGTGGATGAGGTGGTCATGCTCATCGATGGAACTTGAAATATGCTTGTTAATCAAAAATTGTTCCATTGGTCACACCTTGTTATGTTTAGCAATTAGAGATTTTAGATTCGATTCTTAGATAATGGATCTTCAAAAAAAAAAAGTTCTGAATCCGAATAATTAGAAGTCTAATTTGGTTGAAGAGAGTTATACGATAAAATGGGAACAAAAATAAGTGATTATTTTGTTGGAGGACGTCGCATTTCCATTCCAATTAGGAGATATAGTCATTGCAATTCTCATTCTAATTATTCCGATTTCAATCACGAATCAAACATAAATGGATCTCAATCTTAATATGTCTGGTCTCCTAAACAGGTCTCAATCTTAAAAATAAAGGCCAAGAACATAGTTCACTAACAGCCGGGTGTTAAATTACTCGCATACTCTTTGACTCCTAATTGGAAAAAATTGAGGACCATAACCGAATTCTTAATGAGGGTCCGTTTATGGTTAGGAACAGAGAATGACTAATCAACAATGGGATTTAAGTCAAATAATACTTCCATTCTCATGTAATTGGAAAAAATAATTTTTAGAGTATGATTTGTACGGTGTTGGTGATGATTAGAGCCAGCTATACTGCATCATCCATTGCAAATTTGGAAATATGCCAACTAATTTTACCGAAAACTCTTGACATGTATGGATTCATTCATTCTCATAAGTGCAATACAATCATCAAGGTGATAATACAATAATTAGGATGTTTTGTATGGTTAATACATAAATTTCTCTTTTGTCTCTATTCTATAGAGGAAAATTTAATAGCTAGACTTTCAAGAAACCATTATTTGAGAACTAAATAAATGCATGGACTTTCCAAAGTAAATATTTATTTTTTTAATTTTTATGATAAGGAAGGCAGAAATTAAAACAACAAAAATTTATTATGTAATAAGTAAAGAAAGAATTTACAAATAGTAACGTCCTTCTAAAGGAGTAGAATGCACTCAAAAAGCTTGAAAAGGAATTTTTGTTTTAAAACTACAGCATGAGAAACTCGAAAGATCAAATAGAATCTCTTTTCAAATAGGGGTGGCAATTGAGTAGGGACGAACAAAATGTGGATTATGTTAGATACAAGATATATCAAAAATTCATCAATCCGTATCTAATTTATTTATTAAACAAATAGAAAATCCATCCATGAATATAATTATTTCATTAAATAGACAAACATGTACGATTCATAATGAGTTGAAAAATGGGTTAAACAGTTGAGTATTTACATACCTCCAAATAGCATCAGAGGGCTTCACAAGAACTCAAATGACCCTGTTTTAAGATAACTCCACTGAACAGAAGCAGAATGGCAGCTTGGACATGATACAAGGCCATCAGGAAATTGGGTCTCAGCTATGGCTGAGGCACCAGACAGCAACGATGAAAATAAACTTTTCCGAATCTTGCTGGCTTTCACTGCACTCATACATCAACAGATGCAATTAACACCCTATTCTCTTTGGTTATACTTTCATCAACATCATGATCACCATGCTCCCAACCACCAAGCTCTGTATGTAAGAGAAAAGACAAGGCGGCAGTCGTCGAACAATCGTTGTTCGGTTCCATAGGTAGTGTCGACAAGGATATTTCACCTATTTAGATCCCATATCTTGTGAGTTACTTTTGTACCAAACTTTACTACACTGACATTCTAACAACAATAGCGTTGTAACAAGGGGAGAAAAAGAAAAAAAAAAGGGAATCTGAAATCAATAAAGAAAAGGGCGTCCCCTGTTTGTAAAGTTGTGCTCGGAAGCTGACATGGCAGCATGCTGATTGGACTGAGAGTGTGGGCCCACAATAATTGATCATATCTTGGAATCGAATGCTGGTTGCTGTTTGCCACGAGACAGCCGCTTTGGCATCAGACAAGCTCGGCCCCAACGCCGCGGGCCGCGCGTCTCTTTCCATCGCGCGGTGCCTCTTTCATTGCTTCCTGCGTCCTTGCTTTCTTTATTAGGAAAAAAAGAAAAATACTTCTCACCACTCACCAACGCCTTCGACATGTTCACGTGACCCCGACTTTCCGGTCCGACCCCACATGTTCGACGAAATTGCATTCCTCTCCCTCTTCTTTGCGCAGCTGGAAATGAAAATAACAATAGATATCTGGAAAATCCAACGCTACCGTCAACGGTCTTCATCACGCCCTATCTGCCATATGTCTGGCACCTTGTTATCATCAAAAGGTAAGAATCCAGTCACAGAATTGTTATGCAAAATTTTTACAATAAAATATATTTATGCTTCTGTCTCAATTTGACGATACGGATCAATTGGACGTTCATCCTTTATTTTCAGATATTTGTTAGTTTCTCTGTCACTTCACTATGAGGATCATTTATTATATTTATAAAAAAATAAATAATATTATAGATTAAATCATTATCTTTGTCGCCAATCATTTCGATGATTGGATTGGAGTTGAAACGATGAATAATTTAAATATTATATGATATTTTATATTTTAATTTTTTAAACTATAATTATATTGAAAAATGTTAACAAAAAAAAAAATTAAATTTTTAATTTTTTTTGAATCACGTTAGTGTCTATATTTTTCAATTGATATAATTTTTTTATCAAAAAAAATTATGTTGTATTTTTAAATCTAATGATCTCTTGTAAATAGAAAATAAAATATATATACCGATCTAAATTTATCTTTATTAATTATATTGCATATTCAGGATGCAATGTATCGAGAATTTAATATCCTGTCAGTATCCTATAAATAATAATTTAATTATATATTTTTTAAAAATTATCTAATTATTCTAAAAAAAACTAAACCTCCTCTTTAAGAGTCTACATTCACAAAATTATTCACGATATTTTCTACAAATTATGAATCTCAATATATCCAGCGTACCAATTTGTGCTAAACTTTTAAATCCAATTTCACATAGATTTTTTAAAACATCCCACCTATCCATGTTCTCACGTGCGAGGTGCAAAGTAGTATCATAATGTCTTGGATTCATAGAAAATTTAGATGGAGGGCATTTCTGTCGAAGCCTGATCCTCTTCCTGTCGGTTTTAGGTAGCAAAAGGCTGACACTCCTTGTTTGCCGGTGCACTGTCCACTCCACACCACACACCGTTCTCCTCTCTCTCCGCCTCACTTTATCTTAACCTCGTCTTTCCCCAAAACGAAAGATGAAAGCGCTGCTGACGTCGGCAAACGTTTTTCCCTCCACCTTTTCAGCTCCCGTCGTTAAACTCTTCTGGAGGAACACCTGACACGAAGCCCCTTCGAAAACGGGACTCGTGTGGCCAGCCACCTCTCCCTCGCTTCCACTCCCTCGTCCGTTTCCCCGCCATCGGAAAAATAAATATAAAATGAAAGAAATACCTTTTTTTAGAAAAAAATTTCCTCAAAATGTCGAAATACATGGCAGATATTTTTCAGAATAAAAATGGAATGTTTCAATTAGAAAATTTCTCTCTCTCTTTTTTTTATATATATATATATAAAAGGGAGGCTTAGAACATAGCCGCCCAGCTTTTATTGAGGACCGACTCCTCTGTCCCATTCTTGCGATCGGGGAAGCCCTTTTGTTCTATTTTTTTTTTTCCTTCTATTTTTCTCCAGATCCGGAGTGCTTCCAGCTGAGGGTAAATCCTAGGTTTTCTCTGCTTTCGATATCTTTAACTATGCATCTATTCCTCGTCTTCATGAAATTTTTGGATTTTTAAATGCTTGTTAGATGGATCTTTTAGGTTCTCTGATGGATTCTATGCGGAATTTATGTCGTGGCAAATGCTACTGTTTTTTGTGACATTTGTGATACATATATTTGTGTGGATTTCTTTTATGGTTCTGAGTGTTATTTTGTTGGATGGTAGGAGCTTAAGTGAATTTCTTTTTATTATGGGATATTCCACTTGGAATAATTTGTATCTTTTAATGCAATGGGAAGATTTGATGCAGATCTGGAGCGTTTAAACTTTCATAATACAAGTTTAAATTTTCGATATCATGGCTCCGTCGATTAATTTCTTTGATCTATTTAATCATCTATCAGTTTTCATTTTCAGATTTCACTTTTTTCTTTTTGTCTGTTGACATTAATACAATGCGGAAGTTTTCTTCTACAAATGTGCGATGGCGTTTATGATCTCATTGCTTGCTAATAATATTCTCTAGCTGAATGTCTTCTATAGAAATCAAGAGCTATTTAACCGGTCAGGCATTCTGTTGCTTTGCTGTTGTTATAATCTACTCTTCGTTAAGGTTATTATCTATATGTTTAAGGTTATTATCTATATGTTTGTCTGATGGAATGGCCATGGTGAAAATCTGGTTTCTTAGCGAGCATTGTCCTTTTAAACAATGGGACTTTCCTTTATAAGATTGACATTTTGGAAGCTGGGGTAATAGGTTGAGTCATTTCCTTTGTGGTCCAGTTTTAGTAGATCTGTTTTGGCAAATGTTCTGTATAAATTTCTTGGTTTAGGAATATCTCCTTTGCTGCCGTCTTTCTTTACATCTCCAGTAATTATCAAGAATTTGTATTTGTTGTGGGGAATCGATGTGGAAATGGAGTAGGAACAGTAATGAATTGATCTTCATTTTTGACTATTTTCTTCATTGTTTCAGATATATTCTTTAAGTGGAGTCTTTATGTATAATGGCATTTGGAAGAAGCCCACGGACCGACAATAGGAGGTCATCTTCGCAATGCTCAACGGCTACCCTCATCGTGTTTGTTGCTCTTTGCTTGGTGGGGGTATGGATGATGACATCATCAACTGTAGTTCCTGTCGACATGTCTTCATCAGGGAGCAAACAACAGGTTTCTCAGACTGATTCTAAGCAATTTGAGGATACTTCAGGAGACATACCTGATGGTGTGATGAAAAAGGATGCCAACATTGATGAGGATGAGTCTCCAAATGAAACTGATTCTGAGCCTGCCCAGGACCAGAATGCGCCAGAGAAAACCACGGAAAAGAGGAGCCAAGAAAGCACAGAGGATGATTCAGAAAATGGATCAAATGGCCGGGCCTTTAGTGATGAAAATGGGAAGGGTGAAGGTGGAGAAATAGCTAAGAAAGGTGAAGACACAATTTCAGAAGGTGGTGACATGAATACCACTGGTCAGGAGGATGGACAAGACAAAAGCAAAGAACAAAATTCTGCTGAAAACGCAGACAATGAGCAGGAAGATAACAAAGAGAAAAATCCTGGTGAAATAGCAAATGATGATCAAAAGAAGAATCCACAACAAAATCCTGATGAATCTAACAGTAATGAGCAACAGGAAGATGGCAACAACACTGATGGTAATATCGATGAAACTGCAAGTGATGAGCAAACCGATAACTTTGAACAGAAAACTGATGAAACTAAAAGCAACGAGCAACAACAATCAGACAGCGACAAGATACCCATGCAAAAGGAGGAACCTGATGGTGACAAAGTGCAGGATGGAAAGGATCAAGGCCAATTAGAGCAGGAGGTTGGACAAAACCAAGACAAGGATGCTAAACAAAATTTTAGAGACATCAAAACTGGGAACCAGACAAAGGATCAACTTCCAGGCGAGGTGTTTCCTGATGTAGCTCAGTCAGAGCTTCTAAATGAGACCAATACTCAGAATGGGGCATGGTCTACTCAGGCTGCAGAGTCGAGGAATGAGAAGGAAGTGCAAGCTACTTCTTCATCAGAGGGACAAAATGTGGCATACACTTGGAAACTTTGTAATGTCACTACGGCATTTGATTATATACCTTGCCTGGACAATGAGGAAGCTATCAAGAAGCTTCGATCCACTAGGCACTTTGAACATCGAGAAAGGCATTGTCCTGATGAGGCTCCGACCTGCCTTGTCCCTCTTCCAGAAGGATATAAACAGCAAATTGCATGGCCGAATAGCAGGGATAAGGTATGTAATACATGCGCAGTTTTTGATACTAACATATAACTGCTTCATGTTTTAGCTCACATAAAAAACATAGTTTTAAAATTTACTGCAGATATGGTACCACAATGTCCCTCATACCACGCTTGCAGATTTTAAGGGGCACCAAAATTGGGTAAAGGTTACTGGAGAGTACCTTACTTTTCCTGGTGGTGGAACTCAGTTCAAGAATGGTGCAATCCGCTACATCGATTTCATCAAGGAGGTTTGCTTCTTAGCTTTGTATACTCTGGCTCCATAGATCATTTTTCCTGTCTCACTATGGTACTTTGCCTTTCATTCCTAATGATATTTTCATGGTTCATATTCATCTGGATTGTCCTCTTTTTGTCAATGATCAATTTATGTACCCATTACTCTCAGCCAGGACATCATGCAGTCATTTTCATTTGCCGGTTCCATTAAAGTGGTTTTACTGGGAAGATTCCTTGTCAGTGTGGTCCTATCTTTTGTCGATTGTTTATTTGTATGTGTCTGGTGTATCTGCTAATGAGTGCTTATGTTTTACAAAATGCCTGCAGCAGAATCATGCTCTTTCCATGAGATATTTCCTCCATTCTTGTTTTATCCTATATCACGCGTATTGAGAATGAGGAAGTTATAGTCCATAAATCTCCTTCACATAAACATGTTCACTTATGTGGCCCAATTAATGTTGCACAATGTCTTGTTTTCCAACTTTGATTTTGTACATGCAATTTTATATTTTCTTTTAATACTTATATAGTCTGATAATCGCTTTTGAAGTTCTGTTTTTCAAAGAAAGATATTTATTTACTGGAATTTCTTTTTGGGCATGCATAGCATGATGTCATTATCCTTTTTCCTCTGTTGCAGTCTGTGCCTGCTATAGCATGGGGGAAGACAAGCCGAGTTGTATTGGACGTCGGCTGTGGAGTGGCTAGCTTTGGAGGCTATCTCTTTGAAAGAGATGTGCTTACCATGTCGTTTGCTCCTAAGGATGAGCATGAAGCCCAAGTGCAATTTGCTCTTGAAAGAGGAATTCCTGCTATCTCAGCAGTCATGGGCACCAAGAGACTTCCCTTCCCCAGCAGGGTCTTTGATGTTGTTCACTGTGCACGTTGTAGGGTCCCGTGGCACATTGAAGGTACTTTCAATGTTTAGCATTAACTTTCTTTGTTTTGCAGACATTCAATCTTTGGGACTACCGATATGGTAACCTGCAGGTGGAAAGCTTTTGCTGGAGCTCAATCGACTGTTGCGGCCCGGCGGTTACTTTGTCTGGTCTGCTACTCCAGTGTACCAAAATATTCAAGAAGATGTTGAAATCTGGAGTGGTATTCTTTTTCATTTTCTCCTCCTTTTTTCCTTTTTATGTTTTCAATTATACCTGAAAATCTGATGTAGAGTTGCGAAGACAAGGATTGCAAAGGCTACTGATAATTAGAAGTCTGAAGACAGATTGCTGAATTCATTTCTTTAAAAAAGATGCTGATATCTTTTTTTTCTCCCTATGGGATTCGGGCCAGCCCACTCCAGTGATTTGCTGGATTTTAATAAAAATAGGCCTAGTCCAGCCTAACTTAGCGGATCGTATTGACCCAACCCATGAATCCTATGAGATTTTGGGCCCAACCATCCAAACAGACCCCAAGTATCTCAAGATGAAGCTGGCCTAGGCTTTTGACTCTCAAGAGCCACTTTATAATATGGGACTCTTTTATAATATAGGACTCTTTCTGCTGAATAGGCTGGTGCTAATCTGCACCAAACAATTGATTGCATTTATGTGTTCCATGGATGCATCTATAATACCATTTTTTTTAATGAAAATCATTCTCTTGTTCTGAATTTTGTAAGATCATCTAGTAAAAGCAAACTGCTGGCAAGAGAACCTCAAAATCTACCATAATATTTTGATTTTCCTAGGCCATTGAATGATGTAATACCCCTATTGAAGAGTTATGAGCCTCTAGAATTTAAGAATATCCATTCAATTCTAATTGTTACTTTGATTGGAGAGCAGAAGATACTGGGATACCAGGCTGATGGCAGGACTAACTTGTGATTTATGTGGAAAATTGATGACAGCTATGTCTTCGCTGACAAAGTCCATGTGCTGGGAAATGGTAAATAAAACAGGAAAGGAATTTGTCAACCAAGTGGGTTTAGCAGTATATAGAAAGCCCACCAATAATGAGTGCTACGAGAAAAGAACAGAAAACAACCCTCCGCTCTGCCAAGAATCTGACGATCCAGATGCAGCCTGGTAAGCATCTTGTTTACAGAGTAGATTTTATGCTTCTTTAACCTGCTTGCTTCATTCTCCTGCAATGTATGTGCCGTAAATGTGTTAATATTTGTGTAGGAATGTCCCCTTGCAAGCATGTATGCACAAACTGCCAGTGAGTCCTGCTGTTCGTGGATCTCAATGGCCAGAGGAATGGCCACAAAGGTTGGAAAAAGCACCTTACTGGCTAAATAGCTCACAGGTTGGGGTTTACGGTAAACCTGCCCCTGAGGACTTTGCAGTAGACTATGAACACTGGAAGCGCGTTGTAAGCAAATCATATCTGAATGGAATGGGAATAAACTGGACCATTGTGAGGAATGTCATGGACATGAGATCTGTATATGGAGGGTAAGCAAAAAGCATGCGTATTTGCAGCAAACTGCAGCAATTTTTGGTTCAAATTGGATTTGCAGTTTTTCTCATATTCTAGGATTCTGCTTAATATATTTTATCATGAAACTGCTGCATAACTTTTTGATGGAAATAGTAGTTCATATATCTAGATCACCAATCTGCTCAATATTGACAATTTTCCTCTTAAATGTTTGTCAATATCATGGTCTACACTGAATTTGCTAGTTTGTATTTGAGCTTGAACAATGAGCATCATCCATCTCTTTCAAGTAATTCTTGTATGATCATAGTTCACAATTTTCTTAGTTCCTACATATTTTAAGATCATAGGTATAGAACCAGCAAGGATTCGAAAAGCTTGAACATTGGGGGTTTACCTTTACATGAACAAGAGGTGAATCTGGATTCATGAAGCCAAACTGTTGGGCTATGGCTTGATGGTTACAGTTTTTGGCAAATATGGGACCAACTAGAACTGTTCTAGTTATCGCTTACCATGTCAAGAAATTCTTATGTAGATTGATAATGGAATTTCTTAGTAGAGGGTGGGCCTTCAAACAAAAGCTAAGGTTGCTTCATGGTGACCTGGGTCTTTGGGTTCGAAACACAGAACCAGGCTCTCTGCACGGGTAAAGTTGCATATGTTTGACCCTCACCAGACCCTGCAACAGTGTGAACCTTGTGCACTGAGATGCCTTTTTAGTGATAATGGAACTTCTGGAATAATTGGCTGAGGTTGAACTAATGTGCTATATCTTGCAGTCAGTGTTCGTATGAAGCTAAGGCAACCTACTATTTCTATATCTTCTTGAGAAAAAAATGGAGAAGGAAGACAAGCTTCCTTCCACCATTTGTTAAAAGCCCTAATTAGAGTTTTGAGTACATAAGCACGACTCTCAGCAGTTTTACTATTATTTCTCTATCAAATTGTGCTTTTGGTTTAGTTACTGCCAGATGATATCATCCATCTCCATACAGAATTTTTTCGAGTAAGTTTAAGTCATATTTTCTACTATGATCTGTGTTTTTGTTTGTAAACATTACCAGTGTTTTTGTTTGTAAACATGCCTTTTGAGTTCTAATTGTGAGTCCTATTATGCTGTCACCTTTAATTGTACATTCTGTTATAATTTTTGACAGTTTTGCCGCTGCTTTGCGAGACAAGAAGGTGTGGGTTATGAATGTTGTCTCAATTGATTCACCAGATACACTTCCTGTTATTTATGAACGCGGACTTTTTGGGATGTATCATGATTGGTGCGAATCATTCAGCACCTATCCCCGAACATACGATCTTCTCCATGCTGACCATCTATTTTCCAGGCTAAAGAAGAGGTCAGCTTTGTACATTATTCTCCAGTTTACATGCTGTTTATATTATTCTTGCGTATCTACAACTAGTCCATCCAGTCTAGAAGCATGAGATCTTAATAAGATACTCTGCTATCCTTTTTCAGCATATAGAACCTATAATTAGCAATAGAAAATTGTTCCCATAAAGTTCAAACAAATTAAGACAACATTTGATTTTTAAGAATTTTCATCCTTCAGGAACTAAAATGATTTCCATCCCATGGTGCTATCTTGGTTAGTATTGCTAGTATATATCCATAAAAACCACCTTCCTTTGACGAGTCCTTTGTCACTTGAACACTGCAATTGGGTTAATGGACATTTTCTTGGCTGCTGAAAACAGAAATCTAGGCTTTCTGACTAAGCTTGCAATGTCATCAAAGATTTGTTAAGCATGGCACTTAAGATTTGAATCTCCATGACTAGGTTTTAGTATTTTTTCTGTTATGTTGTCAAAAGTATCACTGCCTTCTTGTCACGTAAAATGGGTGCTAGAAGAATTCATTAGATGATATTTTGTCGTTTATAACACTGGATGCACATGAGATATTTTGATGCCCTTCTTTCATCATATATCTGATCTGTCTCATGTGGCCAATCAGTCTATGCTGAACCTAATGAAAGAACCCTATTTCCCTCTTTCTTCAACAATGTTATCTCTAGCCTGGCCGTGCTTTTACGTTGCAGGTGCAAATTATTGCCAGTAATTGTCGAAGTGGACCGGATATTGAGACCAGAAGGGAAGCTACTTGTGAGGGACAATGCAGAGATTATTAATGAAGTTGAGAGCATAGCAAAATCGTTGCATTGGGAAATCAGAATGACCTACTCAAAGAATGATGAAGGATTGCTTTGTGTTCAGAAGACAATATGGCGGCCAAAAGAAGTAGCGTCAAGCACGACACCAATCTCTTAACATGAATGACAAATTTAATCATTTTTTTGGTAGTTAACCCATATGGTGTTGAGCTGTTTCTGCTGCTTGCTTCCTCCATTATGGTTCCTTGTTGAGCATCGAGAGGTGATTTGTTACAACTTGATTGTTGGTTCTTATGTTTTTGGTAAATGCATTTCACTTTCAAAACCTTAGGTCTGATGTGTATAGGGACATGGTAATGCTATGGGGTGTAGACCCTAACATGAAAAAAATATTTCGTATAACATACTTCAGTGAGCTTAAAGTGCCTGTAGTAACTTGGTTCTTGCTGGTGAATGGGGTAGGTGTGAGAAATTGTTTTAAGAGATTATTAGTGCTTCTTGATGGCTTAAGTTCTGGGGTAAGATGATTGATGTTGTGGTGCCCCACGGAATCACAGAAGTAGTGCTGACTGTTCTAATGGAAAGGAAGAGAACAGCTATCTCAAAACTGAAGACTCTCAAAGACTGAAACGGTGTCAAAATTCATAAACCTCTTGTTTGTGTAGAGGATTGTCAGGCACCAAAAAGAAATTTATTGAACTACGGTGAGGAGATTATATTGTCAACTTCCAAATTTCTTCCATCTTTTGATTCCTGACTATTCTTTGCAGACAGCGAGATTAAGTTGCAAATTCTATTAATATATTATCTTGTATAAGAATATCAACATTGGCAGGTGATAATTAAGGTAAGTATGTATCATGGATAGGTGGTTAAAATCATAGTCAAGGCTTAATACAACTCAACTCAACTAAGGCTTAATTCCAAATTACCTGGGGTCGGCAAGTAAAATCATAGTCAAATCTCTCTCTCTCTCTCTCTCTCACTTACTGTGATGGTTATCAGTTAGATTTTTAACTGCTAGTATTATTATTTTTTTTGGTAAAGTAACTGCCAGCATTATTTGGGTAGCATTCCCTGAATGCCAAACATCATTCATTTCATGGCACACTGAACAAATTGCACCAGGAAGAGAAAATTTAGATACCGATGCAAGTCTAGATCAATGTGTTCATACAGTCGAAGCCTTATACATGGACAAATAAGCAGAACTTGCGACTTTGGTAAATGGTACCCAAAAGAAAAATTGACTTGGTAATTAAAAACTGGTGCAAAGAACTTGCCACTAAGGCATCGATCAACTAATTAAAAACAAAAAACCGTCAAGAGTCAACGTGAGAGACCTGCTCTCCTCTGTTTATTGGAGCTTCGCCTACTAGCAACTAATAGACCAAAAGACAACTTTAGTTAAATGTGCACATCATTAATATCGATTTGATAAACAATTATCTGGCCCTGACTGCTGAAATTTTAGCAACTGAATTTGTCTCATAATTTTCTATTTTTATTTACATAAATTGAGACTTTTGCTTGGTTTCCATCAATATGCTTCCTATATTGCTATCTCTTGGAGCATGAGTGTCTGAAATATGCTTAGTCAAAGAAAGAATCAAGAGGAGCTCAAAAATAATAATACAAAGAAATAGAAGTGAAAAGAAAAAGGAGGAAAAATACGGGAAACTCGCTGAAGAATCTATTAAGCATGCGTACATATATAACTCTTCCGCTGGTGGTGTGAACGTAGTTAATGCCTTGGAGAGGTATGTGTAGTGTGTCAAGAGACTAATAATTTCTCGCATCAAAGTGGCCATCTATAATCCAAAAAAAAAGAAAAAAGGGTGGCCATCTATAAAGATACATCGAACCTAGCATGGAAGGATGAAGTTTCCGTGCTTTTGGTGCCGAAGCCTTGAAATAGCATGAAACAATAGCATTTTCCTGGTACCAACTCAAAGTGGACATCATGATCCCAGTCTCTCAGGTATATATCAATAGAAACAATTAGACCAGGGGGGAGAGAACCGTTCTCCATTTCCTTAATCCTACTCTCTCTTGTCCTCTCCCTTTCTCCTCTTCCTCCTTCAAGTTGGCTTTAATATAGGAGCATGGAGGTGAACATGGGACAGAGGACCAGCTCTCCAACTGAGAAGAAACAGAAGAAAATAAAAGTACCGCCAAGAAGAGGCCAAATTAAGCGACAACTTTTGTGCTCTCTCTGTCACTGCATCGGCCTCCTCTCTAAGCGTGTCCCCTCTTATATCTTTTGTTCTTCGGATTCCTCTATGTAGTCCTGTCATCTATTTATAGATATTTATTTTGTGGACTATTTTACTTTATGTTACCTACTCAACTATCGCAGGCTTTGATTTTCTATAATAATATCTTTGCAATTAGATAAAGAAAATGCGATTTATTTGGAATGGCAATGTTTCAGTTTCAGAAACAGGTTAACACTCGAGAGTTATACTTGCTCTTTCCTCTCCTTCTCGTCGCCTCCCCCTTGCCGTCCCCGGCCGCCATCCCCAGCGATAGCAGCATTTCCGCCGGCGTCCACTGCTCCATCAGCTCGCATCACCATCCAGCAGGCGTTCGGGAACAGAGGAGGTGGCGGCGCCGGGGTGGAGATATAGGAAAGTTTTGAATCTTCGTAAGTAGGTGCTACTCTTCTTGCGGGCATCATCTTCTTCGCACGTCGGGAAGAAAGCATGGAGAATAATTCTTGAGATGATATTTCTTCATCAGGCAAATGCTACGGTGCTCCTTTATAATATTTTATTATAAAGGGCACCGTAGGAACCTTTTTTTTTTCCTTCTTTCTTCTCTGCTTCTCCCTCCGCCTCCCTCTGCTTCTCCACGCCGCGGTCACCTCCGCGCCCCCGACACCGTTGGTCCTCCTTCCTCCGTCCGCAAACCCCTCTCCCCCCACTGTGCCCCCTTGCGTGCAGGCCCGAACCCCGCGTGCCCGCGGGTCCTCCACCCGCGGCCAACCCCCTGGCGCCCGCGGCTCATCCGCCCTTGGCCACCCGTGGGTCGTCCGCCCCCCCGCCCCGCCTACGGTCACCCCCCGCGCCCCCCTGGCCACCCGCGGCTCGTTCGTCGTCGGCCCACGCGCGGCCTCTCCCCCTCGGCGGTCTTCCCCCCTGCTCGTGCTGCCGCCCCCCACCCCCTTCCAGCGATCGCGCGGCCCCCCTTTCTTGCTTCTTCTCTGCCGCAGCCCCTCCTCCCCCCGTGCTCGTGCCGCCGCCAACCTCCCCCCTCCCACCCCCCCGGCCCCGGCCCCGACCCCGACCCCGGCCCCGGCCCAGGCCCATAGCTTCTTCTCTATGCACTCCAGCACGCCGGCGGTGGCCCGCGGTCTTCTCCCCTCCCGGCCGGCCGGCCGGCCATAGCTTCTCCGTCGTCTTCTTCCCTCCGGCCTTCGGCGCAACACCCAACCCCGGACGGAGAATCGTTTAGAAAAAAAAATTGCTGCATAAATGAACCTTAACTTTCGAAATAATTACCGCACCAGCCAGAGACATTTAGCTATTTAAAATCGATCAATATTTAATTCGATAATTTAAAATAAATAAAAATATTAAAATATTAAAATATTTCTGAAGCATCGTAGCAAAATCCTTCATCATCATCATTTTTATGTACCACCTGCACATGATATTTTATGAACATTTTTTTTGAAAAAAATTAGACTGAGTACGAATATGGATGTAACCAAAAGAATAAGAAAAGAAAAAAACAAAGAAATCCCAAAACGGCACGGACATACCCGCTGCATCTGTCCATAAGACATGCTTAGCAATAAAATTAGCATCTAAATTTATGATGCTGCTCGCCTCACCATAGGTATATCTAGTGTCAACAAAGGCGCACTCACTCACTAATCTCCAGATATCATACAAAAATGGATGTATAGCAATTGTCCTAACCTGTTTTCGCATCCAACTTGCCACAATAACTAAATCTCCCTTGACAATAAGACAATTAGCTCCCAAAAGCTGCCTTGCATTCCTGATGCCCACCCACGCCCTTACAACTTAGCTCCTGTGATGGTAAGATCAAACAGATGACTCTCTACAGCCACTATAACCCTCAAGTCCGGACCTTGAGTAATAAACTCAGCTATGCCATTGCTACCAATCATACTATTATTAAAATTGATCTCAAGGAAACTCAAAGATAAGAGATCTCTGGTGATGAAAACTTATTAAATTGCTGCATGAGTGGATAGGGAATCTCAAGTGTGCTAAGTCATCCAAGTCATGCTAGTAAACACTGGATAAATTATCTTGATGGTCTGAATCAGAGCTTGCTTCAAAATAAACCTCATCGATGATTATCTCATCTCAAAGACACCATTATTCCGAGCCAACTAGATGTGATAAGCAATATAAGCAACTCTAATATTCAACAACCTGAAGGTCTCACCCCCATACTCCACCACAGTGCCTCAAGGAAGGACTGAATAGACGATGTTGAGTGAACAATCATTAGAAAAAAGCTAGTCCATTACCAAACTTGCACAACTCTTGAATATTGAAACAAGATGTGCTTTACCATCTCATCCTCTAACCTATAGCACAGATAAGAAAATGAGATGTCCATCCAACCTTCCCATGAACCTTGAATCTCTAAATCCATACTCTATCCAGCCTCTTAGCCGACTCCCTTCGATACAGATCATAAAGACCTCTAGCTGCCACTCTTGAAGTATAAGACGATATCCAAACCCTCACGTCTGAAGCCCCTATAAATGAGAATCGCATAGAACAACACCTTCTCTACCAGATGATCACCAAAGAGTTGAGCTACCAGCTCGACATTCCAACCCCTCCCCTCGGGTTAGAGTAAGTTATAAACCCATTTCAACTCTACAGCTTCAATGCTGACAAAAGTCGGCTTTCAACTTAACGAAAAATTAGTAATCCATGGACCTCAAATAAGATCCATAGCTTGCCTGTTGCCTACCAGCCACTTGATGCGTGCTATCACAGCTGGAGCATGAGCACAGATGTTCCATATGGAAGAACTACTCTGCCCAACACGAATATCCACATTAGAGATCTACAAGTCATATCTGCCCTCATTGTCGTTCTCCAGGAGCTGTCAGGCTGAAGCACTTCTATTATTATCTTTCATCCTTTATTTGGCAAATTAATCTCTGTACTAATGAAGGAGCTTTATTCTCTGTCTTAATTCCTTGACAAATTTTATTTTACCGAATTGGGAAATCAGAATGTTCTAGTCTAAGACCAACAAAGGATTTGTGTCCACAAGATGACGTGGGGCCTTAGGAAGTAGAGTCAATACTTTGTTTTAGTAATGTCTCATATCGCAATGTTTCATTTATTCGGCCTGCCTCTTGTTGAGAATGGATAGAGAGCTAATTTGCTACAAGTTCATTGTAGATTTTTTTCTTTTTTTTTTTTTCCAATTTTTCCTTCTGACATACAGATACATTCTTCAGAACCTTAGAAGGTGTAACGTTTATAGAGGTACCATAAAAGGGAAATAGAACCGGAATTTCAGAGTTAATAATATCTGAACACTGGCTGTTGCAACCCCCCCTGGGTCCTAAAAGACAAAAATAAGATCACGATTTTGTCAGTCCAAAGTATTTTGTAGTATAGAAGAAGGTTAGACCCACAGGTTTTCTCCAAGATCTTTGAAGGAAGATTATATTGTAACTATTGTTTAGTTCCCGATCCCCTTACCATTTTACTGCAAACAATATTCATCAGAGAGATCATCAAAAAATTGGCCAATCTGATTATTTTCTTTTACAAGAGATGGTGGGGAACGGATTCAGCTCTATTGGGCTGCAGAGCTCTGTTCTTAATTCCCCTTGGTCAAATCGGAGCAGTTGAGTCAGTCATGAGCTAAATAAATCCCATTCCTCTTCAAGATTCCAAAATGTGTTCACATTTTGGAAGACTGATTTATTTAAACAATAAACACAATGACACATGGTTGGAACCTGAAAGATTGGGACACAAAGAAAACTCAAGGGAGTGATCCTTTCTGCTCTTCTTAGGTCAAGTTGATGGCTACATTCAACCAAATCCTTCCAAGTGCACCAGGTAGATTATCAATATAGTCAATAGTTATTAGTGCTTCTAATATACGATCTGGAAACTTGAAAATTAGACTTTGATCAACTAATAAAAAAGCGCAAGATGATCGGTCAACATGAGAGACACTTTGTCCTTTTGTTAATCATAGGCTTATAACTTTGTTTGGTGGCAATGTATAAACAAATATAATTGTTAGATTTGTGTCTTAAAAATTAATTATTGACTGACACATTATGTATTTTCAGAATCTAAATTTGTACTTGTAATATTTTCATTATAAATAAAAGACTTTTTCTTTCCAATCATGTTTATGTATTCATAATTTATCTTAAAAATTAACAAAAATGATTTTTATATATTCTTAAAGAGTTAAGAATTTGAGACATACATTAATTAGTAGTTAATTTTTAAATACTCCCGATCAAAGAATCATCACGGAGGACAGTGATCAATCCATTTGAGATCGGTGCACGGTTTATCTCCTTTATGGACAGATGAGTCTTGGGTCTCCAATGTAGAGACACTGGAGTGAAGGTGCAGGTAGTTGTTAGAGAACAACTTGCACTGAGCGTGACCAATACGAGAACCACATGGATGTCTACTCACTTGTCAATGGTCTTCTCGATGCTGCAGTGGTATGAGTGGTCCTTTGACCTGCGGTGATATTGGCTATTCGCAGCGAGACTACTAAGTTTGACTGTCCCCATCCATTCGGGTCCTTGCAGTGTATGTTGGCTTCAGTAGGTTCAGGTTCGCTGTTTGAAGTAGGATGCACCTAGATGAAATTTATCGACCTTGGTAAAAAAGGAGAAGTCCTATGTGATTTGCAAGATTGAGTTCAGAAAGTCTTTGGCCAAAGTAAGTATGAATACTAGAAAGAATTTTCATGGGATTTACAAATAAACTCGAATCAAGCCAATCTTACATAAGACTGACGATGGAGTTTGACGAGTTCTCCATGACCTCCGTCAAGTCGGGATTCATGATAGAAAGACTAAATAATACGATAACTGCACCTAGGAGTTCGTATTTTCATTCTACTGGATCGTCACTACATACTGCTAGGTATCATTGGTGGATTGTGAGACTCATCGGACGTCATCTTGATGATCGATGGCCCTCGAAGGATAGAATTGAAAATATTCCAATCCATCAAAAAGGATTTCGATGATATTGTGATAGAGATCATAATATATCTCACTACCAGATAGAATGGAACCTATGGGGTCACACATTAAGAGATTTAATCTCGAATTTACCAATTGGACATATAAAATTTCAATTGGATTAAAGTTTATTTGAAACTCTATTAGGTTTATGAGAATCATGCTAGCACATGGTTAAACCTAATTCTTCTCGGGACTTTGATTTGATCAAGTCCATAGCCTTGAACCTAACCTAAATTTATTTGGATTTAATTGGACTCTTAATTATAAGTCCAAGAGAATTTAATTAAGTCAATTAGTTGACATAATTATCCTAACATTATCTCTTCCATATCTCCTAATTATCTCTAAGTATGCATGTGGAATAGATGGAAGAATAGGTGGCGTAATTTTTCTTTTTTAAAAATTATTGAGCACCATATCTTAGAGGGGCCCACCCTCTCTTATGTGTCATGGCGTGAAGGAGAGAGGGTGGGGTCCATGCCCCATCTCTTATGGCTGGAGATCCCTTTGTGGGGAGATCCCTTTGTGGGGTGCCAAGAGTTGGCGTCCCAACCACCTGACATGTATTCCATAGATGGCTATTGTACATGCTTAAAAGGATTAATTAATTATCCTTTATATCTGATTTTATTTGGCATAAATCATATTTAAAAGGTAGAGGATTCTTATGAGATAAGGATTTATCTTTTTTAAGATGACAGGGTTCCTAATATGTGTCAGGACTTATGTCTATTTAAAGGGAGGTCTCTAGAGTTTCTTAGTAATTAATTTTTCATCAAGAAAATCTTTTCTCTCTCCATCTCCATGCCTCCTCTCTCTCATATTCTTTCTTTCCATGCCCAAAGGTTGGGTGTTCTCTCTTCCACATGCCTAGAAGGAGTTTTGGTGACTTAGAGATCAAGGATCGAGGAAAAGAAGAAGAAGGCTGCAGATCAAGGAGTTGATCTCTCAGTTAAGATCAAAAGAGTCTTATGGCTGGAGATCCCTTTGTGGGGAGATCCCTTTGTGGGGTGCCAAGAGTTGGCGTCCCAACCACCTGACATGTATTCCATAGATGGCTATTGTACATGCTTTAAAGGATTAATTAATTATCCTTTATATCTGATTTTATTTAGTATAAATCATATTTAAAAGGTAGAGGATTCTTATGAGATAAGGATTTACCTTTTTTAAGATGACAGGGTTCCTAATATGTGTCAGGACTTATGTCTATTTAAAGGAAGGTCTCTAGAGTTTCTTAGTAATTAATTTTTCATCAAAAAAATCTTTTCTCTCTCCATCTCCACGCCTCCTCTCTCTCATATTCTTTCTTTCCATGCCTAAAGGTTGGGTGTTCTCTCTTCCACATGCCTAGAAGGAGTTTTGGTGACTTAGAGATCAAGGATCGAGGAAAAAAAGAAGAAGGCTGCAGATCAAGGAGTTAATCTCTCAGTTAAGATCAAAAGAGTTGATCAGAGTCCTCAAGGCCAAGGTTCTTCTTGAGAAGAAGAATCTTCTACGAGAAGAAAAGTTCAAGATTGATCTCGATAAATATCCGTAGAGGCTGGATACATATGCGGCTCCATCTTCTACGAATCCGAGATCATTTGAAGCGGTGAATTTCTACCTACACAAAAGTAATGAGATATGATTTCATATTTTTTTAAAATTTTATATTAATTATATTTTTTTTTCTGAGCTTGAGTAGGTTTAGATCTGATATCTTGCATATGGGGTTAAAGGATTTAACCTGATTTATTTTTTGCTGCATGTTTTCAAAATTTTAAAATCTACACATACTGCCTACCCTGTTTACTATCAGTGGTATCAGAGTCAGATTTTTTAAAAATACATATAATCTAATTTTTAGATTAGATCTGAAAATTTTAATGATTTAAAATCAATTTTGTGCTGATATAAGATTATCCTGGTATAGGGTTTATCTCCTATACTGCAAAGGTTATCCTAGCACGAGATTGATTAGTTTTAAAAATTATTTTTGAAATAATAAAATCAAATCTTTTAGATCTAAAAATTAATATATATGATATGTACATTTTTGATTTAGATATGAAATTATAATGATTAAAAGTTCACATCAAATTGGTATAAGGTTATTCTGATATAGGGTTTACCCCCTATATTATAAAGATTGTCCTAGTTTGATGTGAATCAATTTTAGAAAAGATGCTTTCAAAATATTTTAATCATTATTTTAGATATAATTTTATACATATTTGATATGTGTAAATTTAGTTTTAGATCTAAAATTAATGTATTTGTGATGCATATTTAATTTAGATCTGAAATTACATATATTCGATATATGAAACTAGGTTTAAATTTGAAACAGTTTCAAGATCATAAGCCATTAATAGTATGCAATGAAATATAATCTAAAATTATTTTTAGATCTAAAATTAGGTTGTTGCATATGGGTATGGGTTGAACAAATTAGGTCTAAGTGATCAAACTATAATTAGGGTTTAATTGATTAGATCAGGCTAAAACTTATTTTTTAATTTTAAACAGTTGATTGAACCTAATCGATAGATGATTGGGATTAGATCAAAGAGATTCAAAGTCGACTTTAGTTGTAGTTGGTCGCATCGATTCATATTTTGATGCGAGTTGATTGACTCAAGATCAAAATTTGGCTCAATGGCTCGGATCCATTTCAATAGATTAATCTAATCGATTCTAATCGACCAATGTGGTGTCTAAGGCAAATATTTAGATGATGGTTATTTAATTGGTTCCGTTGTCTGACCTGATCAATTTTGATTGGTGTCTAAGGAAAGCGACGGGGGAATCCCCATGCATCTTAACTTACTTGGCCATATTGGAAGATTTAGTTTCGTATTAGGTTACTTGTTGACTCGAGTTCACCCATGCCAGCTAAGTTGGTTAGACATATTGATGTGCTAATCTAATTTAATCAGTCGGATGTCAGATCTGTTGATTTAGAAGAGACCTAAACTCAAATCTTCTCATTAAATATTGAGTCTAGAGGTCTTCCATCATGCTAGAGATGCGGGTGCCTTCCTGACGTTGATTGTTCTCTACTGGTTATAGTAGTTCTGTTGCATCGAAAAGGTATAACTACTCTATTGACATGTGATGTCTCGGGATAGAGATGGTATTGGACCCAATAACTGTTAGGTGAAGATCTTAATGATGACTTTGTACCCACTGGTGAACGATGGGTTTGACTTAATTAAAGAATGTGCCAATAACTGTTAGGTGAGGCCATAGGACTTAGAGACCTATACCGCTGCATCTTGCTTAGTGAAGTAATGGATAAAGTATTATCCACTCATTGGTCTGTACTCATCAATAACTATTAGGTGAGGTGTGTATAGATTAATGAGATCGCAGTACCCACTTGAAACTGATCGCGTATAGATTTTCGTTTCTCCACCTGAGAAGTATGGAAGATTTGAAGAAATAGTGAGAGTTTTTTATTTATTTTTAAAGTCTCTAAAATAAATAATATTATAAATATAAAATTTAATTATAAATTATTCTCTCTGTAGATAACCATGTCGAGTTCAAATCCTTTAGTCCGAATCTTCGATATAAATAGGTTGACCGGCATCAATTACAAAGACTGGCTCTGAAATTTGAGAATCGTTCTCAATTCTGAAAAGCTCATCCATATCCTCGATCAGGAAGCGTCTGAGTTACCTATTCGCTCATCCGCTGATCAACGAGTTACACTTGAGAAGTGGATGGATGAAGATAACAAAGCAAAGTGCTACATCTTAGCATCCATGTCCAATGATCTTCAGCAACAATATGAAGACATGAGGACTGCCAAAGAAATGCTAGTTCATCTGCAAGAGTTATATGATGAACAGAGTCGCACAGTTCGTTTTGAAGTCTCTCAGAGATTTTTTAGAGCAAAGATGCGTGATGGACAGGCTGTCAGTGATCATTGTTTAATAATGATCAAGGATATAAAGGAGCTTTAGAATCTCGGTATGAACATGGACAAGGAACTATAGGTAGATCTGATCTTCCAGTCTCTTCCTGACTCATATGGACAGTTCATTATGAACTACCATATGAATAAGATTGATAGTACTTTGCTAGAGTTATTGAATATGCTGGTGACTACAGAGGGTACCTTGAAAAGTTCAAGGGACACAGTTCTGGCTGTCGAGCGGGCTTCCTCCAAAAGGAAGTTTTCTTTCAAGAAGAAGAAAAAGCCCACAAAGAAGCAAAAGAACGAGGCCAAGCCCAAGAAACAGGTTCTGAAGAAGGCCAACGATAAAGAAAAATATTTTCATTGTAATGTTGAAGGCTACTGAGAAGGAACTGTCTGGCCTACCTGGCAACTGTCAATAACAGAAAGAAAGATGGGCCTTCTGAAGGTACATCTGAGTTGCTTGTTATAGAAACTAACCTAACGATTTCTTCTTCTTCTAGTTGGGTTCTTGATTCTGGTTCAAATGCTCATTTGTGCACTTCAATGCAGGGTCTTGAAGAAGTTAGGGGACTGAGGGAAGGCGAGATCACTCTTCGAGTCGGTAATGGAGCAAGGGTTGCTACTGTGACCGTTGGAACCTACCTTTTGCGACTACCATTAGGATTTAGTTTATTTTTGAAAAACTGTTACTTTGTATCTGTAGCTAGTAAAAATTTGATTTTTATTTCTGTGCTGGCACAGGATAATTATAATTTCTATTTCAATAAAGACATGTGTTCTATTTATTTTGGAAATAAACTTGTGGCACATGCTTTCTTAATTAACGATCTTTACCATTTGCATACCGATGCAAGTGTAAATATTAATGAGCAAATTGTGAATACCATAGGGTCTAAGAGATCTAGAGATAGGATCAGTCAAAAGTATCTGTGGCACCTTAGGCTAGGCCATATTGGAGAGGACAGACTCAACAAACTGGAAAAAGATAGTCTTCTTGGACTATTGACTTCCGAGTCTTATCCAGTCTGTGAATCATGTCTTAAAAAAAAATGGCCAAGCTGTCTTTTGTGGGATAAGGAGAAAGGACCACTGAGATATTAGTCCTGGTACATACTGATGTGTGTGGTCCATTTGATGTAGAAGTCAGAGGTGGCTATATCTACTTCATAACCTTTACTGATGATTATTTACAGCATGATTTTATGTATTTGATGCACCAAAAGTCTGAAGTCTTTAAAAAGTTTATAGAATTCAGACATGAAGTAGAAAAACAGATCGAAAAACTTAGTGAAAAATTTCTTCGATCAGATCGAGGAGGGGAATATCTTAGTGAAAAATTTCGAACCTATCACAAAAAAATAGCATAGTCTCACAATGGACACCTCCAGGGATACCTTAACTCAATGGGGTATCCGAGAGGAGGAATTAAATCCTATTGGATATAGTTTGGTCTATGATAAGCTTTACAGATCTTTCTGACTTTCTTTGGGGATATGCTTTGCTGTCTGCGATTCATCTCTTGAATCGGATTCTCTCTAAATCCGTTCCTACTACACCATATGAGTTATGGCATGGTAAGAAATCGACTCTTGGATACCTCAAGATTTGGAGATGTCTGGCCCATATCAAGAGACAGCAGACGGACAAATTAGAGGCTAGATCTTTTAGGACTTATTTTATAGGGTATCCTAAGAAAACCATGGGATACTACTTCTATATTCTCAAGGATCACAATGTGATTATGAGCCGTCATGCCGTATTTCTGAAAAAAGAGTTTATCCAAGATGGAGGCAGTGGGAAGAAGATTGAGTTCGAAGAGAAAGTCTCTGAAGAGCATCGAGTTCGAGAACCTGAATCCAGTAACGAGCCAGTAGATATGATACCTCCTCCACCTCGTAGATCAAGTAGGATCTCCCGTCCTACCGAAAGATACTTAGGTATTCTTACAGAGAATTTAGAGGAAGCATTCCTTGTGGAAGATAGGGACATTAGGAATGATCCCAAAACCTATGATGAGGCAATATTAGATGTAGACTTCGAGAAATGGATGGAAGCAATGAAATCAGAAATTGACTCTATGCATTCCAACAAGATTTGGTCCTTAGTAGATCCACCTGAAGGTATTGTATCTATTGGGTGTAAATAAATTTATAAAAGAAAGATTGGATCGAATGGTAAGGTAGAGATCTATAAGGCAAGACTAGTTGTGAAAGGTTATAGTCAATGCGAAGGCATCGACTATCATGAAATCTTTTCTCTCATAGCCATGCTGAAATCCATCCATATTCTGCTTGCTATAGCAGCATTTCATGATTATGAAATTTGGCAGATGGATGTGAAAATGGCTTTCCTAAATGGATATCTTGAGGAAGATATCTATATGAAGCAACCTCTGGGTTTCATGTCCAGTGATAGTGATCACAAGGTCTGCAAGCTGCAAAGGTCTATATATGGACTCAAGCAAGCATCTCAGAGTTAGAGCACTTGCTTCAATGATGTGATCAAAATGTTTGATTTCATAAAAAATGAGGAGGAGCTATATGTATAAAAAAAGATCAATAGGAGTGCTGTCACATTCCTCATATTGTACGTAGATGACATCCTCTTGATTGAAAATGATATTCCCATGCTGACATCGGTCAAAATATGGTTCTCGAAAGAGTTTGCCATGAAAAATCTAGGAGAAACTTCCTACATTCTTGGTATAAAAGTCTATAGAGATAGATCTAAGAGAATGATATGACTCTCACAGTATATGTACATAGAGGAGGTGTTGAAGAGATTCAGTATGAAAAACTCTAAAAGAGATCTTTTGCCCCTTAGACATGGCATTCATCTCTCCAAGAAGATGTGTCCAGACACATCTGAGGAGATCCAGCGTATGAGTAAGATCTCTTATACTTCGGTAATAGAAAGTCTCATGTATGCCATGTTATGTACACGTCCTGATATAGCACTTATCGTGAGTGTCACAAGTAGATATCAGGCAAATCCAGATGAAGAACATTGGATTGCTATTAAAAATATCTTTAAGTACTTGAGAATGACTAAGGATTTAATGTTGGTCTTTGATGGAGGATCAGAGCTGAAAGTTGAGGGATACACCGATTCAGACTTTATGGCTGATGTCGATGATAGAAAATCTACATCGGAGTGTATCTTCTTGTATAATGATGGTGTGGTTAGCTGGAAGAGTTTTAAGCAGCCAAGCATTGCAGATTCGACCATGAAAGCTAAGTACATCGCCGCCTCTGAAGCTACTAAGGAAGCCTTTTGGTTCAAGAAGTTTCTTACAGAGCTGGGTGTGATGTCATCAGATGCCATTACACTGCACTGTGACAACAACAGCGCCATAGCCCTTGCTAAGGAGCCCAGGTCTCACCAGAAGTCCAAACACATAGAGCGATGATTTCATATCATACGCGAATACCTTGAGAAGAAGTTCGTCGAGGTGTAGAGAGTTGACTCTGTGCTAAATGTAGCGAACCCGCTAACCAAGCCTCTCAGCCAACAGAAGATCGAAGCTCACCTTGAGAAGATGGATCTAAGGTATATGGCCAGTTGCCTTTAGGTCAAATGGGAGTTTATTGGATTTATGCCCTAGAAGTCAATTGTTGGCTGACAATTATGTATTTTCAGGATCTAAATTTATACTTATAATACTTTCATTATAAATAAAGAGATTTTTCTTTCCAATCATGCTTATGTGTCCATGATTTGTTCTAGAAATTAACAAAGATGATTTTTGTATATTCTTAAAGAGTTAAGAATTTGAGACATATATTAATTAGTGATTAATTTCTAAATGCTTTCGATCAAGGAATCATCACAGAGGATAGTGATCAATCCATTTGAGATCGGTGCATAGTTCACCTCCCTTGTGGGTAGATGAATCTTGGATCTGTAGTGTAGAGACACAGGAGTGAAGGTGCAGATGGTTGTTAGAGAACAACTTGCATTCAGCGTGACCAACACGAAAATCACATAGATGTCTACTCACTCGTCAGTGATCTTCTCAATGTTGCAGTGGTATGAGTGGTCTTTTGACCTGCGGTGATATTGGCTATTCGCAGTGAGACTACTGAGTTTGACTGCACATTCTCTTGGTTACTAGCCATTCGGATCCTTGCTGTGTATGTTGGCTTTCATAGGTTCAGATTCGCTGTTTGGAGTAGAATGCATCTAGATGAAATATATCGATCTTGGTAGAAAAGGAGAAGTCTTATGTGATTTGCGAGATTAAGTTTAAAAAGTCTTTGGCCAAAGCAAGTATGAATACTGGAAAAGAGTTTCCATGGGATTCATAAATGAACTCGAGTCGAGCCAATCTTACATAAGACTGACGATGGAGTTTGACGAGTTCTCCATGACCTCCGTCAAGTCGGAACTCACGATAGAAGGACTAAATCATACGATAACTGTATCTAAAAATTTATATTTTTATTCTATTGGATCGCCACTACATACTGCTAGGTGTCACTGATGGATTGTGAGACTCATCGGGCATCATCTTGATGATCGATGGTCCTCGAAGGGTAGAATTGAAAATATTTCAATCCATCAAAAAGAGTTTCGATGGTATTGTGATAGAGATCATAATATATCTCACTACCAAATAGAATGAAACATATGGGGTCACACATTAAGAGATTTAATCTCAAATTTGCCAATTGGACTTATGAAGTTTCAATTGGACTAAGATTTATTTGAAACTCTATTAGATTTATGAGAATCATGCTAGCACATGGTTAAACCTAATTCTTCTCGGGACTTTGATTTGATCGAGTCCAAAGCCTTGAACCTAATCTAAATTCATTTGGGTTTAATTGGGCTCTTAATTATAAGTCCAAGAGAATTTAATTAAGTCAATTAGTTGGCATAATTATCCTAACATTATCTTTTCTATATCTTCTAATTATCTCTAAGTATGCATATAGAATAGATGGAAGAATGGATGGTGTAATTTTTTTTTAAAAAAATTATTGAGCGCCATATCCTAGAGGGGCCTATCCCCTCTTATGTGTCACGATGTGAAGGAGAGAGGGTGGGATCCATGCCCCATCTCTTATGGTTGGAGATCCCTTTGTGGGGCGTCAAAAGTTGGCATCCCAACCACCTGACATGTATTCCATGGATGGCTATTGTACATGCTTAAAAGGACTGATTAATTATCTTTTATATCTGATTTTATTTAGCATAAATTATATTTAAAAGGTAGAGGATTCTTATGAGATAAGGATCTACCTTTTTAAGATGACAGGATTTCTAATATGTGTCAGGGCTTATATCTATTTAAAGGAAGGTCTCTAGGATTTTTTAGTAATTAATTTTTTATCAAGAAAACCTTCTCTCTCCTTCTCCGCACCTCATCTCTCTCATATTTTTCTTTTCTATGTCCAAAGGTAGGGTGTTCTCTCTTCCACATGCCTAGAAGGAGTTCTGGTGACTTAGAGATTAAGGATCGAAGAGAAGAAGAAGAAGGCTGCAGATCAAGGAGTTGATCTTTCAGTTAAGATCAAAAGAGTTGATCAGAGTCTTCAAGGCCAAAGTTCTTCTTGAGAAAAAGAATCTTCTATGAGAAAAAAAGTTTGAGATTGATCCCGATGGATACCCGTAGAGGTTGGACATGTGCGGCTCCATCTTCTACGAATCCGAGATCATCTGAAATGGTGAATTTCTACCCGCGCAAAAATAATGAGATATGATCTCATATTTTTCTTAAATTTTAGATTAATTATATGTGATTTTTTCTGGACTTGAGTAAGTTGAGATCTGATATCTTGCATGTGGGGTTAAAAGATTTAACCCGATTTATTTTTCACTACATGTTTTCAAAATTTTAAAATCTACACATGCTGCCTACCCTGTTTACTATCAATAATCTACTAAAAAATGTGACAATACCAATTACTTGGCGACATATAGCTTAAAATCAACCATTCCTTTCATGAACTGCAATTTTTAATAGTTTATTTTTATTTATTTTTATTATTTGTTTATTTTTGTAATTCTGCTTCTTTTGTTAATACTGATCCATTGCCACTCCTCCCCTTTCTCTTGTTAGATCCATTGGTTCTTTTAATCATATGATATTGCACCGAGTAGTAGAAGATTTCCTACTTGAACAATTAATTGCACGTATCTGTACAGTGACAATTATAATGTTGAGAAAATACTTGCAAGTTGCAAGTATCATTCTTCATTGTGTCCTCCTCCAATTTTTTTCCCAAACTCTGAATTATTTTTTCTCAGGAAAAGATGAATAACGTCAATTTTCTAGAAATTTGTTTATCCAAACTTAGAGCACATGTTCACAACTACGAAGGGCAGAAATATAAATCCAGAGATGGATCTTGTCCGATATTACCGGTGGGCCAATGGATATGTGGTGCCTATTTGCACAATAAGTAATAAATTGCCATGAAAAGGAGGTGGCTCTCTGATCCAAGAGTGATTTTTCTCTTTTGATAAAATAAAAACTGATACAATATCATACCTTACAAAAAGTTTTTAAGTGAAACAAAGAAGCAGAAATAGACAGACCAATACATTAAGTTCATAAACTTTTGAAGATGAAAAGTACAATATGTAGGATCTAAGAGTGATTTAATATACACAAATTCCACACTAAAATGATCCTCATTGTATGGTTGCCAATCAAATGATTGCAACAGGAAATGCATGCATGTCCAACCATTTCGTTCGAATATATCACGGTGGTTTATAAACAAGGTTTTAATAACGTTTTTATTGTATGGTAATCAACAAATACTTTTCAAATTACTACTGATCACTAAAATATTTGCAGTGAGGATTATTTGCTCAAAAACTATTTTTTTTTTTAAATAGTTTGAAATAATCACTGTTACAGCAATAACGTTAAAATAAAGCATAATAATAAAAAAATATTATTATTATCTCAATTACTATTCATTTGATTATGATAATAGTTTCTGGACCATACAATCATTTTTCAGAAACATTTGATGCAAAAAATTTAAATTTTGAGTGTTATATACAATATTGTGGTAGCCGTTAAACTTTGCATATGAACGCTCTCCGTAGGAAACTTGATTGCCGAGAGTTCTTCTAGCATGGTGACACAAGTCTATCACTACGAGTCTACAAGTTAAGTTGGTACGTTGAACTGATAGCTGTCCAAATCCAGGACATCTCATCTTTTGTCCTCGTTCCTGCGAGCTTTTTTCCGAAATAATATTAAAAAAAAATTAATTATTAAAATAATTTAAAATTTAACTTTTTTATCAAAATAATACAAAAAAAAAAAACATCATTTTGAATGATATTTCTTCCCCTTCCGCGTCACCTTTTTTTTTTTTCAGGATGGCAAGGTGAGAAAAAAAAAAAAACACCGTTTAAAATAATATTTTTAGAAACACCGTTTTGAATGGCGTTTCTAAAAATACCATTTTGAATGTCGTTTTTAAAATTATTTTTTTCACCAAAAAAAAGAAAAAAATCAAGAAAGAATGGGAAAAAAATAAATTTTAAAATTTTAAATTAATAAATAAATTAAAATTTTAATTTTGATTGAAATTTTAAATATAAAAATTTGAATTTGTAATTCAAATAAAAAAATAATTTTAGATGATTTTTTTATCGAATTATTTTTTTAAAAAAATATCTTAAAAAATTTTTAAAAAATAAAAAGTGTCATTAAAAAATAAAAATTTTAAAAAAATCAAGAAAAATAAGAATTATAATTTAAAATTTAAAAAAATAAATTTTTTAAAATTAATTAAAATAAAAATATCATTTCAAATTACTTTCTCAAATTAAAATTAATTTATTTAAAAAATATTTGAAATAAAAAAATAGCCTTAAAAAATTTCATAAAAACAGAAAGAAATGAAAAAAATAAAAAAATAATATAATTGTAAATTTAAATAAAATGTGAAAAAAAGAAATTTGTAAATTAAATTTTTAAAAAAATAAGAATTTTAACTTTAATTCAAATAAAAAATATAATTTCAAATTACGTTGTCCATTTCAAAATATTTTTTAAAAAATTATCTCAAGAAAAGAAAAAAAATATTGTAAAAAAATAAAAATACCCTAAAAAAGAAAAAAAGAAAAAAATAGAATTAAAAAAAAAGAAATTATAATTCTAATTGAAAAATAAAATTTATAATTTTCAATTTGAAGAAATAAAAATTATAATTGTAATTGAAATAAAAAATAACAATTTAAATAACTAAATTAATTTAAATATAATTGTTTAAAAAATATTTTAAATAAAGGAAAAAAATATGTAATAGAATGTCAAAAAGATAAAAATGAAAGAAAACTAAAATTATAATTTTAAATTATAAAAATTATAAATTAAATTTAAAAAAATGATATAAAAGAAGTAAATAAAAGAGAAAAAATGGTAATAAAATAAAAATTTATAATTTTTATAATTTGACACTCTTTCTATTTTATAATTTGACACTCTTTCTATTTTATAATTTGACACTCTTTTTATTTTATAAAATAAAAATTTCTATTTTTATAATTTTATAATAAAATAGAAAGAGTGTCAAATTATAAAAATTATAAATTTTTATTTTATTACTATTTTTTTTCTTTTATTTACTTCTTTTATATCATTTTTTTAATTTAATTTATAATTTTTATAATTTAAAATTATAATTTTAGTTTTCTTTCATTTTTATCTTTATGACATTCTATTACATATTTTTTTTTCTTTATTTAAAATATTTTTTAAATAATTATATTTAAATTAATTTAGTTAATTAAATTGTTATTTTTTATTTCAATTACAATTATAATTTTTATTTCTTCAAATTTAAAATTATAAATTTTATTTTTCAATTAGAATTATAATTTCTATTTTTTTAATTCTATTTTTTTCTTTTTTTCTTTTTTAGGGTATTTTTATTTTTTTACAATATTTTTTTTTTTTCTTGAGATAATTTTTTAAAAAATATTTTGAAATGGACAACGTAATTTGAAATTATATTTTTTATTTGAATTAAAGTTAAAATTCTTATTTTTTAAAAAATTTAATTTACAAATTTTTTTTTCACATTTTATTCAAATTTATAATTATATTATTTTTTTATTTTTTCATTTCTTTTTTTTTTTATGAAATTTTTTTAGGCTATTTTTTTTATTTCAAATATTTTTTAAATAAATTAATTTTAATTTGAGAAAGTAATTTGAAATGATATTTTTATTTTAATTAATTTTAAAAAATTTATTTTTTTTAAATTTCAAATTATAATTCTTATTTTTCTCGATTTTTTTAAAATTTTTATTTTTTAATGGTACTTTTTATTTTTTAAAATTTTTTAGATTTTTTTTTAAAAAATAATTCGATAAAAAAATCATCTAAAATTATTTTTTTATTTGAATTACAAATTCAAATTTTTATATTTTAAATTTTAATCAAAATTAAAATTTTAATTTATTTATTAATTTAAAATTTTAAAATTTATTTTTTTCCCATTCTTTCTCGATTTTTTTTTTTGATGGAAAAAAAAATGCTATTCATAATGACGTTTTTAAAAACGTCATTCCAAACGCGACCTTCCCATCTTGAAAAAAAAGGGTGACGTGGAAGGGGAAGAAACACCGTTCAAAATGACGTTTTTCTCTTTTGTATTATTTTGATAAAAAATTAAATTTTAAATTATTTTAATAATTATTTTTTTTTATATATTATTCTGAAAAAGAGCTCCGTTTCTGCTGTCTCTCTCTCTTGACTTTGTCCCATCACATGCCCCTAGCCTTGAATCTGCGAACCCGTGTGACCGCGTGGGGCCCCTAAGTGTACCTCTCGTCAAGTCCTCAATTATTTTTTTTTAATTATAATTCTTCTGTTTATTGATGGGATCAGATCCACCAACTCAATCTTAAATTAATCCAATAATAAAGCGATATGCTTGGTAAAGAAAAGGTACAATGCGAGCACATTGCCTTGTAATTGGATTGATCCACCGTTGAGTTGGTGAACTTAGTCCAACCAATACTCCCCGATGGGCAAAGAGGTCATTCCAAATAGCCCAATAAAAGCGACGGATGGTGGAGTGGAAAAATTAAAAATTATCTCCATGGTGCCCCATAAATAGCACTGGAGGTTGCATTTCTCTTCTCATAGAATTGCTGAGATCTTCCCCATTTCTATCGATCTTCCCCTCTTTTAGTTCTAAAACTATGGGTCTCAAGTTAAGGAATCTATCTGAGAAGGAACAAAAGAGAATAGTGCCAAGAAGAGGTGAAGTTAAGCGTCAGATCTTATGCTCTCTCTTTCGCAGCATCGGCGATGTCTCCAAGTCCATCATCTCTTATATCTTTTGTTCTCGCAGCACGACCACTCTCTGATATTCCTCGTCCTAGTCTCATCATCTGCAATTGCTGACTGCTTGGAGATTATTTTATTTTATTTTTTAACATTTTCATACAGTTCTCCATACTTTTTTTTTTTCTATTTATATAAGGGTTGTTTTAATCTGATCATTTGTGCTATAGTGCCACTTCTCTTTCCTTTCTTTTCTTTTCACCTTCCTTCTTCTTCTTCTTCTTCTTCTTCTTTTGTGTGTGTGTGTGTGTGTGTGTGTGAAAGCTCTGTCCATCATTGTTGTTGTGTCTCACAAGCAGTCGGATGTGGAATTTGGTGCCATTCGAATAGCAAAGTTACCGAAGGAAGGGGCGACGTGAAATGACGTTTATTAACATGCCAACGTTAGAGCATAAATGGCTATCTTGGGCCTTATTCCAGTGTGTTCCTCAGGTTATGACTCACGAGTTTTGGACCTCGCTAAGCCTAGAACAGAGTTCAGGCTAACCTAAAGCATTGGAACTTGTTCTCTCCCGCCAACCACCCCCCTTTTGTTTTTTTGCAAGAAATAAAGCGTTGGTACTTGCTCTCTTCAATTCGTTTGGTTTGGATTCATTATTGGTAACATGTTCTTAGTTCATGAACTTGACTTCTTGAATCAAACTGTTCCTCAATCACCTTGTCTCAACTTGATGCTCAAACTTGAGTTAGGATTACATTTTAGTTAGGAGCTTGGGTCAATTATGGACTTTCCCAAGTCAAATGGGGTTGGACTATACATATATACACTTAAATCTTTGTTAGGAAAGGGTCTTCTTTCAAACGTGTGGGTTGTTATTTCAACAAAACCGCGGAACAAAACGTGTGGGATGTCAATATCTGTAAGAAAATTAATATCAGGGACATTAATGCGTCTTGGTTGGGATTGGAGTATACGGTGGAACACAATCTGTTGCCGTCAAAGATCAGATGATTCGGATGACTGGATCGATCTCCACTCCCACATATATAAGGTGTTATCTGTTTCGATCCTATCATGCTTTGATAGCTTCAGTGAATCTTGATTATTTGGAGTCTCAAAGTTTATTTTTTAAAAAAATATTTTAAGAGAGAGAAGATCTCATTCCATATAAGTCAGAATTTTTTTTGACTCACAATCATTATGGGATTAAAGATCCTTTTTTTCTCATAATAATAGCTCTCCAAATCAAAGAGAGCTCTGTATGCTAAGGTGGATCTTTTTTTTAGCATCATTTTGTTGCAGTTAAGGATTAGATGACCCGGTCTATTAGAGTTGGGTTCGTGACCCAGGTTTTCCCTGGTTAGAATTATATGAATGCCAAGGAACCCACTATGGTATCATTTGATTATGCCAATCACTGTCAGGAAATCATAATTATATAAAATTGAAATTTTTAGAGAATTTTTTAGAACAAGAAATGGAACATATACACATTATTAGGCACTTCTGTTTGGATTTTATATACCAGCTTCCAATTGCATTGGCCTGGACATTAATACTGAAACTCTCTGGTTGGCCCGGGACCTTGCGACACTAAGCGAGCCAGCCAAACCCAACTAAGCCTATTAAGCTTAGTTGGGTTTCTGTTGAACCAAGGAAATCTGCTTCCCAGATTTTTGCATGTCCTTATTTTATTGATTTGATTTAATCACTAAACAAAGATTCCTTGGTTAGTTTGTCAACGCGGATACACGTCTGAACCAGAGAAGATGGCCCACGCGGGTCCGAGCCTTGCCCATTATCGAGAAATTCTTTATGCACCATGGGTAACGTAGAAAATTCAACGTAGAATGCAATATCTTATCCGATTGATTCATGTAGTCATCATTTTTTAATACATATTTAATTTTTATAAGTCAATTTTTTTTGTTTAAAAATTTTATATGATAAAAATATCGCTATCTTTTGAAAAAAAATTATGACATCCTGTGACGTGATATAGCTCATAATATCATAATATGGCATAAGATATCATAATATAAGAGAGGCATTTCTGTCCAATCACTTTTCATTTTGTCCAATCACTTTTCAACACGTATTTAATGTCTACAGGTCGATTTTTTTATTTAAAAATTTTAAATAACGAAAATATTTTTATTTTTTAAAAAAATTATCACATTTTGTGTATATTATGATTACAAAATAATATAACATCAACATACAATGTCAAAATTTTTTCAAAAAATAAAAATAATTATATAAAATTTTTAAATAAAAAAATAAATATAAAAATATTAAATATATATTAAAAAATAATAATTATATTAGATTAATCGGAGAGTGCATCGGATTTTTTATATTGGTCATGGTGTAAAAAAAATTTTTGTAATTATTATAACTTATGAGTTGGTGTCGATTTTTTTATCTTTCTTTTTCTTTTATACAGCCAATAGGATCACATTAATTATTTTCAGGGATAGAGCACATTAATTATTGGGTAAGATAGTGACAATGACAGTTGGAGAGATAGAATATTGTTATATTGGGATTTATTGAGTTCCATCGTGTCACCAAAGGCACTTTTAGTGTTGGCATAGGATTGTGACAATAAAAGGCAAAGGGTAAGGTGGGGGTTAATTGCATTGGGTTCGGTGACCCTGAGCATGTCGCGAAAGAAATAAAGAACTTCAACAATTCGGTGAAATAAATAAAAGAACAAGAGGACCATGTTTTTAAGAAAAAGAGTCACTACCCCTTAGTTGTTAGGCTAAAACGGTGAATGAAAAGAGGTTTGAGTGAAATAATGGCTTGGAGGGACCAGGTACTTATGTAGATATTGGTTGGCTTTGAGTGGGGTTTCAAATCGGCATTATGTGACCAAGGATATCGGACTAGCATTATAACATGATACCATCTTTGCCATATCTTGAATTTATTATCTAGATTAATCATGTGATACAACCACATAAATTCTAGAACAATATCTTAAAAATTATATAAGACTTGTAAAATCAACAAAATATCCAATAATATTAGAATAATCATATCAATCATGAAATTCAACTAAATTAATCTAATTAGATAAGTCCATCATTATCGAATGATAAAATTTAATAAATTATAAAATTTAAATATTTATTTGATATCAGAGCTTAGATTAATGATCATTAGGGACATGACAGACATGATAGAAGTGGTATCAGAGTTTAGATTTTAGATCATTAGAAATTTTTATGGAATTGGATCAAACTGCACAATAGAAGCATGGTAGATCTCACCATGGCTATAAAAGAGACCCCGCCTCCTCCACCTCCTCTTTGGCATATGCCTTTGAAAATCTCTCAATTATAGTTATGATTCTAGATTTTTCCATGAAGGATTTCTTGGAGTTTTTTTTGATGATGGAGCCATGGGATCTTACCAAAGTTGAGATAAGAATCATTTCTTCTCTTTTCTTTCTATTTCAAAGCAGCTATTACATGCTCGATTTGTGCCAACTAGTCATTGGATTCGATGAGCCCTCTATTTTTGTGCTTTTTATTTCATCCGATTAGCCACCATCACCAAGTGTGGCCATGATGCGATCATCGCTATAGGTTGCCACCACAACCATTGCCGTAGGCCGCCCTCCTTTAGTTGCCGCTATCCCTAGAGCTCTGTTTTTTTTTTTTCTTTTCTAAGAAAGAGAGAGAGAGAGCCTTCCCTCTTGTCTCCTCTCTTTGCCTCTCTACTTTCCCTTCCTTTCTCTGTTTAATTGATTCGAGGGGTTGAGTGAAGGGATACATAAGACACAGTAGTTTACCCTAGTAATTTTGTAGATGGTATGGAGTTGTCGATTATCCCTTTTATGGTTTTGATATTTGGTTTGAATTCTGTAGGAAAGTAGCCATCTACAGAAGAAAATATTGAGTAGGATATTGTACACTCTAATTTTTAAATTAAGATATGGATTAAGTTGAGTTTGTCAATAGCAGAAGTAATATATGATTCTTTATAAATTTATGTATCATATGTTACTGATCTTAGTTTGCATAGACTTTGGCACTTACGTGCATCAAATTTTGCAAAAGAATATAATGATCTTGAAATGTATTTACTTAACATACATATAATTAAATTATATATATATATATGAATGATGGGTTGTAGTGCCCCGAATTAGCCACATTATTGATGTCCCATCATGAGCTAGAAATATGGTACTTGTTGATGCCCCAATACAGGCTGGACATATGATATTATTGGCGCTCTACCATAGGTTAGAAATATGGTACTATTGATGACTTGCCACAGATCAAAAATATAGTAGTATCGATGCTTCGCCATAAGCTAGATGTGATTATGGTAGTCCATAATTGAAGACTAAATATTATCGGATCCAATATATGCTCATCTAAAATTTTTTTTATGCGATTTATTATATAAGAATATATGTGTTTGCTATGCATATTTTATAATTTTGATATTTTGTGGCATATAATTTACATCATTGATAATTATTTGATAATAATTATTTATTATCATTTTATTGATGTGTATGTGTAAGAATTTTTATTGGACTGTAAAGCTCACACTGCATCTTTACTTCTTCTTTCAAAGTCGTAGGATACTTAAGCTCCAATGTAAGTGCATCCTCTCTCTACTGTCCATTATCACTAAGTCTAAAAATTTAATGCATCTCTTTTTATTTTCTGTAAAAAAATTAATGTGTTCCTTTAGCTTTTTTTATTCATTTCACTTAATAGTTAAAATTTTTTTATGTTTGTTGGTCATGTGCTTACCCTCTATTTGGTACGAAGGATGGATTAATGGAAGGATTGATAGGAAAGGAAAGATAAATAAGAGAAAGGATGGATGGAAGATATGAAAATTTTTTTTCTTTATTTGATAAAATATGAAAAGATAGATATGAATGATTCCCTCCTCTATTTGATATAGAAAGAAAAAGAATAAAAAAAATGATGGATAATATTTATAAACTTTTTTATTAAACTATACTATTCTAAAAAATATTATTATTATTTTTAATTTATAATACTTATTTGTACTGTAGAAGTGAAGCAAAATATAAATTATAATCTTTAAAATTTTTAATTATATAAATTTTTAATTATATATTAAATAATTTTATAATTTAATTATATATGAATAAATATATATATATATTAATTACATAAATAACTAATTAATGTATATAGTTAATTATTTTTATTCAAATAGTTAACTTAAAAATAGTAAATGTAAATAAAGAATAGTAGACAATTTTAATTATTTACTTATAATTATAGACATTATGTGTTAAAATTAAAATAATTAGTAACAAAATTTAATAGTATAGGTAAAATAAAAAATATATATATAAAATAAAAAAATGAAGAAATATTAGGATTTTATTAAAAAAATTAATAAGAAATATTTTGTCAATATAAAAATTCACCTCTCATATGCTCTATCCCTTCTTCCTTGCATTCCTTAATTTGAAAAGATGTAAAACGATGGGCTTAGATGGATGGACAATCTCTTTTTTCATCCATCTTTCCTAAAATTTTTTAAACCAAATGGTAGATGGAGACTATCCATCCTTCCTTTTATGATCCTAATCAAATACAGAAAAAACTCTAATATAAGTGCATCCTCTCTCTACTTTCTATTATCACTATCTAAACCCAAAAATTTAATGCATTTCTTTTTATATTCTAAAAAAAATTAATATGGTCCTTTAATTCTTCTATTCATCTCACCTAATAGTTAAAATTTCTTTATTTTTGTTGATCACGTGCTTTTCTTCTTCTCGTGACCCTAACTAAACACAAGATAAACTCTAATGCAAGTGCATACTCCCTCTACTTTCCATTATCACTATCTATGCCCAAAAATTTGACGCATCTGCTTTTATTTTCTGAAAAAAATTAATCCATTCCTTCAGTGCTTCTATTTATTTCACCTAATAGTTAAAACTTCTTTATTTTTGTTAATCATGTGCTTAATACTTGGGATAATGGATGAAATGCCGAACAGGTAGAGTATCACTGATACCAGTTAAATGATTAATTTTGTAACTATTATCTAATTTTGTTGATGTTGTATTCAAATTACATATCTCGCATATTCTATGGGATTTTCTCCCAAAGGGTAAGTAACTGTGTCACGTGGCCGATCCAGGTGTGACACTCGAGTTTAATGATTTTTAGGATATGGCTAAAGGGTACTACACTTCAATATTTCAGGTCTATCTCCTCTTTTGTTTGTTGTTCGGCTATCTTACAAATACCCCATCCAAAACTCATTCATCCCACCCCTTACAAGCGCAAACGTCTGTTTCATTCCATCTTGTCATGGACTCCAGCCCCGCCGCCCCCTCAAACCTTTCTTCCGACCTTAACAAAGAAAAAGACTGCCATGCTCGCACGCTATACGACTTCTCTCTCCTCCGAAAAGAAACCGAGATACCCCAAGCGTTCAGTTGGCCCACTTCTCTGAGGCCCAATGCTGTAGAAGAGCTCAAGGCCCCCGTGGTGGACATTCAGAGCCCGTTGTTTTGTAGGTAAAAGATTTACTCATGAAACTATATTTTTTTGAGTAAGTATTTTTCAGGTAACATTTAGACAAAAAAATAACTTACCTATGTTCTTTTATACATGGAAAAGTGGCTTTGAAATCTGTTACCCATGTTCTTTTGCATTATTACTTTCCCGGGTAAGTTGCTAAACTTTATCCATATTTCCCATAATACCCTTTATGCTTCTTGGGTCAAATTTGATGATTTATTTATAAAGCTTAATTTTTTTTGTACCAAATTAAGTAATTTTTTTTTGTACCAAACTAAGCTTTTAGTCTATACCAAATTATCCTAACATAATAAAATTATCAACTTCTAATAAAGATATATTTTATTAGTTGAGTTATTAGACATTAACGATAGAAGCATCGGAAAAAGGATATTTTAGGAATAAAATTAAGAGATCACTTTACCGGTTGATGGGAAAATCATTTAGCCATCTTCTGGATGGATAAAATTTTTCTCCTATTTTATGGGTAAATGCCACCCATGAAAAATAATTTACCTATCTTGAAATCTGTGAGAATATGGGTAAGTTGGTCAATAGAAAAATTGACCAATTTTTTCATGATATTTCTCCAAAGAGATGAGCCATCCGCTCGCCAAGCTGCCGAGATCGTCCGTGCTGCCTGCAGCACTTACGGCTTCTTCCGGGTTATCAACCACGGCATCGACCCATCTCTTTCTCATGATGCAATGAGTTCCCTGGAAGAATTCTTCCAGCTCCCTTTGGACGCCAAGCTAAGAATCCACCGGCACCCCGGGAGCTTTTGGGGCTACACCGTAGCGCATCTCGACCGCACTTCCTCAAAGTTGCCTTGGAGGGAAATGCGGTCCCTCGGCAACAACAGTGTTGCGTCTGAGAATGGCATCGTCGACTACTTCAAGTCCGTCTCTGGGAAGGATTTCGAGCCGATGGGGTATGCATGCATGATTAATTTCTTAATTTATACTACGCATTTTGAAATTAATTAACTTTTAATTTGAAAGACGTCATACAATGTAACGCGGAGGTTTGGTTGATTAATTTCCTTGTAGCAGATGGGTCTACGATAGATATTTTAGAGAAGTGAAGGAGTTGTCTCTAAAGATCTTGGAGCTTTTGGCGATCGGTTTGGGTTCGGATCGAGAGTATTTTCAAGAATTCTTCAAGTACGGAGAATTGAACATGAGATGTATCAGCTATCCGCCATGCCAAAAGCCCGAGGAGGTGCTGGGGATCGGGCCACACTGCGACCCGTCAGCGCTGACAGTGCTACAACAAGACCAAGTGGAAGGGTTTGAGGTGTTTGTGGAGGGGAAATGGCAGCGAATTTCCCCGCGGCCTGAAGCACTGGTAATCAACATTGGAGAAATATTCATGGTAATCTCTTCTTCTCCTTCCAGCTCTCTGTGGTTTTTTTCTTTTTTTTTTTTGGGAGTGTGAGGTGGGTATGTCAACGTTTCTTAGGTGCGCATGCTGACAACTCTAGCTGACACAGCAATTTCAGGTGGCAACCGACCGACGACTCCGGAAACTTCTAAAAGGGGAACTCGTTCGGTTGTTCCTGTGTTTTGGCTGCCATTTGATTTTTAATTTGTGCGCAAGATTATATTTTTAAAAAAATCAACCCACGTGGATCATCTGCTTTGCATGGTACAATATGGTATATAGCATATCTCATTCATCATACGATGGACGATCATGTACGATCATATATAATAAACGTACATTCATATATAACCATCCATCACGTGATAGATGATATATTGTGCACATCGCGTGGTGCACGAATCCAAGCTCAAAAATTAATAACTGGTTCATCTTTTAACCATGCCTTAATTGTTAATCTCCGTGGATTGGACTTATAACATCCGATCGACAGACAGATTTAATTTTAACTATAAATTTTTAAAAGACAAAAATACCCTCCATGTTTTTTTATATCCAACTCTCTTAATCCTTTCCGACTTTCCCACTCCCATATTGGCAAACTCCATATTCCCCTGCATCCTCTCCCATTTCGCCACCTCCGTCCGTATGTCTCTTCCACCTCGCCCCTCTCTGGTTCGATTGCTATAAATTTTTCTCCACCTTGTTACAAAATAATTAATCTTTTATCTCTAATCAAGATCTCCTCCTTTCATAACAACTATCTAGCTCTTACATCCATTCCACAGCCATCTTCCTCTATCTTCTACTGCCCTTTCAGCTTTACTGGCATTCCCCATCTCGGCTCTCTCTCTCTCTCTCTCTCTCTCTTTCTCTCTCCTTTCTTGCACATGACATAAGGGGACCCCGATCCACTGCCACTGTTGGAGATATTAGTTTTTTTTTTTTTGATTGGATGGGAGGCTTTTTTTTTTTAAATATTTTTTTGATTGTATATTTTTTTAAATATTTAAAAGAAATTCAACGCATGTGCTGGGACAAGAGGTTATTGGTGGGTCGTTTCAATCCACATTGATAAAACTTCAGCATGTCCTAGTTGGTTGATCGAGTCAATTTCAAGTAAAATTGGGTGAAATCGTATCAAACCAATTCGATTTGATTTTGCAGTAATCTAGGTCTAATTGGTCATGAACTTAATCAGGATGAATCAAATTTCTAGATTTGGATTAAATAAAATAAATGAACCTGACATAATACAGAACAAACCATTATGCACCTTAAACAAATTTTATTGTCTTTCGGTTTATCAATTTTGTTAACAACTGTTTGCAAGAAAGGATAACTAGACGGTTTGCGGCTTCTCATCATGCTTTTACATGCCAAGATAATGTATGCTTGACAAGACCTGGCCTTTCTTTTATACATGCAAAATAATTTATGTTTAGTAAAATATCTAACATAGCATAGTCATTAATTGAGGTGAATACTCACAGAATTTATGATATAACATGTACAGTGGCATATTAAGTGCATAAATGTATCTAACAACAGTACACTAGAGGATATTAACTGTATATTACATTATATTAATTGTCTACTATGGTATATTAACTGTGTGCATATATACAGTAATTGTGTCCAAGAGGACATTAACTGTGTACAGTATTATATTAATCATGTACTATATTATATTAATTATATACTATAATATACTAATTGTTTACTATGGTATATTATGTGTATACATATATCCAGTGGTGATGGAGGACAAGAACCGATAGCCCCCAATAATGATTTTAAATTGATTATGGGAAGGATGTAGGGTTATTGTTGGACTTTAATTGTGTATTGTACCATATTAACTAACTGTATATCATTGTATATTAACTATATACTATATTTATATTAATTATGTACTGCATTATATTAAATGTGTAGTTTAGTATATTAAGTTTGCACCGTTCTGTATTAAGTGCATACCATCCAATATTAAGTGTGTACATAACATTATATTAAGTATATGCCGTGGAATATTAAGAATATACACACATCGTGGTGGCAAAGAATATGATGAAGCCTGATGCTTGGGGGCTGGGGTTGGATTGTTAATATCCCTAATAAAATATCATGAAGGAAAAGCTACAAACTAAGCCCGTTAATGTTATCCCCATCTGAAAATGATAGAGGAAAAGCTTGCTTCTTTTTGGCAGTATAGGGTAATTAATACATAAAAACAAATAATGCTCTAATCTTGCTAATAGATAAAGGCGATATTTTGAAAGGATTTTTTTTTTTTTTAAATTTTCTGAAGGTTGCTTTGCTTAATCTTGTAATAATCTCATCGGGATCGGATGCTCGACGGGGGTATTTTTGACATTTTAACTTTAAAGATGCGGCCTTAGGGACTGTAAGTTACAATATGAAATATCTTGTGGACCGCAAATAAATATCCCAGTCAACAGGAAGTGTTTGTTACGCCCCGGTCCACGGGGCACCCCAAAATAAATACCATATTTTTTTAACCTAGTGAGGTATGTTCTCTACAAGATTATGCCAGCTCCATGCATGGTTATGCTAATTATGTGCACAGGTGAGGGATAAAGACGGAGTAAAATTCTTATTAAACAGATTCAAGATAAAATTAAAGTCAATCTAGGAGGCAGACCACAGTTATTCCTGTTTGGGGAAAAACTCTATACTAACACCAATACACAAAAAATTGAAAATTATGATTAGTACACGGGTGTTTTGGTGGCAACCCTCCTAATCACAGCTAGATGTCTTTTTAATATAACCCAAGCTTTCTGAGATTGGCTGAGACGGCTGATGTCAGTCTTTGGGCCGTAGCTACTACGCTTGCGGCTGTTGGACCTCACAATTTTATCCTTTGAACTTTGGTCCAAAAGGCATCTCTTGATGATGGAGTGTGCTTCTATCTCATATAAGATAGAGTATCTCTAACTCACGACTGATGTGAGACTAAAACTCCAACAATAATCATGGATCTAAAGATATCTCAAGTACTGTTAGTTTTTATTATAGCCAATGCCCTGTTGCATCTGTCGTCGGAGAAGAGCACCGGTAAAAGAAGTCCGCACTGATTGGAGTTGTGTCCGACGAGGATCCTCTAATGCTTAAATCAGTGGAGAGTGGTGAACAGCAGATGAAAATTTTGAATAGTAGAGTCTCAGCCCAGAATTGTCTTACCCGTGCTATTCATTTACCTCCCTTTTATACATGATTCAGATATAACTGTTAAGCACGTAGTCCCACTTTTTATGGCACTAAATTATCAGACCATAATCATAGAGTTAATGGGCTGTTTATGCCCGTTAATGATCATGACATGTAGTTGATAACCGTTTATAACGGTTAGATATATAGGTTCCGCATATTCCGGCATCATGTGATCATGGAAAGATAAGCCGACTATATGTCGATAGTCATGAAGATCCGAATGAGCATCAGTCGGTAACTCTGATATGCCAATGATCATCGATCGGATATTAACTGAATTATCATGGTTGTCCGTTGATGGTTGAAAATAGCTGACCATAGATCGATCAACTGATTGTCAGTCGGTATGCTGTGTTTACGAAGCTGACTTATAGTCGGAATCGAGGGTCGATAGAATTATCCCAATAGTTGCCCCCCACTCCCAAGTCCAAGGTGGCCTAATGTGCATATTGTCACGTGGTCTGTCACGTTGGATGAAGGAAGTTGTTGCTTCGAGCTTCGATTTAGCTGCTAGCATTAATAATTTTTTAAAATATAAGAGATCTTCAGCTATTTTATTGTTTCGATAATTGTGAGATCATCATTGGACTGTCATTTCGGAAAGATAATTCATCGTCCGGAGAATCCGAACGATTTGATTCTGACTAATAGGTCGTGTCTACATGTCCAAATGTCATTGGCTCTGTATCCTTCATGCGGATGATAGTGAAGTGGTGTGATCTGGAAGCAGGTACATCGAACCATCCGACCAACGGTCGATCTTGATGTCGTCACGTGTTGACATATGAGGAGATCCTGATTTAATTGATTTCATCCGGACCGTTGAGAGGTCTTATATATATAAAGTTGCTTTAATCCAGGCTTTACTTTTGTATTTGTCGCCTCTCTACAACAGAAGATTTTGCTGCCCCAATACTAGGAGCTTTTTGGATTGTCTTTTGCACATCTTTGGCTTCAAATCGAGTTTTCCTTCTTTCTCCTAGAGTTTTTCTCTTAGGATTTTCTCCTCTTTTCTAGTTTTTTTAATTTTCATGGCTAGTAAGAAGGCTTTATCTTCTTGAGATAGTCGGTCGAAGAATCCAACCGATGACTCCCTTTTAGATCTGAAAATGAAAGTTTCTTCCTTATCCGGACCCAATGTTGAATGACTCTGAGAATAGTACCATATCCTGGAGCAGTATCGGCTTTCCGCCCTTGGTCTGGATGGTCGAGTAAATTCTCCTCCTCCAGGCCAAGTCGCATTTTATGTCAAAGACCTTCGGACCGATCTTTGATTCTCAATTTCGGAGTTCATTTGAAATCTTCTTGATTACTATGATCTTTGTCCTGCTCAGCAGGCTCCAAATTTCATCCGACTAATCATTAGCTTTGCTTTGTTATGTCGGTTTATCCCGATCGAACCTCATCCTTCTCTCTTTCGGTCTTTCTTTATTCTTTATCCTCATCCCAAGGTCAAGGGTTGGTGGTTCTTCAACCCGAGAAAAGATCTTTCTTTCATCTCCGATCTTCTATCGTCCATTCATAGATGGAAGAATAATTTTGCTTTGCCTCTTCTTCTTTTTTTGGAGCTTTTCTTCATGTAGGGGCGATCCAAGAACTGGCCCCAACAAGAATAGTCGGGTAGATGCCAATGATCGGGAAGACTTCATCTGACTGAAAAATATAGAAGTTCCACCGCAATGAGAGCTGATGACTGAATAAGCTCTCTACGATGTCGGACTTAGTTTGGTAACTTTCTTAAGTACAACATAGTCGGTCATTTTACTTTTTTTTTGTTTGTTTCTAAGCTTTGTACTGATCTTTTTATTTTGATTGCAGCTATGCGGACAAGAACACGAGTATCAGCCACTGACATCCGCACACATGCTGCCAAGAAGAAGGCAGTAACTGAAGTTGGATCTTCCCGACCACCGAAGAAGAGTCGGATCACTACTCCATCGGTACCGACAAGGGAAACCAATATTCCGTCAGAGATAGTTCTCAAGCCAGTCCTGGCGTTGTCAGTCCCGACAATGCTTCTTCCGACTGAAGCGCCGTCTGCTGAAGTTGGGATGGCGAGAGACGACGGAGCTGTGGTAGAACTATCGGCGGCTCCATCAGTGGGGGTTTAGGCTAGATCGGTTGCGATCGAACCTCAGCAGTCAGCAGCTGTGCCAGTCATTCCTCCAACGAAATGGTCTTGAGCACAATCAAGTACTAATTTTCCGACAGTCTCAAGCACGCGATCGCCAACTAAAGAACGGAGGAAGGCACCGACAGGTTCGACCAATGATGGATTATCTGCGGGCCTTCCCACACTCTTCGATATCATGATATCTGAAGGTGAGTCGGCCTTGGCCAGGTGGCTCATCGAAGCTGTCCTTCTCTTGACAGATAGAGAGAACAGGAAGAGTCGGACGGTGATCGAAATATTCTCTTTCTTCTATCTGACGATACTTAGGATAATTTTCTGACATTCCTTTTTTTTTATCTGACTTGACTTATCTTCTATTTTCAATGGGTGCATGATATGCACGCTTTGGAGAGCGAGTATCAGAAGATCATCGATTTTCATCAATCTTGGATGGATAAGGTGGCAGCCGTCATCGCTGAAAAGAATGCTGTCGTGAAAAAATTTCAGGCGGCAACTGAACAGGAGAAGAAGCTTCAGGAAGAAGTCTCCCATATGACGGTCGACCTTCAGTCCTCCAAAGCCGAGCTTGAGTCAGCTCATCAAAATATCACATCTTTCGAATCTTGGATCAGGAGTAAGGACTCCATCCATTGGCTCTGGAGAGAGAGGGATGGATGTATTGAAGAGTTGGAAGCGGAGCGCGAAAGGCATCAGGCCACCCTGAAAAGGCTGGCACTGGCCGATGCTGAGTCAACCTCTACAAGAGCTGAAGCTGAGTCGGTGAGGGATGCTCTAAGTCTGACCATTGAGAACTACAAGAATTTGAAAGAATTCAAGGAAAAAATTTTCGAAGGCGGATGTGCTATCTACTACATCGGATACGAGGACGGTCGAGATGTGGTCGGTAAATTGTATCCGAATTTGGACTTGAGCGGCATCGTTCCTCCTATTTTAGAAGAAGCTACTGAAGAGGGCACTGCACCGACTGAAGATGATATACCGATTGCATCAGGACCTGCTCCAACCATCGAAAGCTGCACTGGAGCAGGGAGATGAAAAAAATGATTGGTGATTGGTGTAGCATTTTCACTTTCTTTTTGTAATTAAATTTTGTAATCGGATTTTGATTCAATTTTTATAATTTTTTTTTCAATGAATGAAAAGAAAAATTTTCAAAACATAAATTCTCTCTTCTTTTTGTGTACTTTCAATATTGTAGAATCATAGTTGGACAATCGAATACCGATCGACGAATCAAATATTCAGTAATAACAGTTGTAGAATTTATCCATTAGTCAAATGTCGATAGACATACTTTACCTTTTAGGTATTTGGATAGATGATGATAAGTCGAATATCTTTTGATTGATCGTAGTCAAGTTGGTATGTCTAGATATTTGATAAACGGTAGTAAGCCGAATATCCTTTGACTGACTATAGTCAAGTCGGTATATTTTTGATTCAACTGAGATCGAATCGGTATAATATTTTGTTTAGTTAAAACTAAGTCGGCATAAGTAGTTATTCGACTAGAGTCGGTTTTTATTGTAAAAATTAAAATATAGTAGGTGTGTCGATTTTTATAGTAAAAAATTGAGATACAGTCGATAAGAATTGACCGTTCATTTATCGGTCTACTATCATTTTGTAGTTGCCTAAAGCATTCATGATTCTGAAATTCAATATTTCATTCTGAATATTGTACATATGAAAGAATAGTACCCGACAAGTTAATCGCATAAGGATGCGAAGAAATTTTTTTTTATTTTCTTCCTTTTCATTTGCATGACATTAGTTATTTTTATTATGAGATATTATATTTTATCATTTGCTGCATCATATTTTTATGATTATGATAAACTTCATAGATTAGGACAATAATTTTAGGACCATGATGAGATCATGTCAGTGAGACCTAAAATCTTGATAGTCCCAATCTAAAATATTTTTTATCATTGGATCATCGAGTCGGAGATCGATGATTTCGATAAGACTGGTACATCCTATGTATGCTCGATGGAGAGGATGGTTGATCTCACAATCACTTATGTAGTGTCACTAATATAAAGATGTAGGTACTTATTAGAGAATGAGTTCATTAAACTGATCCATCGAAAGAATATTTGATGGAGTCTTACAGCATGTCAACAGATGGCTCTTCAGTGGGAGTGGTGCATGTGATCCTTTGACCTGAGATCACTATGGTACCTTATGTACATGGATCCTTACTTTGGTTTATTCTCTAGCATACCACTTTGAGTTATGTGTGAGATATTCTGGATATGATGAAGTATGCATGAAGGTTGTGAGTGGTCAATAAAGAATCGATCACTCTTTGTAGGAGGAGAGAACATCGTATATGATCGCATAGGATGATGACTCTGAGAGTCTCTGACTAGAGCAGGGATGAACAGTAGAAATAGTTTCTACTAGTTCATCAATCGAGTCATCATCATCAGATCGAGATACATATGGATAGATATTTAGATTTGACATATTTCATATCCATGACTTTTTTAGGATGTTGTGTGATCGAAGGATTGAATTACATGGTAACTCACCATAGAAGGATAATTTTGATATTTTCATCAAATTTTAAATCTTTCGGATAGTTATGACATGTTGCTAGATGTCAATCTTGACTTATGGACTCGTTAGAATTAAAAGAGTTTAATTCGAGGATCAATTAGGAAGAGTCCTAGTTGATTGAAACTCTTAAGCTGACCTAATCCAATCAAATTAGAGTTACGTCAAGAGTTTGGATCCACTGCTGGCTGGATTTGAAACCCAATGGATCACACACAACAGAAATTTGATCTTGGTCCAATCTATTTGGGTTTATTATAAATCCAATGGGTTAATTAAATTGCTAGCACATGAATTAATCTAAGTTTTCAATTGAGTTCAGTGCAAATGTATTTGTGCTAACCCTTTGCTTGTTGCCTTGACCTAATGTGATTGAGTTTGAACTATCTATTTATTAGTTGGTTTATCTGAATTTTATGAAAGAATTTCATGTGAATCCACCACCTCTATGCCAAAAACCACACGCCAATTTATTTGTGGTGTCATATTTATTTTGATAGTTAAGGAGAGGAGTCCTTCTCCTTTACTTATCTTAATTCTCTTACATTTTTTACACGTCCATTAATTTTGTGTGCCATTAGATGGCATCTTGGACTTGTGGACGTGGAAAAGGAGGAGTCCTTTTCTAGGAAGGAACTTCATGCCAAAATAAATATGGGATGCCCACTTTTTGTGCATTGAAATGAAAGAGTCCATTTCATACTGAACTCTTGATTCCTTCCATTATTTCTACACATTTTCTTAATTCCTCGTGACATATGATGACGCTTGGGGTATGGGGCATGGAAGAGGAGGAAAAGTTCTTCTCTTGGAAGGAATTTGAATGCCAAATGCATTGGATAGCCTTTCATATTTGCATTGATATGGAAGAGTCCATAATATCATGAACTCTTGATTTTTCACGCCCTCCCTCTTATCCCACGCATCATATGATGGCGTTATATTTTTCCTAAGCAGAGGAAGAGTCCTTCTGGAGGTTAACTTCTTTAGTTTCCATGCCATCTACTTGTATTCCATGTTAAAAATTAAATGAAGGCGTATAAGAATGAAGGGATGTCAAGAGTTGGCATCCCATGGTGTCGCCCCTTATTTCCTATAAATAGGGGGTGCTACAATCAGGCTTAACATGCCAAATTGGGCTGTAGTTAGGTATAGAAATGAGAAAAAAATGATGAAAAAAATTATAAAAAAAAGATTAAAAAAAGAGAGAAAAATAGAAAGGAAGGAAAGAGTGAAAATGGAAAGCATGAGATGCTTGTCCAAAAATCAGATTGTTCTTGTGTTGAACATAAAATCTGATTTGTGTGTAGTGAGATCTTTTGGAAAATTTTTTTTTAAAGAGATCCTAGTAGAGGTCATGAAGGCATACAAGTTGTGGTGCAACCAGTTCTTGCAAAAGACAATCGGCAGCGCACTTGCGAAGAAGATGCAGCACCATGTCAAGTTGGGAAGGGCCCTGATCAGTCTTGTGTGGATCACTGTTGGAGAGCTTCTGCTTTGGAGTCTCGTGGAGGTCTCAAAATTATCAGATCATGATCTTCTCATTAGTATATGACTTTTGGTCTCTTCTGATATATATATTTTTTGATCGTTTGATTATAATCATCAAGGGGTTCCTAGGGCTTTTGTGTTCCGATGGACTAGTTTAATTGTTAAACTTTGTTTTCAATTATTGAATGCATGTTAAAAATTTTAAAATTTATATTTTGCTGTATCATCAAAATCCAACAATGGTATCAGATCCATCCTTGATTGATTCAATCAAATTTTATGTTATTTTTTGATATGGATTAGATCCAGTTCAAACTATGTCTTCTAATTGATGTTTAATTGATGTTCTTGATATATTTTTATCTATGATAAAGTATTATCAATCCATGATCGAATCTTGGATATGAAATTTCATAATTTTTAGACTTGTGTGACAAATTTAGATTAGATTTCACAATCTATTTTTTGATGGAATTGAAATCCAGTGTATGTGATGCGCGGGGGTCTTAGAATGACACATATGGATATACATTGTCAAAACTTAGGATTTTTGCATATGATGCATTCACCTAAGATTCAAGGACTGACCACTATATTATCAGGTACTCACCATTATGAGTTAACCATTTTGGTTGTTGCCCGAGGTATGTATGCAGCCAAAAAAATTGATCATGGAAAGGATACATCAGACATGGATTAGATTTTTTGCTGATGAATTTGTTTAACTATAGTTCATTGTTCTAATATGATTAGAGTTAATGATTATAGATTAAATTAAATTTATGATTTTAATTTGATTAGAAATCATGTTTAAATTTAGGTTAATCAAAATTATCATTTACCTAATTGGATTAGGGTTTGAGTCATGGTTGACCGAATCTATGTTGACCTAATCAGATTATGGTTAATCTAAGAATTGGTCAACTCAATTCAAATGAATGATAAATAATTGACTTACAGTTAAAATTTGGGTCAAGTGTTAAACCCGAATCAAAAATCCTAGATGGTCCCTATGTCCATAATTTTGAACATCTCCATTGACATGTGTTTGAATGATATCGCAATTGAAATAACATGAGTAGTTTGTTATGATATTTTATAATTATTATAAAATATATGTTGATGGTTATAAACTATGGTACATCCATGTGATGATGTATACATGAATACTTTCATGCTAGTTGATTATATTAATGCATCTACAAGAATTGCAATAGGGGCTAGGTGTCCTTGATGTATTATATTATCAGCTAAATCTTTCTTTTCTATATTCCTAACTATTGATTGAAATTTTTACATATTGATGTAAAATTATTAAAAAAAATTATTTAAGAATAGATAAAAATTATTTCATACTATTTTCAAATAAAGATTAAGCATTCATGGTAGACTTCATGAAAATAATGAATAGACTATCAGGCAATTGGAGAGTAGAGGTGCATTAAGATTGACTATCAGATGGTTCAATCTATAATACACCTAGGATTAGACCCATAGATTATCCTGTGGCTCGGATGATTTTTTCAAATATCCATAACCATTTGTCTTCCTTTATATGCTGTTACATACTGATAGTTAGAAATTAAAATTTACATAGCATATGATGCATGTATATGTTTAGGATGTGCATGAGACCTAAGTTCCTCATATAAAATATATTAAATCATAATAGCGAAATGTTAAGAACACTACCCATACTTTCCTTCATGCTAAGCCAGTATTATCTCAAGAATTATAGTAGACTTATTGTGCTATCCACAAGGCTTGATGTAGAGACTGTTTTGATACTGTCTTGGTGCATAGTGAAGCTAATTATATTTAGCTCACACTAGGTCAATAGAGTATGTCAAAAACTATAGTGAGTTTGTTATGCTATCCACAAAGCTTGCTATAGTGATTGGTATGATGTTGACTTAGTGATGCTTATGGCATATTCTGATAGTGCTGCCTTGTTGTGCTATCTACAAGGATAGTATTATTCAGATATGATCATATAAAATTGAAAGATATGATTTGACTGAAATACTATAGTTTGTTGTGCTATCTACAAGACTATAAATATTTTAGAGATAAAAGTTATGTTGAAAATTGCATGAGATGCAATTAGTAAAGAGTTACCTACTTTTGAACTCATAGAAGCTTGTTGTACTATCTACAAGATTTTTTATGAAGAATTGGTATCTCAACCCCACTAAAGAACTTTATGATAGTTTTCTTCAATTTCATACTTGAGGGCTATAAAATTTGTCAAAATAGTGGAAGACACAATTAGATAAAAATCTCGTCTGAATTGTGCATGTCATCATGAGTAGTCCTTAAATGTTCTTATATATACATATGCATCTTTACTATCACTGCATAATATATTTTTAAATTGATCGAACTTTATGGAATGGTTGAGGAAATGAAAGTGAAGAATGTCTTCACTAAGGGTATCTAATTATTACAACAATGATGAACATTAGAATTAAATTGTAAGAGTTGCCTTGCAAATGTAAAGCAAGAGCAGGATGCAAAAGTTGCATCTACTAATAATTTGTATGAGATACAAATTAATTATCATTGAATATTTTTAGCTTTATAATATTAGGTACATGATACTATATATAGGTTCCTCTTATGCAAAGTGTTGCTGAAACTATAAAGCTGAAGTATGGCTACTACTTGTCTTTTGGCGCTAATGAATAGTCCATTCATGCTGAGGCAATAGGAACCTATATAACCTTTTAGAAAGATTTAAAATTAGTAGATCGTTGTTATATGCCTGAACTTATCGGAGACATTATTTCAAATCTTTTACTATTGTAGCATAATTTTTGAAATTAATGTTGAGAGTAAAAGTTACTCTCCTTCCGATAAATTTTAGGACTATGGTCTCTTATTTCTATCACTCGATAATATTATTCTTTATATCGATGAGAATAAGAAATAAATATGTGACAGTGATATATCTCAGGATAAGTAAAGTATTAAGTCTTGAACATATGGATATTCGAAGACTAATAATATCTCAACCCAGAAATTGACACTTCATATATGATATGATGTGTTCTCTAAAATACTTCACAAATCTTATTGTCTCATTCTGAAAAATATCTTAGAAATTACTGTATATGTTAGATATCATCAAAATCTGTGACGAACACTCCATATGAGATATGAAAAGGACAAAAGGCAGGTGGCCCAACTTATGTGAAAAGTGTTGATGTACATATATTTTGTGCTAGATTAGATTTTATATTAGTTTATAGGTTATCCTAAGAGTAGTATGTGATACTACTTCTACTACACTACTTGACAAAAGTGTTTTGTTAGTAAGTATGCCACTTTTTAGGAAAATAAATTTTTCTAAGAAGGGACAGTGGGAGGATAATTGAACTTGAAAAGTTCAAGACCTATGAGCTATCCTATCATAACATGTGGAGTGTCCACAAGTTGATTCTCGATCAGATATGTTCATTAATAAGGCACGACCATGATACATACCTCCTCACCGAAGGTCAATCCGAGTGTGTAATGTATCACTCAAATATAGATTTATCATTGAGAATGACGATACACCATATATCATTGAGAATGGTATTTCGTTAACCTATTCGAAGATTGTCAAGAGTAGAGACTCTGATAGATGGCATGAAACCATGACTTTCGAAATGAACTCTCTGTACATCAACCAAGTATGGACTATGGTTGAAGCACCTATGGGTATGACCCAACAGGTTGCTATCAGGAATGTCTATTTAAATTTTTGCTATTGCCATACATCATCTAGAGAAGTTGTCTCTAGTGGGAGAGCAAATGTATTTATGAATTTAGATAGACATTGAGGAGTAGATACTTTTATTTTTGATAAGACAGTCAAAATGTCTGACTTTATCAAATATAGATGAACTGTGTGTATACAAGAAGACAAGTAGGAGTCCCACTAAGTACTTGATTATGTATGTTGGTGACATACAGCTTATTGAGAAGGTAGTCCCAATATTGCACTCGATCAATGGCTTGCTTATCACAAATATTTTCATGGAATAGACTTGGGTTAAGCATATGATATTTCTAGGCATCTATAGGGATAGATGTAAGTGGATGTTAGGCTTGTTCCAGTTTAGGTACATAGATTTTATGTTGAAAAAATTCAATATGAATGGGTGTAAAGGAGTTTACTTACCCATACATTCAATGTACCAAGCCATATGTGAATTATGTTCTATGCATAATCATTGATTTCAGGTAAATCCATGATAGGATCTTATGAAAACTATGAAAAGCATTCTCATAGTACTTGTGAAGTACTAGAGGAGCAGTAAATTGAAAGAGTTTCAAGCAGCAAACTGTATTAGTTTCAGTTAAATATTGTTAGCAAAGATTGCTAAGGAAAGTTGTCTAATGAAGGGTTCATCATTGAGTTGGGTGTGGTCTCACTAGAAACCCACGCACATCTTAAGCACTTTCACCTCATTCATGATATGATCATAAAATAAGTTTATATAAAGAATAGTATAATAGGATCAGTTCACTAAGCCTTACACAGTAGCAATGTGTTCGCCATCCTGATTGCATGGGCATCAGGTATAGGGGCGTTTGGCTTTAGTGCAAGTGAGAAATTGAAAGAATAGTGTCTTACAAGTCAATCGCATAGGGATGCGAAAGAACTTTTCTTTATTTTCTTCCTTCTCATTTGCATAACATTAGTTATTTTTATTATGAGGTATTATGCTTTATCATTTGCTGCATCATATTTTTATGATTATGATAAACCCCATAGATTAGGATAATGATTTTAGGGTCATGATGAGATCACGCCAGTGAGACCTAAAATCTTGATAGCCCCAATCTAAAATATTCTCAGTCATTGGATCATCGAGTCAGAGATTGATGATTCCGATAAGATTGGTACATCCTATGTATGCTCAATGGAGAGGATAGTTGATCTCATAACCACTTATGTGGTGACACTAATACAAATATGTAGGTACTCATTAGAAAATGAGTTCACTGAATTGATCCATCGAAAGAATATCTAATGGAGCCTTACAGCATGTCAACAGATGGATCTTCAGTGGGAGTGGTGCATGTGATCTTTTGATCTGAGATCATCATGGTACTTATGTATATGGACTCTTACTTTAGTTTATTCTCTAGCATACCATTTTGAGTTATGTGTGAAATATTCTGGGTATGGTAAAGTATGCATGAAGATTGTGAGTAGTCAATAAAGAATCGGTCACTCCTTGTGGGAGGAGAGAACATCCTATGTGATCTCATAGGATGATGACTCTGAGAGTCTCTGACCAGAGCAGGGATAAATAGTAGAAATAGTTTCTACTGATTCATCAATCGAATCATCATCATCAGATCGAGATACATATGGATAGGTATTTGGGTTTGACATATTTCTATACCCATGGCCTTTCTGGATGTTGTGTGATTGAAGATTGAATTGCATGATAACTCATCACAGAAGAATAATTTTGATATTTTTATCAAATTTTAAATCTTTCGGATAGTCATGATACATTACTAGACGTCAATCTTGACTTGTGAACTCATCAGAATTAAAAAAATTTAATTCGAGAATCAATTAGGAAGAGTCCTAATTGATTGAAACTCTTGAGCTAACCTAATCCAATCAGATTAGGGTTACGTCGAGAGTTTGGATCCACTGTTGATTAGATTTGGAGCCCAATAGGTCACACACAATAGAGATTTGGTTTTGATCCAATCTATTTGGATTTATTTTAAATCCAATGGGTTAATTGAATTGCTAGCATATGAATTAACCCAAGTTCCCAATTGGATTCAGTGCAAATGTGTTTGTGCTAACCCTTTGCTTGTTGCCTTGACCTAATATGATTGAGTTTGAACCATCTATTTATTAGTTGGTTTCTTTAGATTTTATGAAAAAGTTTCATGTGAATCCACCATCTGCATGCCAAAAACCACATGCCAATTTATTTGTGGCGTCCTATTTATTTTGGTAGTTAAGGAGAGGAGTCCTTCTCCTTTACTTATCTTAATTCTCTTACATCTTTCACACGTCCTTTAATTTTTTGCACCATCAGATGGTGCCTTGGGACTTGTGGGCGTGGAAGAGGAGGAGTCCTTCTCTAGGAAGGAACTCCATATTAAAATAAATATAGGACGCCCACTTTTTGTGCGTTGAAATGGAAGAGTCCATTTCATACTGAACTCTTGATTCCTTCTATTATTTCTAGGTGTTTCCTTAATTCCTCGTGACATATGATGGCACTTGGGATATGGGGTGTGGAAGAGGAGGAAGAGTCCTTCTTTTGAAAGAAATTTGGATGCCAAATAAGTTGGATAGCCTTTCATATTTGCGTTGATATGGAAGAGTCCATAATATCATGGACTCTTGATTTTTCACGCCCTCTCTCTTATCCCATGCGCCATATGATGGCGTTATATTTTTCCTAAGCAGAGGAAGAGTTCTTCTACTGGTTAACTTCTTTAGTTTCCACTCCATCTACTTGTTTCCATGCTAAAAATTAAATGAAGGCATGTAAGAATGAAGGGACGCCAAGAGTTCGCGTCCCATGGTGTCGCCCCTTATTTTCTACAAATAGGGGACGCTACAACCAGGCTTAACATATGAAATTGGGCTGTAGTTAGGTATAGAAATGAAAAAATAATAATATAAAAAATTTAAAAAAAAGATAAGAAAAAAAGAGAGAAAAATGGAAAGGAAGGGAAGAGTGAAAATGGAAAGCATGAGATGCTTGTCCAAAAATCGATTGTTCATATGTTGAACATAAAATCTGATTTATATATGGTGAGATCTTTTAAAAAAAGATTCCTAAAGAGGTACTAGTGGAGGTCATGAAGGTATACAAGCTGTGGTGCAACCAGTTCTTGTAAAGGACAATCGGCAGCGCACTTGCGAAGAAGGCTGCGGTACCATGTCGAGTTGGAAAGGCCCTGATCAGTTCTGTGTAAATCACCATTGGAGGGCTTCTACTTTGGAGTCTCGTAGAGATCTCAAAATTATCAGATCGTGGTCTTCTCGTTGGTATATGACTTCTGGTCTCTTCCTGATATATATGTTTTTGATCGTTTGATTGTAATCATTAAGGAGTTCCTAGGACTTTTGTGTTTCAATGGACTAGTTTAATTGTTAAACTTTATTTTTAATTGTTGAATGTATGTTAAAAATTTTAAAATTCATATTCCGCTATGTCACCAGAACCCAACACAACTTTATTGATAAAATATCTTCAAATTATCAATATTTCAGGTCTGAGGTATAGTTGTTCCATCAAAAGTTTCTAGCCGATATGTGCCCGATCGAAGTATTTTGGTTATTTTATGGGGTCCTTCCCAATTTGAAGATAATTTTCTCTAATCCAGAAATTTTGGAATTTTTGCCTTTTTTAGGACTAGGTCTCCTGGACGAAAGATTTTCGGTTTAACTTTTGCATTATAATATCGGACTACTCTTTGCCGGTATGCTGTCATCCGAACTTGAGCTTATTGTCGGACTTCTGAAAGTAGGCTAGATCGGCTCTTTGATATTCTGAACTACTCGACTTATTGTATTGTTCCACACTTACTGATGGGAATCCGATCTCAAGTAGGATTATCGCTTCTGTTCCATAGGCCAGATTAAATGACGATTCTTCCATTGATATGTGAGGAGTTGTTCGATATGCTCATAGGATCGGATACAGCTCTTCTACCCAGAGATCTTTAGCTTCATTCAGCTTGATCTTGAGATCATGCAAGATTGTTCGATTAGTTCCATCTCACCATTAGATTGTGGATGGTTGACTGATGTGAGCTTGTGCATCATATGAAATTTCGTACAGAACTCTTTGAAGTTCTAATTGTTGAACTGTTGATCATTGTCAGTGATGATGGTGTATGATAAATCGAATCTACATATGATCAATTTCTGAATGAAGTCTTCTATCTTACTTTCAGTGATCTGTACCAGAGGTTCAGCTTCCATCTATTTGATGAAGTAATCAATGGCAACCACTATAAATTTTCTCTGACCAGATGCCGGAGGGAAAGAACAAAGTAAGTCAATTCCCCGTTGTGTGAAGAGCCATGGTGCAATAATTGATATCAATTGACTGATCGGTTGATTCTATATATTTGCATACTTCTGACATAGTTCACATCTACAAACAAGTTTAGCTGCATCTTTCTTCATGGTGGATCAATAATATCTTTGTTGTAAGACTTTATAAGTCAGAGATTTGCCCCCAAGTGATTTTCACAAATTTTTTCATGAACTTTCTGAGTGCATAGTCGGCATCTGCTGATCTCAAACACTTCAATAAGAGAAGAGAAAATGATCTTTTATAAAGTTGGCCATTCATCAAAATATATTGCGAGGTCATCCATCTGAGTTGTTTGACTTCTGAAGGGTTTATTGATAGAGTTCCATCAGTCAAGTACTGAATGATCGGGTTCATCCAGCTTGGCTCATCATTGAGTTGTAGCACTTCTTCGACTTTATCAATACTCGGCTATTTAAAGCATTCGATAAATGTCCTACCCAGTGAGTTAAATAAAGTAGTCACAAGTCAAAAAAATACATCGGCTCAAGCATTTTCTGTTCTTGAGATGTAAGAGATCTCAAAATATTTCAAAGTCAATGTAAGATCTTTCACTTTCTGAAGATACTTTATTATAACGGAGTCTTAGACTTCAAACTGCTCTTAACTTGTCCAATAATCAACTGTGAGTCGATGAAGATCTTCAGGTTGTCATTGTCAAGCTCCTTAGCAATCTTTAAATCGGCTAGGAGTGCTTCATACTCGACTTGATTATTTAAAGCTTTGAAATTAAATCAAAAGATATATTCTATTACAATCCCTTTGGAATTAGTGAGGATGAGACTGACTCCACTGCTTTGTGTATTAGATGCTCCATCAATATGTAGCACCCACACCGATGTTAAGTCAGACTTAAGAGTTGTAACTTACTTTATTTTATTATTGAATTCATCTTAAGATTATTATCAAGTATAGTACACTCGACGATGATGTCGGCCAAAACTTATGCCTTCATCAATGGATGTAGCGATATTGGATATCAAACTCGCTGAGTTTTATAGCCCATTTTGCCATTTATCTTGAAGTATCAAGCCGGTATAAAATAATTTTCAACAGCTGATCTATCAAGACAACAATAAGATGTGCTTGAAAATATGGACGAAGTCACTACGCTAATATGATCAGAGTGTAAATTATCTTCTCCGCCCTTGAACATCTTATTTCAGCATTATGAAGCCCCTTACTGGTGTAGTAAATAGATCGTTGAATTCGATTTTTATCCTCTTGAACGAGTACCGAACTAACTGCTTCTGTCGAAGTCACCAAATAAAGATACAAAGTTTCTCCGACCTTTGATTTTATAAGCAATGATGGAGATGCCAGATATCTTTTCAGATCTTTAAAGGATTGTTGATACTTGTCTGACCATGAGAAGTCGTTTGTTGTCTTAAGGTCTTGAACAAGGACAAACATCTTTCTGTCGATCTTGATATGAATCGACTGAGTACAGCGATCTGTCCATTAAGTTGTTGTATCTCTTTCTTAAAACTTGCATGCTTCATATTGATGATAGTTTTTATTTTTTTAAAATTGGCTTCGATTCTTCATTGTGACACAAAAAATCCAAAAAAAATTTAGAAGTTACTCTGAATGCACACTTTGTTGGATTTAGTTTCATCCAATGTCGTCAAAGTATACTGAAGGTTTCTTTCAAATTTCGAACATGATCAGAAGTTTGAGAACTTTTCACCAGTATATCATCTATATAGACTTCCATATTTCACCCGATTTATGCTTTGAATATTTTATGGACTAGCCGTTGATAAGTAGCTCTGGCATTTTTTAAACCGAATGACATTACTTTGTAACAGTAGATGTCTTTGTTGGTTATAAAGATTGTGTGCTCCTTATCTTCGGGTGCCATTCGAATCTGATTATAGCCTGCAACAGCATCCATGAAGTTTAAGAGTCGGTGCCCCGAAGTCGCATCGACTCGGTTGATCTTCGATAAGAAAAAATTATTCTTCGGACAGGCTTCATTTAGATTTGTATAGTCGATGTAAGTTCTTCATTTTTTATTGACTTTTTTCACCATCACTACATTAACGAGCTAATCGAGATAATTAGCTTCTCTGATAAAATTAGCCGCGAGGAGCTTATCAACTTCTTCATCGATGACCTTCTATCTTTCGGAAGCAAAAGACTTTTCTTTTGTCTCACTGGCTTAACTTTTAGATCAATATTTAGTCGGTGAGTTATTATCTCTCGAAAAATACCTGGCATATCAGTAGCCGATCAAGCAAAAATATCAGCATTCACTCTTAGTAGATTTATTAGTTATTGCCGCTCCGGATCAGGCAACTGCTATCCAATTTGGACTGTCTTCTCAAGATTTTTTCTTTTAGTGGGATGGAAACCAATTGCTCGACTGATTCATCCTTTTCTTTATTTTTTATTTGATCCAATTTATCAATGGATAAAAAATCTTCAGATTGATTATTCTGTGTGGAGATCAAGAAGCAACGTCAGATGAATTGTTGATCTCCACGCATCTCTCCGACTCTATTTTTTGTTGGGAATCAGATCAATAGATGATATATTGAGACTTTTGCTCTCAAGGCATTAAGTCCAGATCATCCAAGTATGGCATTATAAGTCGATGAAACTCGAACAATAGTGAATGTCAGGAGAATAGTGCTTTGTTGAGGATCTGTTCCTGTAGTTAGTAGGAGAGTGATTTCTCCTTCCACAGTAATTGCATCTCCAGTGAAACCGACTAATGTGTGGAGACTCTTCTAAGTCGATCAATCAGTAGTCGCATTCAAAGAAAGTCAAGTAAAAAAGAACATCTATTGAGCTTCCATTATCAACTAGAATTTCTTTTACATCATAATTGGCTATCGTCGTCGAGATAATGACAGTATTATCATGGAGAGTTTGTATTCTCTGAACATCATCTTTCGAAAAAGTAATTACATTATCGAGTCATCATTTTTTTGCCGACTCTTCTTCGAAAGTTGCCCCTCAGTTCTTTGGTCGTCCGGAGATCATGTTGATTACTCCCACTGTTGGTCGATTGTTAATTATCTCCTCAGCTTGCGGCTGAGGTTGTTGGTTGGTGGGAGATTAAGTCTGACGATCACATCAAAATTTTTCGAGATAGCTTCGTTGAATCAAGGCCTCGATCTCGTTCCTGAGTTGGATGCACTGTTCGGTATCGTATCCATGATCATGATGAAACCGACAGTACTTCTTCCTATCATGGCTCCTCGGTAGCGCTTTCATTGGTGGGGGGTATCGAAGATACTCTTCTCCTTCGATCTCTATCAAAATCTACACACGGAGAGCATAAAAAAGAGTATAGGAGTCATACCTGCCATAGCTGTTTGGCTTTGGACTTCGTTGTCGAGGTGAAGATCGCTTATTGATAGTCGGTCTACTTGATTCGGTTGGAGCTCCACTTTTTTTTACTTTTTTTTCTGACCTTTTCTGTCTGTTTGGTGCTAGTCAGAAGTGCCCTCATTCGTGCAGATATACTTGTATGCGCATTCTAAAAGTTCAATATAGATCTGGGAGAGAGTCTTGTCTAGAGAATAGGTAAATCTGGATCCACTTAGATCCCTCTTCAGGGCCAATATGGCCATATCTTTATTGAGGTCCCTGACCTCAAATGTAGCTGCGTTGAAATGAGCTACAAAATCTCTCGACGTCTTCGTCTCGCCCTGCTTAATAGAGAAGAGACTGTTTGATGTCCGTGACACCTTTCAGCTAGTGCTAAAATAGGTCATGAAAGAATGTTTAAGTTGCTTGAAGGAGTTAATGCTCTTCGACTGAAGTCCGAAGTACCAAACTCAAGCAGCCCTCTGAATAGTTGTCGGAAAGTCAATGCATAAGAGGATGTCAGTTGCCTCCTGAATCATTATGAGAGCCTTATAGCTCTCCAAATGATCGATCAGATTGATGGAGCCATCGTATGGCTCCATCTGCGGCATCTTGAACCGAGACGGAATCGGTTCATCCAGGATGTGCTGAGAGAGAGGTTGGGCAGTGCAGAAATCATAGTCACTGAAAGATTTTCGACCTTCTACCTGAAGTCGGACAAGCTGACGGTCGATATCTTTGAACTTGCATTCGTAGTCATCAAGCCGTCGTTGCCGAGACAATCCGAAGGTAGAACCCCCGAAGAATTTGAGGATGGAGAAGCAAAAGATGTACGTGGTCTTTTTCCTTTCTTGATACTATGTACGCGAGAAGAAGGAGAATGCCATGAAGAATGAGCGGCACGATGGGAGTGCCAAGAATGCGATTGTCCATCTTGATGAGAGTGTCGAGACGGTCGCCGTTCTGGAGATGAGGAAGGTGAACGCTGTGATGGATGGCGGCTGTGCCTAGATGACACTGAATGAGCCACTTGCTCCTCCACCGACGGCTGCTGCTGCTGTTGTATTTGTTGCTGCTGGAGGCTTTAGATTGCATCCGTTAATATCTTCGTTTACTACATTAATGCAGCAATTTGTGCGTCTGTGATAACCACAGGATGCGAAGAGCTGGGCTCTGCCAATGGAGGTGAGGGAAGAACATCTTTTCGGCAGGAAGATTGCCTTACTGATCCTGTTGAATGTTGAGCTCTGATTTTTGGTATGGTTGCTTGTATCTTTTTCCCTTCCTGGTGCACCAATCTGTTGCGGCCAATTTCCTGTTGTGCCCGTCATCGAAAAGAGCACCTGCAAAAGAAGTCTGCACTGACCGGAGTTGTGTCCGGCGGGGACCCTTTGATGCTTAAGTCAGTGGAGAGTGGTGAACAGCATATGAGAATTATGAATAGCAGAGTCTCAGCTCAGAATTGTCTTACTTATGCTATTCATTTACCTCCTTTTTATAGATGATTTAGATATAACCGTCGAGCACGTGGTCCCGCTTTTTATGGCACTAAATTATCGAACCATAATCATGGAGTTCATAGGCTGTTTATGCCCACTAATGATCGTGACATACAGTTGATAACTATTTATAACGGTTAGATATGTAGGTTTCGCACATTCCGGTATCATGTGATCATGAGAAGATAAGCCGACTACATGTCGGTAGTCGTGAAGATCCGAATGAGTATCGGTCGGTAACTCTGATATGCGGATGATCATCGATCGGATATTAATTGAGTTGTCGTGATTATCCATTGATGGTTGAAAATAGCTGACCGTAAGTCAGTCAACTGATTGTCAGTCGGAATGCTGTGTTTATGAAGTCGATCTTGTCACGCCCCCGACCCGAGATTTTGAATCGAGGGTCATGGCAACCGCCGCATACTCATAGAAAACTCTTCCCATAAGCATGCAAGGCATCTTATCATACTATCCTAAAACAACAGCGGAATAATTAGTCAATAATTTAAATCCAAAATATAACGATCTAAATTTTTTCTTTAATATCTTAATAAATTCAACAATGATTCATAGGTCTTACACCAAATTCAATAAGACTTTCAACCTAAATAAAAGTATAATGATTCTGCTTCTGATCACTCTTCCATTCATATCTTGTATCATCTTAATTCCTCAATATCTGTAAAAACAGTAAAATAAGAGGTAATGAGCTAGACAGCCCAGTAAGCAACGATCACTTCTCAACAGATTTCATCAGGCATATAAGTAAATAATCATTTATAGAAAATAAGCATATAGAGTTCATCAATTCGAAATCAATTTCAATTATGCAATATAATTCATGTCAAATTCATTTCTTTTTCGAAATTTCAAGTTTCTTTCGGGATTTCAATTTCTTTTGTTCTTCAATTTCTTTTCGTCAACCATGAGCTATGACCACATTATCCCTGTGGCAGGGTCATAATACCGCGTATCTGCTTGCGGTGGGCTGCGAATCATCTGGCAGCCAAGTCCTTTGGAACCGCTGGTCTAACTGGCGGTTTTGTCGCTGGTCTATCTGGCGACATGTCGCTGGTCTTACTGGCGACACAAATCCTCAGGACAGTCAATTGCCAACGTATATGCCCCCGTTGGCGGGGTCCTCAACACAGTCAGGTTGTCAATTCTTATTGTTTCTTATATCATAATTCTTCATAAATCATGTTTCATATTCTAATTTCGATAATAAAACATATAATCATGTAGTATCGAAATCAATCAATATAATGCATCATGAAATCAATATATTCAATCATGCTTCATCATAACATTTCAAATAAGATATTTTCATAACAAAAATACCATTCATCCAATTCATGCATCGTTTCACAAATCATGTCAGAAGAATACACTATAATTTGCCGATGAATCTAGAAAAGGTGAAACATTACTTACCTCGAACGCATTTCCAATAAATCCATAAAATTCTATAAATTTTCTTCCAAAAATTCTGTTCGTAGATCATATCGCGATATCCCATGATCAAACATCCACAATCCTATACAGAATCAATTTGAATAATTAGAAAGAATACGAATTCTATATTTCAACGGTTTAGATTGGGTCCGATCATCTAATTTCATCTAATCAAAATCTAATTAGGACCTAAACGATCCAAAGTTTGACTATCAGATCAAATCGGATTCGAAGTGATAGGACCAAGGTTTCTTCATCGATTTCATAAAATCAAGTGGAGAGAGAAAATCAGAGGAGAGAGAATTCATGAGGTACAATTCGAATTGATCAGGTGACACAATCCAATATTACGATGGGTCCAATATCTCGATTGGTGAAATCAATGTGATCAAATCAAGTCATGGCTAGATCGCAAATCATGGAATGATCAAATCTAAAGATTCATGGTCTGATTAGAGTGGGTGCCAGTACGTTGTCTGACAATCATGGATCAAGGTTCTTCATTAGAATCAGATCAGACTTATTAAAAGAAATTTCTTCATTCACTAACCTTTTTTTAGAGAGAGAATCAATCAAGAGAGAGAATATTTTAGAGAGAGAAAATTCTAGAGAGAGAAAATTCTAGAGAGAGAAAATTCTAGAGAGAGAAAATCCATCTTGAATTCTTCAGACAATATGATTCAACAAATTCTGATTGATCATATCAAATCATGTTAAAATTATCATGTGGATAATTAAATAAGATCATGAGAAATAAAATCTAAAAATACTTGATCTGATCAAAGTGGATGTCGGTGTACCGTCCGACGATCACGGATCAAAAATCCATCACGAGGATCATTTAAATTCATCATCATTCTTCTCAAAATTCTAGAAATCTTAGGAGAGATAATCTAGAGAGAGAATTCTAGAGAGAGAAAGTAGAGAGAGAAAATCCAATTTTAGAGAGAGAAAAATACTAATTCAAGCTGAAGAGAGAGAGAGAAGAGAGAGAAACTCTCTTTCTCATATTTTATTATTTATCTCATTATTTATTAATTAATTTTATTTTTCTCTTTCTTCTTTTCTTTCTTTCTCTCTTTTTTTTTTCTTTTTCTTCATGGAAGAGAGAGAAGAGAAAATCCTATTTATTATTATTATATTATTATTATTTTATTTTTTTTCTTTCTTTTTTTTTTTCTTTTTCTTTTTCCTTTTTCTTTTCTTTTTCTTCTTTTTCTTTTCTTTTTCTTTTCTTTTCCTTCTTCTTCTTCTTCTTTTCTTCCCGGGCTTTCATTGGGCCGAAACAGGGGACCTAGAGGTCCCCGTGCCTTGATCGGCCGATCACGTCCATCTCATGGCCGGAGGTGGCCGGCGGCAACGGCCGACTCTCTCGGGTTCGGAGAGACCAGGGCCGGCGGTCGGCGTGACCGTCGGCGCCGGAAAATTAGAGGAAAGAGGCGGCGAACAGGGGGTTTCTTTCTCCAACTAAATCCGGCGACACCCGTCGCCGGCCATCGTGCACACAGGCACGGGAAAGAAGGGAGAGAAGAGAGGGAGAGGAGGGAGACCTTACCACAACCTCCGGTGACCCCCACCGGCGAGAAATCGCGGCGAACATGGGTCGAGGAGTCACGACTTCAAACGGGAAAATCGGAGAAAAATCTCCGGCAATCGACGGCGACGGAAGGGTCTACCCATAGAGGAGAGGGGAAGGGTTCTTATAGAGCTCGTCCTAGGGTCTTTCAATGGCCCTAGGACTCCGATTCTTGATCGGAGAAGAGGAAGACTCCGATCGGGAGTCTTCCTGCTCTGTTTTCTTTTTTTTTTTTTTTTTTGTTTAATGGGCTTTAGTGGGCTTGGTTTGGGCTATAACATTCTTCACCCCTAAAAAGAAATTTCGTCCTCGAAATTTTCATACCTGTAGTCTCGAAGAGCTGGGGATATTTTTGCTTGAGTCTTCATAGTTTCTTACTTGAATCTCATCCTCAAATATTTCAAAATTCTAATTCTTAATACAAATTCATTCTTAAATCATTTCATAAGGAAAAAGTCAATACATTAATATCAATCTGATACGGAACTATTCATTTTCTTATTCATCAAGATCAACATCTCAAAGATTTTCAATATTTCAAGATTTCAAAATTATGATCTCATTTCCTGTAAAAATTAATATTCAATATCTCATGACTCAAATTAAAATCAAATCTATCTCTTGTGAATAGAAAATGATCAATGTCTCTATTCTTGCATAAGAACTTCATTCATCATTAAGTCATTTCATAAAGATCAATATCACCATTGTTGATTGAAATCAATATCACTATTTTCTAGTCATTGAAGTTCTCTTACTCAAACCCTCAAACTCTTAAATATTCTAATTCTTGAAGCAAATTTTATCATTAAGTCATTCCATAATAAAAATCAATAACTCAAAAATTGATCTAAATCAAAACTATATTTTTCTTATAATCAAAATCAATGTCTCTATTCTAAGTAAGTATATCAATTTTCTTTATCTAAACATTAACAACTCTTAATTAATCGATTCATTATCAAATTATGAATAACTCCATTCTATCTTTTGTAGAACAATCGTCAATATCAACAGATAACCTCAATCTTTTTCATTCAGTCTGAGAAATAATAATAATCAAAAGAGTTCTAACTTCAAATTTCATTATACCCTGGAGATAATTATTTGAGTATACTAATCTAAGATCAAAATCATCATTCGATAAACAATCTCAAATTCTTCTTAATAAATAAAGAATTATAAAATTTATTTCTAGAATAGAGAAAATTTATCTCTAAATATTCTAAATCTAAAATCAAAAATCAAAGGTCCACTCATCCTAGAATTAGGATGCTAATTATTTTTGTAGCATAGTAGGTGGAAGCACTACTTTTAAAAGTCACATTAGGATATCTAAATTTTTTTTTTTTTATATCAAACTATATCATTTATTATAATTCTTTGACTCAGAGAATCAACATTCCTGACTTACTCAAAGTAGTTCAGATTACCATGCTTCCGCTGCGCACTCTGATCTAACAATCAAAATTTCTTAGGTTCACCAAAAAAAATTGGATCAAATTATTTCTTTATCCTAAAATTTCAAATTTTAATTGAAATCAAAGATTAACTTTCGATTCTCATTCATATCTTTACTGATGTACAATAATCTTGATTAACCCTTAGTCCAATATCATATTTAAACCATCATATAGATTTACTATAATCAATATGAATCAAATCTCAATTCTCATATCAATTCAATTCGATAATTTTCAAACCAAAAAATCTTTATAAGTCAAATCAACGAGAAAATTCTTCGATGCTCCATCAAATTTGGACATAATCTGAATATATATGAATTTCAAATTATTAATATTTTCTTTTCTAAAATTTTTATCATCAGGATCTTCAATATCTATCAAATATCCTTTCATAATAATCATACAAGCTTCAAAAATCAAATCTCTATTTAATAATAGATTCAATTAGGGACCTCGTTAACAAAAGCAAAGGAACTCCATATCAATTCCTAAATCCCAATTTTCTAAATTGTAAATTCACATGGATCTCTTAATCTGAGATAAATATAAATCAGATCTTTTATCTTAATCTGAAGATATCAATTTTTCATTAACAACCTCAACAATAATATCAGAAAATCTCTTGATCAACTTAGATACGAAGTCTTTAAATTAAAATTTCATACACATCATGTAGTCTCCAATAGACATAATAAAATCCATTATTTAGATCTAAGGATGATGATTAAAGCTTCCAGTATGATAAATATTCTACAACCTCATAATCGATTTCATCAATAAGAAATAGGTTTCTTTGCAATATCCTCAAATATACATTCATCCCAATATGCCACTTTATATATAATCCACATATCAAATTCAATTTCGATAAATATTCCAATCAAGCATCATAAAAAAAAACTTTCTTAGCCCATTCTGGAATAACATTTTATCGTCAAGTCTTTATCTTGCTAATAATAGTCAACTTCTCAACTAGAAGTAATATCATAGTATTATTCTCACATCGAATTTGAACTTACGATTCACTTGAATAATCAATGATCAATTTAATAACCATAATGCACAATACAATTTTATATCAATCCTTTTGTGATTACTTTCGATCAAGATCTAACTAATCATATCATGATCAATAGATCATCCATCATATTTCAAATTCTATATGTTATAATCTATTGTGATCCTTTCAAACAAAATCTCAATATTTAATCAAAATTTATAAATATTTCTCCAACTACAATCATCAAAGATCTACACTATAATGTCCCTGGTGTCTATCCACTTACACCCATTCTATATCTGATTCTATGATTCATAATTCATCCACTTATGCTCTGATACCATATTAATTGTCACGCCCCCGACCCGAGATTTTGAATCGAGGGTCATGGCAACCGCCGCATACTCATAGAAAACTCTTCCCATAAGCATGCAAGGCATCTTATCATACTATCCTAAAACAACAGCGGAATAATTAGTCAATAATTTAAATCCAAAATATAACGATCTAAATTTTTTCTTTAATATCTTAATAAATTCAACAATGATTCATAGGTCTTACACCAAATTCAATAAGACTTTCAACCTAAATAAAAGTATAATGATTCTGCTTCTGATCACTCTTCCATTCATATCTTGTATCATCTTAATTCCTCAATATCTGTAAAAACAGTAAAATAAGAGGTAATGAGCTAGACAGCCCAGTAAGCAACGATCACTTCTCAACAGATTTCATCAGGCATATAAGTAAATAATCATTTATAGAAAATAAGCATATAGAGTTCATCAATTCGAAATCAATTTCAATTATGCAATATAATTCATGTCAAATTCATTTCTTTTTCGAAATTTCAAGTTTCTTTCGGGATTTCAATTTCTTTTGTTCTTCAATTTCTTTTCGTCAACCATGAGCTATGACCACATTATCCCTGTGGCAGGGTCATAATACCGCGTATCTGCTTGCGGTGGGCTGCGAATCATCTGGCAGCCAAGTCCTTTGGAACCGCTGGTCTAACTGGCGGTTTTGTCGCTGGTCTATCTGGCGACATGTCGCTGGTCTTACTGGCGACACAAATCCTCAGGACAGTCAATTGCCAACGTATATGCCCCCGTTGGCGGGGTCCTCAACACAGTCAGGTTGTCAATTCTTATTGTTTCTTATATCATAATTCTTCATAAATCATGTTTCATATTCTAATTTCGATAATAAAACATATAATCATGTAGTATCGAAATCAATCAATATAATGCATCATGAAATCAATATATTCAATCATGCTTCATCATAACATTTCAAATAAGATATTTTCATAACAAAAATACCATTCATCCAATTCATGCATCGTTTCACAAATCATGTCAGAAGAATACACTATAATTTGCCGATGAATCTAGAAAAGGTGAAACATTACTTACCTCGAACGCATTTCCAATAAATCCATAAAATTCTATAAATTTTCTTCCAAAAATTCTGTTCGTAGATCATATCGCGATATCCCATGATCAAACATCCACAATCCTATACAGAATCAATTTGAATAATTAGAAAGAATACGAATTCTATATTTCAACGGTTTAGATTAGGTCCGATCATCTAATTTCATCTAATCAAAATCTAATTAGGACCTAAACGATCCAAAGTTTGACTATCAGATCAAATCGGATTCGAAGTGATAGGACCAAGGTTTCTTCATCGATTTCATAAAATCAAGTGGAGAGAGAAAATCAGAGGAGAGAGAATTCATGAGGTACAATTCGAATTGATCAGGTGACACAATCCAATATTACGATGGGTCCAATATCTCGATTGGTGAAATCAATGTGATCAAATCAAGTCATGGCTAGATCGCAAATCATGGAATGATCAAATCTAAAGATTCATGGTCTGATTAGAGTGGGTGCCAGTACGTTGTCTGACAATCATGGATCAAGGTTCTTCATTAGAATCAGATCAGACTTATTAAAAGAAATTTCTTCATTCACTAACCTTTTTTTAGAGAGAGAATCAATCAAGAGAGAGAATATTTTAGAGAGAGAAAATTCTAGAGAGAGAAAATTCTAGAGAGAGAAAATTTTAGAGAGAGAAAATCCATCTTGAATTCTTCAGACAATATGATTCAACAAATTCTGATTGATCATATCAAATCATGTTAAAATTATCATGTGGATAATTAAATAAGATCATGAGAAATAAAATCTAAAAATACTTGATCTGATCAAAGTGGATGTCGGTGTACCGTCCGACGATCACGGATCAAAAATCCATCACGAGGATCATTTAAATTCATCATCATTCTTCTCAAAATTCTAGAAATCTTAGGAGAGATAATCTAGAGAGAGAATTCTAGAGAGAGAAAGTAGAGAGAGAAAATCCAATTTTAGAGAGAGAAAAATACTAATTCAAGCTGAAGAGAGAGAGGGAAGAGAGAGAAACTCTCTTTCTCATATTTTATTATTTATCTCATTATTTATTAATTAATTTTATTTTTCTCTTTCTTCTTTTCTTTCTTTCTCTCTTTTTTTTTTTTTTTTTCTTCATGGAAGAGAGAGAAGAGAAAATCCTATTTATTATTATTATATTATTATTATTTTATTTTTTTTCTTTCTTTTTTTTTTTTCTTTTTCTTTTTCCTTTTTCTTTTCTTTTTCTTCTTTTTCTTTTCTTTTTCTTTTCTTTTCCTTCTTCTTCTTCTTCTTTTCTTCCCGGGCTTTCATTGGGCCGAAACAGGGGACCTAGAGGTCCCCGTGCCTTGATCGGCCGATCACGTCCATCTCATGGCCGGAGGTGGCCGGCGGCAACGGCCGACTCTCCCGGGTTCGGAGAGACCAGGGCCGGCGGTCGGCGTGACCGTCGGCGCCGGAAAATTAGAGGAAAGAGGCGGCGAACAGGGGGTTTCTTTCTCCAACTAAATCCGGCGACACCCGTCGCCGGCCATCGTGCACACAGGCACGGGAAAGAAGGGAGAGAAGAGAGGGAGAGGAGGGAGACCTTACCACAACCTCCGGTGACCCCCACCGGCGAGAAATCGCGGCGAACATGGGTCGAGGAGTCACGGCTTCAAACGGGAAAATCGGAGAAAAATCTCCGGCAATCGACGGCGACGGAAGGGTCTACCCATAGAGGAGAGGGGAAGGGTTCTTATAGAGCTCGTCCTAGGGTCTTTCAATGGCCCTAGGACTCCGATTCTTGATCGGAGAAGAGGAAGACTCCGATCGGGAGTCTTCCTGCTCTGTTTTCTTTTTTTTTTTTTTTTTTGTTTAATGGGCTTTAGTGGGCTTGGTTTGGGCTATAACAGATCTATAGTCGGAATTGAAGATCGGTAGAATTATTCCATCAATTCTAAACCACTCTACACGTCAGTTGATCAATTTATGGAACACTGCATGCATATGATATGCCAAGATCGATCTCCGCCCATCGACATCGTATACATCACAAATTTAATCTTTTAAGTTTCTATATATCTTCTGGTTTCACAAATTCAGAGATTTGAAGGCTTTGTCCGATGGCATGTACAAAAGTTACGTGCATCGAGTGGTGGTAAGCAAGCATAGCGAGCGGCGAAGTCTGGCCTTCTTCTTGAGTCCAAGGGATGAGAGAATGATCCAGCCACCAGAGGCACTAGTGGAGCCAACGCAGGTACCCGGACTTCACTTGGTCGAAGCTGATGGAGTTCATTCATACGAAATCCAAAATAGATACCATGATCCTTCAAAACTTCACAGAGTGGCTTTTATCCTCCAAAACTACCGAGTAGCTCCAGCCCGGACTTGAGAAGTTTGTTATCATTGGGTCTGAAGAGAACGAATGTTATTAGTTTTGATCAAACACGTCTAAGCATTGACCGGAGACATGCATGTTTTGGTTTTCCTCCCCCCCCCCTCCACCCTTTTTATACGTGTGTGTGTTGGTTCTGAAATATTATGTGCGTTTAGATCCTTTCTTGGACTTGAGATGTGGATGATATTTGAATAAGACATAACAGTACTTTTCTTTTATATATATTTTCTGGTTTTCGTTGTTTCTTCATGGGGATGGTGATAGGTTGTGAGCTCTTTATATATGCAGGTTAACCAAATAAAAGCTCGTACAATATGCACACACGTATAGCTGTGAAATCAAAGGATTATTCTCTTTAAGTTCTGTCTATCGATCTTTACACCAAAAATACCCTTATATATTTTTAAAATACATTGACTGCATGCCCCGCTTCTATTTTTTTTGGATCATGAGATTTGATTAGACTTTTAGTAAAAACTTTCAAAAAGCTAAAAAATAAAAATAAAAATCTTTCCTGGATATACCTCTTAATCTTCACGTCCCAACTCCCTCCCCTCCTTGTATGTGTCCATGTGCAGTCACATGCTCCCCCCTCATGGCCTCAATTTTCTTCTTTGCCTCCTCCTCACCTCCAGATGCAATCGAATCGAGTCGAGTCGAGTCGAGTAGCTAAAAATTCGAGCTTGATCAATTTAAAATATTCATTCTTGAAACATGACTTGAGATTGATCAAACTTTAATATCCAAGCTTGTAAACTTGACTCGATAAAAAAAAATAATATTTAAGATCGACTCAAATTGACTTGAATATTAACTAAACTATGCTCGAACTCCAATTCAAATATTGATCATAATTTACAATATAATTAAAATAAAATAAATTTTTTTAATATATTTTAAAATACTAAATTAATAATATTTTATTTATAAAATATAATATTATATATATATATATATATATATATATATTCAAGTATGCTTGCAAATCTTTGAGCTAAGTTTTTTATTACTCCAGCTCGATGATAACCGAGTCAAATCAAGTTTGCACTTAAATTAAGCTTAAATAGCTTGCTAGTTATTCGGCTCATTTGCACCCCTATCCCCATCTTCCCCTGTCCCCTCTCTCTCTATACCTTTCATTCATCCCTCCTCCAGGCCCTCTCTATCTTGCACACCTCGCAAATCCCTCTCTTCCTGTCCTAGCTACACACCCCATTTGTTTTTTCCAATTCGCATTAATCATAATTTCAATCTTTCTATACAAAATTTGAATATACTTTAGTTTCAACATTTTAAATTTATTTTAATTTATCTATTTTAAATTTATCAATGACTTCTTATTGAAATTTCATTACACTGTTCGTTATTATATTTTCTTATGTTATAAGTTTAAATGTTTTCAATTTTATTAAATATTTTGGACTTTCATATTTTTACTCTTAAGTTTCGGTTTTATGTGTTATATTTTGGTCACATATTTATTTTTCAATAAATCCTCTTTCATTCTTTTGTTATGTATTTTATTATCTCATTTGATTTTTAAATTTATTCAGTATATTTATATTACTTAATTTTATTTAAAATTTATCTATTTGCCCTATAAATATATCAACTAATATTTAAACTATTATTCTATTTGCATTTAATTTATTTTCCATTTTTTGTTTCTACTACATAATTTTGTGTTTTATAAACTTATTTTTTAAGTTACATTTATTTTTATGTTGGTTTAAATTATTTTCTTATACTTCTTTTTTTAATCAATTTTATACTTTGCAAGGCATTTATTTTTATTTTATTTGTTATTTATTTTATTATTTCAATTATTCTTATTTTATATTATAAACTTTAATCCTATTGTTGTTTACTTTTTAGCCATATTTCTCTATTTGATTTTTAGTTTATTTTTATTTAGCATTTTTTATCATTATTCTTGCCAAACATGGATGTGTCTATTTCCTTTTCTTTAATTAAGATAATTTTTTTACATTCTCTCTCATCAGATTGACATTGGTTTTAGTCGATCCATTTAACTGCAATAACATAACAAAGAAAAGATTCTATCATTCTTTCAAGAGTTTATATAAATTTAAATTTTTGGAACCTGCATTGCATGTGTGTGGTTGCTATTTTGCGTGTGCAAGTGAACAACTGAATATTGGCTGAATAAACAGAGGAACAACAGTAACACATTTATTTTATTTTTTTTTTAAAAAGAGACATAAATTATTGGGCTAAGATAGTGATATTGAAAGGGAGAGAGAAGAAATGCAATAAAAAAATAGAGAAGAAAGGTAACTGTGTTAAGGTATAATGACTTTGAGCATGTGGTTCAAAACGTTAATTATGGGCTAAGGTCGTACCTATTGAACCTATAGAAAGATTATTCTTAGTTGTAATGGAATTTTCTGTCTCTAAGCATATGACCAACAAAAAATAAAGAAATTTTAACTATTAAGTAAATGAACGGAAGAACTTAAGAAACACATTAATTTTTTTCACATATAAAAGGAGAGCATTAAATTTTTGGACTTAGATAATGATAATGGAAAGTATAGAGAGGATGTATTTACATTAGAGTTTATCTTGTATTTGGTTAGAGTCACGAGAGAAGGATGGACGGTCTCTATCCATTGTTTGGTTCAAATTATTTTAGGAATGATGGATAAAAAGGAAGCATTATCTATCCATCCGTCCATTTTATATTCTTCTAAATTGAGAATGTAAGAAAAGATGGATGGAGAGTATATGAGAGTAGATTTTTATATTGATAAAATTATCTCTTATTAATTTTTTTGATAAAATCTTAATATTTTTTATTTTTTTATTTATTTTAATTATATATTTTTTATTTACCTATATTATTTGTCCTATACTATTAAATTTATTATAATTATTTTAATTTTAGCACATAATTTTATAATTATAAGTAAATAATTAAATTATTTACTTATTTATTTATTTATGTTCACTATTTTGTAGTTAACTATTTGCATAAAATTAATTAACTATTTAAATTAAATTATAAATTAACTACTATTTATATAATTAATATATAAATAAATTTGTTCATATATAATTAATTTATTAAATTATTTATTAAATTAAATAGTTATATAATTATAAATTATAAATATTATAATTTATATTTTGCTCTACTTTTGTAGTATAAATAAGAATTATAATTTAATAATGACAATATCTTTTATCAAATGGTAGTTTAGTAAAAATATTTATAAATATTATCAATCATTCTTTTCTTTTCTGTATCAAATAGAGAAGAGAATCGTTAATATCTATTTAATATTTTACCAAATAGAGGAGAGAACATTTATATCTATCGTTTTATATATATTTTACTAAAATGAAGAGAAATCATTTATGTCTTCTTTCCATCCTCTTTTTTATCCATCCTTCCTTTTCTATCCATATCTTCCATCATCCTCTCTCTTATCCATCCTTGCTCCATCCATCCTTCCTCTCCTATCCATATCTTCTATCCATCATCTCTTTTATCCATCCTTCCTCTCCTATTAATCTTCCATCAACCATCCTTCTTATCAAACAAAGGATTAATGACTTTAATTTGGGATACATTAATTATTCGGCTAAGATAGTTACGATGAAAAGCAAAGAGCGGAAGGGATCAACTGCATCAGGTTTAGCGATGTTGGGCATATTGTTCGAAAAAAAATGGAGAATGGATAAAATGAAAAGAAGAATAAGAGAATATTTTTTTTTTTTTAAAAAAGTGACACACCAACAATGAGCTAAGAAAATGACAAAAATAGAGAGAAAGAGGAAGGATATTATTAGATTGGGTGTAATGATCGGAGCATTTGACAAATGATACTTTAATTATTGGATTAAGATAGTGAAAATTAAAGAGAGAGGAGTATATTGAGATATAAATTAGAGTTCCTAAATTTGCAAAACTTAAATTTTTTTTTTGTGTATCTAAAATAATATCTGGTGCGAGAAAAGCAAGAGAATTTTGTCTCTAAATAATAACATGAATTGGGGCAATAGTTTTGAAGCATTAGTGGTGGGGATTGGGAGAACAGGGGTGGGGATTTACTAAGATAGAGACTCTATAAAGCAAGCTTAAGTTATCACACGATGTAATTTTTTGACACCCAGATAACAATACATCACTCATATGTATTAAAAATATAATTTAAGGATATAATTAAAAAAATTTAAACTCAAGAGATTTTGCTGAATCTCAGGCAAAGTTGTGGGCCAGAGTACTACAATTTAATTAATTTTTATAATCTTATTATAATAATTATTATGGTTATCAAGAGTGACAATTAATAATGGAGAAAAGGGGGATGTAACCATGTGTTAATGATGAAGATGATAGACCCAACAAATTTTGTCCCATTTCTATCCTCCTAATTTTTTTCCTTAATTGTCTTCTTTCATCTTAGGACTGAAATCAGATCGGATATGGATCGGATATCCGTATATCTATATCATATTTGTTTTATATGATAAATACAATAAGGATACAGATATTATTCGGATATAAAAATTCATATCCATATTTTTTTAAATGGATACGAAAATAATTCGGATAATAAAAATATGGATATAATTATAGATATAGGTTGAATAATTAAATTTTATAACTACATAACCAACAATATTACTAAATAGATGATAAATCAAATTAATAACATATTTATATGATGATATATTTTTTAAAAAAATTAATAAATATTATATAAAATTATAGATAAATTTAGATATTCGGATATAGATTATATAGTTGTTTTTTTTTTTTTTTTTTTTGATGAATATGAATATAGATATTAATCAAATTCAAAAAATTTTATTCAAATGCGAATTGATTTGGATACGAAAACCGGTTGAGACGGATATTTTCCACGTTACTTTCACCTCTATTTCGTCTCCCTCTTTATAAATACCTCACCACTCCTCTAAACTCACTCATCCCAACACCCTCCACATAGAGCCAATACTCCATCCTATCCTCCCATGGCCTCCAGTGCCACCTCCGCCCCACTGCAACCATCTTCAGTCCTGAGCAAAGACAACGACCGCCCTGGCCGCGTGGTCTTTGACCCCTCCCACCTCCAGAACAAAACCAACATACCCAAAGAATACCTCTGGCCGCTGTCCGAGAGGCCCGACTGTTTGGAAGAACTTGAGGCCCCAGTGGTCGACCTCAAAGGATTTCTTCAAGGAGATGAGTCGTCCACCCGTCGTGCTGCTGAGATGGTCCGAGAAGCCTGCCTCACCCATGGCTTCTTCCAAGTAATCAACCACGGCATCAACCCGTCTCTCTTCCACGATGCAATGACAAACGCGGACCAACTCTTCCATCTCCCTCTAGAGACCAAGCTAAAGATCGAGCGACAGCCTGGGAACTTTTGGGGCTACACCGGAGCACATGCGGATCGCTTATCCTCCAAGCTCCCTTGGAAGGAGACCCTCTCCTTTGGGTATGATGACGTTGGATCCAAGAATGGTATCGTCAACTACTTCGTGTCCAGCTTGGGGAAGGATTTTGAGTCAATCGGGTTTGTGTATATATATATATATATATATGCGCTGTGATTCTTAGACTACACTACTTTTGGATTTTTCCAGTTTGAAGGTATATGTTCATTATTTCTTTATCGCAGATGGGTTTACGAGAGATATTTTGGAGCAATGAAGGAGTTGTCTCTGAAGCTCTTGGAGCTTTTGGCGATCAGTTTGGGGGTGGATCAAGAGTATTTTCGCGAGTACTTCAAGGACGGGGAGTCGGTATCGAGATGCAACTACTATCCGCCGTGCCAAGTGCCGGAGGCGGTGCTTGGGACGGGGCCGCATAACGATCCGAACGGGCTGACACTGCTGCTTCAAGACCAAGTGGGAGGGCTGGAGGTGTTTTCGGATGGCAAATGGCGAGCGGTCAAACCGGAGCCGGACGCGCTGGTGATCAACGTTGGTGACACGTTCATGGTATGCACTTGGGAGGTGGAAAAGGGTGGAGGTTATCTTTTTTTATTTTTTTCCTTTTATTTTTTTTTTGCCGAAAAAGGATACATTTAATGTTGCTAATGTCGTGACTATTAAAAGCAGAGTAGGGGAGGGGGATTACTTGCATTGAACCTGAGGAAGTTTAATATTGGATGAAAGAAAAGGACAAATTAGTTGTTAGGATAAGATTGTGACAATGAAATTTAGAGCGAGAGAATGTTTTTATATTGGGATTTTACATTTAATATTGGGCTGAGGAAGTTACTATAAAGGCGTAGAGGGAGGGGGTTTAGCTGCATACCACAAAGCAGTGAGGAACTTTAAATATTGGATGAAATGAATAGAAGAGTAAAGGAACACATGAAAAGTATGATGAGTGAGGGGAGTGGGGATCACGTGCCTTGGGTTAATGACTCAAGCATATAAGCAAAGAAATTAAGAAAATTTAATTGTTGGATGAAATAACTAGAAAAAAAAAAAAAGGAACGCCTTCAATTTTTTTCCTCCAAAAAAAGGCAAATCTTAATTTGTTGGTTTAGATAGTAAAAAAAACCAGAGAGAGAGAGAGGATATATATAGTTACATTGTATTTAATGTCTTCAAATTTAGGTCGGGCCCATATTGTAATCACTTCGCGGGCCTTTGAAAAAGGGTTCATGTTTTATGTTTGGTACGAAAGAATGCTCCATCTTCTTTCACAACATCAATCATTAGATCGCACAATAATTATTTTAAAATCTATGAAAGTTGATAGCAAAAAATTTAACATGCTTTGAGATCTATGCAAGGTATGATCCACTGGTTGACATCGCAAAAGGAAATCAATTATTTCTTCATGCAAAAGATACAATGCGAACCCTTTGAAAAGTACCAAAATAACACCAATACAAAAGTTAAATGAAATTTAGTACATGCAATTAAGGTAATCTTTGGTCGGGAAACCAATCAATGAGCATGCAAAACATACTAATAATTTATGCGCGCCATGCATCTTATTTTTGTTGTTTGTTTAATTTGCAGGGTTTAACCAATGGGATATACAAGAGTTGCCTGCACCGGGCGGTGGTTAACTCGGAAATCACGCGGCAATCGATAGTCTTCTTCCTGTGTCCGAGAGGCGATAGAGTGCTCCGGCCCCCAGAGGCACTGGTGAGCCAAGAGAATCCTCGCAAGTATCCAGACTTCACCTGGTCGGAACTACTGAGCTTCACTCAGAACTCCTACAGAGTTGACGGTGAAACCCTCCAGTACTTCTCCCAGTGGCTTTTGTCCTCCAAAGCAACAGAGTAGCTCCAGCATTGGATTTGGAGGCAGCCAAGAGGACTTTTAGATATATATATATATGGGATATTCGAATAAAATCGTATGCTACTTTCCTTTTTCTGATATGTCTCTTTGCGCATGGTGTGTAATTTTTTTTTTCCCACGGATACAAGTTTCTTCGTGCATGGTTTAGGTGCGAAGATGTAACTTGGGTCTACCAAATAAATAAAAGCTCTCTTCCGGGAGTGGATGATGATATTCTAATATGCTATCACTATTTCCTCATTTTCCTTTATTTCTTCATGGAATGGTTTCGGATTGTGAGATCTCATGCAGGTTTACTAAATACAAACTTGCAGCATATCAAAATAATAAGGACGATATATGTCATGTTGAAATTTCCCATAAAATAAGCTTCTATCGATTATGAACTGATTTTTTTATTTTAATTCATTATGTAATATAGACTAAATTATCGTCTGAACGAATGATAAAAGAATTCATAATTATTTATAATTATTTTATTATTTTAGATTTTATTATTTTAGTCATGTGATGTAGAGGATATTCGTATAGATCTAATTTAATTGATAGACTCTATAATGAATGAATCCATTAATATTACTAACTGTGCTAGGTCTCACTTCGTATCTATTTATAAAAATTTTAAAATATCAAGATTTTTATATTTTTAAAAATATTTATTTTATTAAGAAGATAGGAATCAAAAAAAATAAAGAAAAAGATCTATCTCATTATTTTCTTCTTTCACAAGATGTTGCTACTGCGATTATATCATTAGTGGTCAAGATCTCAAGATATGTTTCGATTTTATTTTTAATTATTTTATAATTTTATATTTTAATTATTGTACAGTATTTATGAAAATCTAAATGCAAGTTTTTTTTTTTTTTTTTTGGAAAAAAAAAAAACGATCGGAGGATGAGCTACATGGTTTATATTTCTTGTAGACAAAATTGTGTTACAATCAATTCTAGCCACATATCCTACGGGAGGTTTGGAGAGTATTAGTCGCATCACCCGTACGTTTGGTTGTTCCTTTTTGTCCAAAACTCGGCAAGGCGGTAGAATTCACGTGGACTAGAGGGGCTAGCATCAAAGCTTGACATTCATCATTCAGAAAGGAAAGCTCCCGTTTTACGAAGTTGGCCTCTTTCATCTCGTCGTGCGAAACTTCTCACGCACCACTCTGTCTTCTTCTTTCACTTGTTTAATTGAGAAGATACTCCACCAGTGTGGCCTAAGAATGCCAATTCTACTTAGAGAAAGCTTTGAGCACGCTAATGCATAAGACCAAAGATCCAATGATTTAAATTTGGATGCTATTATGAAAGAGACCGATCAATTGAGACCAATCTTCTATAAAGATATGTCCAAAATAATATGGTAAGATCATACCAGTCGTTAACTCAGAGACTATCCATACAGCCAAGCTACATAGATGAAGCCTTGTTACGAAAACTAGTGGTATAGTGTAGCAAAATATTCAAGTAATTGTGTATCTCCAAACGTATTTGTGCATCAAAGATTAAAAAAAAATAATATAGTAAAATAGATAAGAGCAAACCACATAAGAACATCAGAATTTACGTGGTTCGGCCATAGCCTACATCCATGAGAAGACCAAAGAGAGATCCATTATATGCAGAAAAAATAAATAGAAAAAGAACCTTACACCAAAGCACCAGTTCTCTTCCCAAACACGAAACATGCAGCAAACCCAAATCTTCTTTACCAACGAGACGCTCCCAAAAGGCCGTCTCAAAAAACTCATAATTCTCAAAAAATTATTGAGAAGACAAATCAAAAGAAAAGATATTATCTGCTGCTGTACGTATACAACTTTCTTCGATAAATAACCCCTCCTTTTATAAGAGCCGACGAAGTGGAGAAAACGAGTCGAGACATAACCAAAAAAGAAAGTCAATGAGAAAAACGTATAGAGATGTGACCAAGGGGGAAGCCAACACCATCACGTCACCACTAGCTATCAGTTTCCATCTTGGAAACGTCACCAACTAACAAGCCAAATCGTGGGTATCTTAGTTGACCAAGTCAACAAATTCTTTGAGCTTGTGATAACGAACATCAATATGCTTTGTCTTGGCATGATACACTGGATCCTTCTCAAGAATATAACATTTTAACTATCACAATATAGATGAATAGACTTTTGTGCAATACGAAGTTCCTTGACCAAATCCTGAAGCCAAAATGCCTCCTTCGCAGCCTCAACTATAGCTATACACTCTACTTCTGTTGTTGACAAAGCCACAATATCCTGAAGCATGACTTTCTAAATAATAGGACCTCCATCTAGAATGAAGATGTACCCTTGGTTGATCTCCTCCTGCCAATATCACCTACATAATTTGAGTCAACAAAATCAATTAGAACATCAGTGTCAATGCTCTTTTGAAATAGTAAATCAAAATTTGATGTGCCCTTCAAATAATGCAGAACCCATTTAACTGTCTTCCAATGCTCTTTTTCTGGATCTGCCATGTATTTGCTCAAAACACTAATACTCTGTGATAAATCAGAACTAGTACAAACCATAGCATATATCAAACATCCAACTGTGCTAGCATACGGTACACTAAGCATTTCTAGACGCTCTTCCTTAGACTGAGGACATTGTTGCAAAGACAATCTGAAATGCTGAGCTAGAGGTGTACTCACAACCTTGGCCTCTTTCATGTTGAATTTGGCCAACACCTTCTCAATGTATCCCATTCAGATCAACCATAGCTTTCCATTCTGCTGGTCTCTGTGAATCTCCATGCCTAGGATCTTCTTGGCACTTCCTAGGTCTTTCATCTCAAACTCAGAATTAAATTCCTCTTTCAACTTAGAAATCTCTTGCATATATTTACAGGCAACAAGCATGTCATCAACATATAGCATCAGCAGTACAATAAAACCATCACTGAAAAAATGAAAATAGATGCAGCTGACGTACCTATTCTTCGTATAGCCATGTGTCACTATAAAGATATCAAACTTCTTATACCACTGATATGGAGCCTGCTTCAAACCATAGAGGGACCTCTTCAACTTGCATACCAACTTCTCATTGCCTTTTTGCACAAAACCATCTAGCTGCAACATGCAAATCTCCTCATCTAGACGCCATGTAAAAAAGTAGTCATCACATCAAGCTACTCTAGCTCCAAATCCCACATAGCCACTATAGAAAGCATAATTCTGATAGAACAATGCTTAACAACTGAAAAAATATCTCATCAAAGTCTATCCCTTTTCTTTGACTGTAGCTTTTCACTATCAATCTGGTCTTGTACCTTGATGGTTCACCTTCTGATGAAGCTTCCTTCTTTCTATACATCCACTTGCAGCTGATTACCTTTTTATCCTTGGGAAGAGGGACAAGCTCCCAAGTCTCATTCTTATTAAGAGAGTTCATCTCTTCCTGCATAGCAATCTACCACCTATCACTGTCCTTTCTTTGCAAAGCCTCCTAAAAAGTCATCAGATCAGAAGAAATAACAGAAAAAGCATAAGCAACTGTATCTCTCAATCTCAATGGTAGTTGTACTTTCCTTCTAGCTCTTTCTGTAGCAATAGAGTAAGGCTCCTCTTGTTTCTGTGTCTGTACAATTTTTATGTCCTGCTCTGAAGATTCTTCCAAATCAGCATTACTACCGTCTGTCTTGATCAATGGCTCCACTTAAATCGAGATACTGAGCTTCTTCACACTTTGGACCTGATGCTGAATTTTCTTCTTCAATATTAAAGCTTCATCAAATATCATATCTCTGCTGAGCTCCATCTTCTAAGTATCTAGATTCCAAAATTTGTAGCCTTTCACGCTGACCTTATAACCCAGATAGATACAAGGTTTGGACTTCGCATCAAGCTTAGTCCTCTAATAATCATCCTATAACAACACATATGCAAGACAACCAAATATATAAATATTAGAGTAATCAATTGGCTTATCGTGTTTTGAGTCCCAATGATGTCGAAGAAGATTGATTCACTAAGTAGCATGCGGTGTTGACTGTCTCGATCCAAAACTACTTCAAAAGATCCGCAAACAGTCTTATGCAATGAGCTCTCTCCAGTAGTATCATGTTCATCCTTTCAACTACTCCATTTTACTGTGCCTTACCTAGAACGATGAAGTGCCAAGCTATGCCTTCCTTCTGGCAGTAATCCACAAACTCTCTGAAGGTGTATTTCCCATCATTATCAGTGCGGAGAACCTTTATCTGCTTGTTTATCTGCTTTTCAACTCCGACTTTCCAGCTTTTAAACTTCTCAAAGACCTTTGACTTATGCTTCAAAAAGTAAACCCAAATTTTCTGAAGAAGTCATCAATAAAAATAATAAAGTACCTAGTTCCTCCATGTGAAGTGACTGGTATTGCTCTCCAGACATCTGAATGAATATACTCAAGAACATGTATGCTCCTTTTGGTTGAGGTGACAAATTTTACCCTGCATTGCTTACCAAGAATACATGTTTCATAGAAATCAAGTTTGCAAGATTTAATACCCTTGAGTAAATTCCTATTATATAATTCTATCATCTCTCTTTCACCCATATGTCCAAGCCTAGCATGCCACAATAGTACAATGTCATCGTCATCAAAAAAGGATATGATAGCAGCATCACCTATAATAGTTTTTCCAATCAACCTGTATAGGGAACCTATCTTTTCTCCCTTCATCAAAACTAAGGCATCACGTTTAATTTTTAATATGCCATTAGCACCAGCAAATGTGCATCCATTTGTATCTAAGGTACCAAAAAAGATAAGACTCTTTCTCAAATCAGGAACATGCCTGACATCTGTCAAAGTCCTCACAACTCCATCAAACATCTTAATTTTGACTATTCCTATCCCAACAGTTTTGTATTCGGTATTATTACTCATAAGAATTCTACCCCCATCATGAGATGTGTAAGAAGCAAACAATCTCTATACTGGCACATATGATAAGAACAACCAGAATCAAAAATTCAAATATCCGAAGAGTCCGTACCTGAAGAGATAGTCAACACATCTCTCTTCTTTGACTCAGTAGCAACTCCAACCTCATCAGGATCCTGTTTCTGCTTGGACTTTAATTTGAGGCAATCCTTCTTCCAATGACCTTCTCGCTTGCAGTAGTGACATCTATCATTCATCCTCTTGACTTGGATTTGGATGTGGAATGGTTCATCTTGCCATCTTTTTCTTTTCGATGTCCTCTTTCTTGATCTAAACTCTTTGCTATCAAACTATCACCTACATCAGATTTGTGCCTGACCTCATTTGACAACGAGGTTATCTTGACCTTCTCCATCTTTTAAGTATCTTTGCCATACAAGATGGTGGTCACCAAGTGGTCAAAAGACTTAGATAAAGATGCAGAAAGAATAATAGCCTGATTTTCTTCCTCCACCTTCACCCCCAAATTGCGAAGCTGTGAAATCAACTTATTGAACACATTTAAATGTTCCAAAAGCTCACCCCCTTCAGACATACATAAGCTATAAAGTTATTTTTTTAAATGTAATTTATTTGTAAGAGACTTTGCCATATAATGATCATCTAATTTCTTCCACAAATCAGAAGTAGTTTTACAATCTTCAATATTATACATACCTCATCTGCCAAGCACAGCACAATAGTGCTAGAAGCTTTCAGATCAAGCTCTGACCACTCATCTGTAATGGTAATACCTGATTTCTCCTTGCCAAAAAGAGCTTTGTGAAGGTCGTGTTGAACCAAAACTACTTTCACTTTCTTCTTCCACAAGTTAAAGTCCATTTTGCCATCAAATTTCTCAACTTCAAACTTCGTCGATATCTTGGATGCACACATACCTGATCAACTTAGCAGAAACACACAAATCCAATGCTCTAATACCAGATGTTATGAAAACTAGTGGTATAATGCAACGAAATGATCAAATAATTATGTATCTCCAAACATATTTGTGCATCAAAGATCAAAAGAAAAATAATACAGCAAGATAGACAAGAACAAACTACATAAGAACATCAAAATTTATGTGGTTCGACCGTAGCCTACGTCTATGGGAAACCAAAGAGAGATCCACTATATGTAGAAAAAATAAATGAAAAAAATCTTACACCAAAGCATCGGTTCTCTTCCCAAACACAAAACACACGGCAAATCCAAATCTTCTTTACCAACAAGATGCTCTCAAAAGATCGTCTCAAAAAAACTCACAATCCTCAAAAAACTATTGAGGAGATAAATTAGAAGAAGACATATTATCTGCTGCTATACCGATACAACTTTCTTCAGCAAATAATCCTTCCTTTTATAAGAGTCGACAAAGGGGAGAAAACGCATCGAGACATGACCAAAAAAAGAAGTCAATTGGAGAAAACGTGTGGAGACCTGACCAAGGGGGAAGCCAACACCATCACGTCACCACCAGCTATCAATTTTCATCTTGAAAACGTCACCAACTAACAAGCCAAATCATGGGTATCTTGGTTGACCAAGTTAACCACAACAAAGCCTGCGCCTAACACCCACGACTAACGATCTCGATACGAAGAAGTGGAAGAGATTCCTCCCACGATGAAGATCAGAACATGGCCTATTAGCTTGCAGAGCTAAGTCTAAAAAATACAGATTTCGGGTAATAGCCTACAGGCTCAATCTTCAAATAAAAAGAGATATGAAAATGACCCCAAAATAAGTCAAGCTAAAGCAAGCTCACTCTGTCCTTACAATCTTTTCTCTCCACAGTTATCAAAACTCTAACTAACTTAAGCATCGGAGGGTCCCCCGCTAGAATATCCCTGGTTAGTATGGATTTTTTTTGCAGATATCCTCTAACATCATAGATCTTGACGGACGCCTAGCTCTAGTCACATCAGCATCTCACCAGAGTCTTGCGGCAATATGCATAATATCTACCATGATAGTCAAAAACCTCCGACACCATAAATCTTGACCGACGTCCAGCTTCAGCCACATTAACACCCCATCAGGGTCTTGTGGCAACATGCATAATATCTACTATGGTAGTCATATTCATGATGAGTGATATTTTTGTGAAGCCGTGGAGATTGTAATCATATGTGTAGGATGCAAACGGGCTAATAGAGCAGCAAGTAAATAAACAATTTCAATAGAATAGAACCAGCCTAACAAACTCATTGAAAAATTTGTTATCTTGGCCATGGGTGCTATTTGTATCCCTGACACCAAACTATCCAACTTGAATTTAGATTATATAGAGATGAATATCTATTCCCTTAAATCTAGAGTGGAATTCTTGGACACATTGTTAAGCAGGGATACTAGTACTAATCTGCGCCACAGAATTGTAACCTAGAGTGGACGAATGTTTTAGGTATGGGTGAATATATTTGTGGACCATGGACTAGTGAGCTCGATGTCATTTTTATCAGGATCCATTCTCTTGCCACCAAGCCATGCTTTAGGCTAAATTCAACCTTAGTCCGAGTCCAATCTGATGAATGGTGAAGACAACCACCCATCTGGAGATGGCTAGGCTCTATAATTTCCAACACAAACCATTATTTCTGGTCCGGCAGGATCAAGTTGATGGAATGGTCTTTTATGGCTTAGTCAACCACAAAATTGAAACTTGATCCATCTCTAAAATGTTCAAACCAAACAATATCCAAAGCTACAGCGTTCCTTGACAAGGCGAGTGCTTCTTTATTGCTTTCTCTTTCTCGGAGTTAGCATGGCTACCAATGGAGCCAGCATCCTAACTTCTTGTTAGTAAGGGCTCCTTGCATGTTGAGTTAAATCAGATCTTTGGTATGATTCAAGGCTGGTCCATATCTGAATCAAGCCAAATATATTCATTAAATGCTAATCCACAGACATTGATCTAGAGACCTTGATTACATTATCTATTCATGTTGGATTTGATTGATGATGAGATTTATATCCTTATTAACTCATTGAGATTTTTCTGATGAATTGGCTTGTCGGTAACTCAAATTTAGTTCAGCTCATTAGCATCCATCTCTCTACGAGTAAGATTTCATGTTCAAACCTGAATGATGGTAAATAATCACTACATTTACATATTTGGTCCAAGAAAAGGCAACAGACAGGGTCCTATTAAAGTTTGAATAATGGCAGCTTTATACCCAAATCTAGTCTCTTGTGATGCAAACAAGCTAGCAACAAAATCCAAGGCCCAACATGACTCATCTTGTCCCACCCACGCCATCTTGTAGCCCACCTGAGTTGACCATCCCGAACCAGGTTAAGTAACTTGATTGAACCAAGTTCTCTTTTTTTTTCTTTTTCGAAAAAGAAAAAAACAAAACCAGAACTGTTGTCGTTGTTATGAAAATTCCAAGTCATTTATATTTTATTTAGACAAATAATTAAAAAAATCTGTCGCACGATGGTCATTTCCGTCGGGAGATAATCAGATAATGACTGCAATTATTGTTTGACGCTCACCGCTTAAAAAATTCACCATTTTGACCGCGGATGAGCAGAACGGTTGTTTTCACTTGTCCGAAATCTAAAGCAATCCAAAAGCAATCCCAAGTTGCACGCCTCTCTCCTCTTCGGCTGTTATATTAAAGGACAAGGACAGCAGAAGACCCAGGAAAGCAAGAAAGGAGTAGAAGGAGAAGACTTGCTCTTCTTGAGGTAAAGATATATTCTTCTTCGCCTTATCCTCTCGTCTCCATCTTTTTCTTGGTCGGCGAGGCTCTAAATTCCAGCGATCCTTCATCGTTGTAGATGATGGATGCTTTCTTGTTCCTTTTTCGCAAAGAATCTGCGAATTTTGATCGACGCTAATAGCAATCGTTCAAAAAGAAAATTGGGTGCAGATTTGCTGGAAATAATTTGTAGCTGCGGTTTGATATCCGGGAACTGAAAACGAAAAAAATTGAAAAGTTTGGTGGGTTTCAACTGCTCTGAATTTCTTGTGTTTTAATTATGCAGAGTCCATGGTTTTGAGTTATGGATTGGCATCATTTCAAATCTCTCCACTGTTTATTGAGTTATGGATTGGCATCATTTCAAATCTCTCCACTGTTTTCTTGGACTAGGATGTTTTCTCGGACTAGGAACTTTGGTGGAATTAGCATCCTTATTAGTAGAAACCCTAATTTTACAGATTCTATCACCTGGGGATGAGGATTGCTTGGTTTTAGTTGCATCTCCCCGAATGGCATGATGTTCTTGAAAAGTACAAAATGTTGACATTAAAGATCTTGGTTTCTTTGCTTGGTTAGGATGCTGACTATCTGAGGCCGATGTGGGATATTATCTGTATAGATATTGGAGAAGTGGTTAAATTATGCTCAACTGCCATAATCTTGTATTGATAATTGTTTGCTTCAGGCTAGCTTGTCACTATTAATTATGTCATGTACCTAATGCCTTCCTGTGCAATTTTGATTTATTCAAGAACAATATTAGGACTTTATAGCTGCATGGCTGTTTTTTTTTTTTCTTTTTTTGGGTACAAGCTGCATAGCTTTTTCATGTTGATGAGTATAATAAGGAAAATAACCTCTTGCAACCTGAACTGTTGTTGATGTTTCTGTGTTTGTTGGCATACATTTAAGGTGACGTCTTTTTTTTTCATATGACAACAATAGCTTTCTGAAATTAACTGCTGTTTATTTTTCTGCAGAATATTTTCTCTCGTATTTGACACTCCACTACAAATGTGGCATACAAAATCTCACCACAAGCGTGGGCAACAAGTTACTTTTCCTTCTGGGAATTCCGAGGAATATAGGCAAAGAGCAAACTTTATACCTGACAATTTCAGCTCACTTGACCAGGTATTTACTTGTGCTGATGTTTCTGCCCATTTTCATGTTCTTTTTAGTCTGATACAACTCTGGAGCTCTGAACTCAGATAGATTAAAATTAAGAATTTGTTAGATGGTCGACCATCTTAGGCAGCAAAAACTATCTGATCAATAAGTTGTTCCTTAATGAAGAAGAGGTAGTCATGACTATGTCTCAAAGGCCTAAACGTCCTAAACCCATTTAAGTGAAAACCTTTAAATGTCATACACATCATTAGATTCAATTATCTTGTTGGTATCTTATGTCTTCCCCCATTATCATGCTTCATATATACATTTTTTCCCATAGTTTTTTTGTTAAAAAAAAAAAGGAAGAAAGTTTGACCGTCGTCATTTGCAGCATTGTCTTATATGTCTAGTTATCACTACTTAGCATGAGCATGTGCAACTTTGACATCTCTAAAGAGAGGAGGTAGAACCAATAGAGATTTCTTCTTCGATTCATCTTTGGAGGTGAATACCTCAGACTTGTGTCACAGTTGAGATTTGAAGGTCGGAATCTTTCTTCTAACACAGGGCAAGCAATAAAGACATAAAGGATTTGATATGCTTTTTAATATAATGCTTCTAAGATATCAGCATTAACTCAAATATTATTGATCAACCTCATAATGGTGATCGTATGAATATGTTGATTCATTAATATCATTGTTGATGAGCTTTGTGCATGGCTTCTCTAACAATCATTCTCAAGATAAATCTGGTTCAAGATTCACTTGGCTTTTTTATTCCATTTCCAGATTCCATTATTCATTGATTGACTTTGAGATTTTCATTGCCAAAACCCTACCGTTACATTTTAAAAGGTGGTTATAGTATGACATTTAGTGTATAACATCTTTTTCATTTCAGGTTATTTCTGCATTGAGAGAAGCTGGACTTGAGTCCTCAAATTTAATTCTAGGTATTGACTTCACAAAAAGCAATGAATGGACAGGTGAGGTGATGGATTTCTGTCAAAAAGTGGAGGCCATTTTGTTTTCTGTTTTTTAATGTCTTTTAAATGAATTCATTGTTTTTTGTTAGCTAAGGGAAAGTGACATTATTATTTGGTGATTGTAGGTAAGTATTCTTTTAGTAGAAGATCTCTTCATGCTATTGGTAATACACCTAATCCCTATGAGCGAGCCATTTCGATAATTGGACATACATTGTCTCCTTTTGATGAGGACAATTTGATACCATGTTTTGGTTTTGGTGATGGTAAGCTTTGCTTTTCTTCTTTTACTTTCATAATTATATTTGAAGGTTTGTTCATGCTATCAGTTTTTCTTTGTTACTTACATAATCTGCCTTTAATTTCATAGCTTCGACGCATGACCACTCCGTCTTCAGCTTTTACCCTGATCACCATCCTTGTCGTGGTTTTGAGGACGTTCTTGCACGATATAGAGAGATTGTTCCTTACCTAAACTTGTCAGGTTTGAATTGTTTCTTCCTTTCTATTGCAATCTCTTGGAACAAATTGACTATTCAGCATTTGTAGAGGTGTAGTTTATAGTCATTCAGCATTTGCTATAGAAGGTTTTACATGTGAATTAAAACCATTCAGAATATAGTGCAAATGGCATAAAATCACAAATTGATATCTTACTGCTTAATAATCTCAAAAAGATATCTTCTGCTTAATGCGCACTTGTATTTTAATTAATCAACAAAATTATATTTCATGTTTCTAGAATTTAGTTAAAAGTTCATCAATTTGACATCGTCAGCTATTAGGCAAGAGTATATTGGTTGTACTACATCTAGCGTTGATTTTAAAAGTGGTGTTTTAACAGTTGACTGGAATGTCATGATGTCGCTGTAAGTCCTGTGGGTAAGTTTCAGTTCAAATGTCTATTGGTTGCGCAAATTCATGAAGAAACCCCTCTAGCTCTAGGGAAACAGATTTACTTGGTATAACAACTAATTCCCCAGCAACTTCTATGTCCTTCGATTTGCTGGCTACTCTAGTTGAGAGAATATTTTGGAGGATCATATTTGCATAGGTTTTTATGACAATGCATCTTAAACCTTCTAATAGGGTCATTCCTAAAGTAGAAAACAGTAAACATGGTTTCCTTGTGCTCATGCCCTTTGTGGGTCAATGTGCTCTACACACCATAGGCTTGTGCGATGACTCAATGGCCAGCATGCCCTTGTGCTACATGTAGTCCCACATGGACTTGATGCATTGCCCCACTTTGTGACCACTTGTCATGTGCAGCACAACTACATTATAAAGAGCATAGTCACAAAGAAACCACACTCAATCTTAATTGCAAGAAACTTCTAGGGTAATGTACCTGCTTCAAAATCCCTTAGAATCTCAAAATTCACACCCAATTCCTATGCACTTTCCTACTTCAAGCTTTGTGACATTGTTGTGGTGTTCACTTTTTAAAGCTAGTGCTCTTATGAGTTCTTAGATCTTGCATCTATGGGCAAGAAAGTGCATGTTGTGCAAAAAAAAAAAATGGGGGGGGGAGGTTGAGGGATGGTCCAGTACACAAGGCTCCCACCATTGGGGGTTCTAGGGAAGGTTAAATGTGTGCAGCCTTACCCCTGCATCTGGAGAGGCTTTTTCCATATTTTGAAACCATGAACTCTAAATCAAAATGGAGTAACCTTACTGTTGCTCCAAAGTTCGCCCTCTTGCACAACCTAAAGATCAATTGGCTGGATGCGCTACCTTCCCGGATAGTTATGTAGTTTAAACTTATTAACTTAAGAGATACCTATCGAAAATTTCAAGACTTACAGTGGCAAAGTTTGTACATAAAGGACTATATTCATCTTTGAGGCTTAATATAAGCCAATACTAAATCAAAACATAACGAAATTTGAAATTTTTAATAATACAAAAAGCATGCTGGAAATAAAATGTATATAGATAATCAAGGAAATGTAAAATAGAAGAATCCAGCAAAAAAAGGGCAAAAAGTACAAAGATATGTCTTCGACTCTTGAAACTCATACGTAGATGTACTTTGGTGCTACACAACATGGCACATCATTTCACAGTATGTATCATGTTGGTGTTTTACTAGCAGATAACACTGGCATGCTACAAGTTGCATGCCAGCATTTATAATGGTGCATGCAAGTATTGGCACCAAGGATTAAGGTCATGCTTAAATGAGTCGGTACCATCAATAGTGTATTGTTATATCAGGAAACTAAGATCAGGACACTTACGGGACACTAGTTCATTAATGGGCCAAGATATCCAGCCCATCCAGCCAAAACTAATCCGGACCAGTGAGTACCAAGGCCGGTTTCGCTGGTACTGGGCTGACCTGCCTCATAGTGCAGACAAAGACCAAGGAATAGAGAGCAGCAGGGGAAGGTACACTGCTTTCTCTTGGTTTTGGCATGGGAGGAAATGCAGACATTAACTGAGAAATAGAGAAGGGGGAGGGGGGGGGAGGGGGGAGAGAGAGAGGGAAGGATGGCACATCAGGCCATATAGAAAAGGTTTTCAACATGCACTCAAATTCCCATATGAAAAAAACCTAGAAACCTCAAAGAATATGTCAACATTCACTCAAATTCTCATATAGGAAAAAGTTTGAAAGAAATTGAACAAGAAAATAACAAATTTGGAATCTAGACACTAAATCATCCAAGAGTTGGGAAGGAAGCATCCCAGTTCTGTCCTGATCTGGGACACAACCAGTACAAGGCTCAACACTGATATTGTGAACCTTGATGGGCAAGCATGATATTAACCATCCATTCGACGCACCAGGAACAGATGGTACTTGAATCCTAATATATCTGATATTTGTTCAAGACAATTTTGATTTGCTCCATGTTCTTGTTGAAATGATCTTAGATATGTTATCGCAGATCTCTTTTAGGTTTTTGACAGTAAAGACAGTTTTTTTCTATAAAAAAACTGTATAAATATTTTGATTCATTGACATTGACTTGTTACTTTTCTTGACAGCAGAAGCCTTTATCTTATTGTCTTATATATATATATATATATATATATATATAGTTTATGCTAGTGATCCATGTTGATCCAGCAGTGTTGTAAATTGTATGAGTCACTCCAGCAATTTATCACTAATTTATTTGGCATTCATGTAATGATCCTTTCTTGCACCTGATGCACAGGCCCAACCTCGTTTGCTCCAGTTATCCACGCAGCTATTCAGGTTGTTGAAAAAAGTAACTGGCAGTACCATGTGCTTGTCATTATTGCTGATGGGCAGGTAAAGAGCTTTTTGCATTATTGAATGTGTTCATTTGACTTCCTATATCTACATTTTCTACTTCATTGACAAGTATAGGTTACCAGGAATCCAAATGTACCACATGGCAAATTAAGTCCACACGAACATGCAACCATAGAAGCAATAGTTGATGCCAGGTGAACCATGGAAATAAGCTCATCAACTCTATACTGTACTCCTGATACTTTATTCTAATGCATTTCACTTGTTCAGCTATTATCCCCTTTCAATCATAATGGTTGGTGTGGGTGATGGACCATGGGATGCAATGCAACAGTTTGATGATTGCATTCCTCAGCGAGCATTTGATAATTTTCAGGTAACTGTGTATCTGATAGTTGCCTTGTGATAATACCAAGTGGCTTGTTAAACTTGTTTAACTATAAAAATATTGAGTTCACAGATGTTCATATGTCAACCATACTGCTTTGCTAGCTATCAGTCTGCTAGATATACATTATGCTTACAGGAGTCATATGCTTACCAACCATATGACCAAGAATCCTCTGTGTTTAAAGTCAAGAAAAAGAAGGGTGTTTATGTTGTTATAAATAGTGCATGAAATGAACAATTATTTTGTAAAAGAACTTCACTTTCTTTTATATGAGGAAATTACCTCATTATTTCACTAGTTGCACAGTTATCCAGTTGTTTGTACAATATTGCAATGAACACAAATATTGACTTATCTTCTAGAAGAGAACAAGAAAGAATTATAAATTAGCTAGGACGAGGGGAGGAAAAGGCATATGCATTAGATGCATGAAGAGCAATGGTAGTATGATTTGTTAAAGACAGAAAAACTAAGGAAAGATGTAAAGCTTTTTTTCTGTAAATTATTGAATAGGGGCTCTACAAAAGTAATTCTTTTGGGAAGAGCTTTGGTTGAGTGAGGGAGTCACCTTTTTTCTCTTTTTCTTTTTGGAGAGGGGGAGGTTCACTTCAAATTCCAAATGGAGATGACTTTGAGAAATGATACAAAAGGGTTGGGTATTAGGGTCAGACAAAGTGCCAACTGAAGCACAAAAAAACATAGGAGAAATTAGATTGATTTCATTGGCTAAGTTATTGAGTTGCATATCAAAAATCAGGCTAATGTCAAATGACTAAAGAACTACTTTGGTTCCCATACAAAAGAACAAAGGCAGTATTTTTTTTTCCAAAAAAGAAAAAAGCACCATCTATAACAATTATTTTAGACTACCCTATCAATTTGTGGGAAAGAAGAACACTATAGAGCTCAAGGAAAATGTTAAAGAACCAGTCCACGTTTCTACCATGAAGGTGAGCAATATATGTCTTGAGCAATTTTTGGAAAGACTAAGAGAGAAAAAAAAATTATTTTGTTTTGATCAACTTTAAGAAACATTTTTTCTTATTTTCAACTTTCCATTTTTGAGGGTCATGTTTTTTCGTAATTTTTTTATTTCTTAAACAATATCTGCCAAGGCATTGATTTAGTGCTTATGGCCCTATATAATTGCAATGCTTTTGCTGCCCATCTGCATAGATTAGTCACCTATACTGTGATCATTACTTATTTTGTTCTGCAATAGGGTCCTTTATTCATTGAGCCTTTGTCTACTTCCTTTCTTCAATAAAGATGTAGCAAGTACTTACATAGAAAGTTTGAAAAATTTTTCATGGATATGTACATGTACTATTTGTATCATGAACTTATAGAAAATGAAAACAAGACATACCAACATAATGATAAATTTATGATATATTTGTTGGTTGCGGTGAGGCTTTAATTCAGTTCTTTAAATCACTATTTTAATGCTCTAACCAATTAAGCTATAGGAGCAGCATATCATGGAAGCTGTCTGCATTCTTTATTGATGGTCATCAACTTTCAAGATTTATGAGATGTTAGATTATGTTTAAAGAATTTCAAATATTTTACTTTTTTATTCTTTAAATCTTTATGAGGAGTTGGAATGAATTTCACAAACCCTGTCTGCTCCTGCCCCCAGTATGTATAAATAGAAATGTAATCCTGATGATTATTTTAGACTACATCTGACCAGTTGGATATCTAAGAAGATAGGCACCTTGAAGACAATGGCTTGCCTAGTGAGTTGCACATAGGAGCTGAAATCTGCATTGGAAACTGACAACTACCTGTGCTACCAAATGAGAGTGGGTTGGAGTATGGTAAGTTAGAACCATAGATTTAGGAAGTGGGACACAGGAAATGGTGGTATAAATTAATATAGCAAGAGACAAACTTATTTTGTGGGTCTTAAAGGAAAAGAAAAGAAATGTGATATGTTTGTTCCATCAACATAGATTTGTAAGAGTTCCAGCAACTTCTAAAATATAAATAGCGTGATGTTTTTTGAATGAAACCTGGTCCTGTTAGATACATGGTACAAAGTCAATGCAAGAAGGCAGTTTTCCAGAGACCCAGCTTCTATAAGACTAGCTATAAACACATACTGTTCTAGAATACTCTGAATGTTCCTATATGGCAGATTTTGACCACATGTGCAGATGATTGGGGTATGATGGCTACTTTGTGTGGAGCATACACTGCAGTGCTGGTCTCACATCCTTCCCAGTTACCCTACTCCTTAGCAGTAAATAGATCAAAAGTTGATGAGAAATGAATTCTTCTGCTAAACTTTGTTCTGTGTTGCCTTCTACAAGCAGTGCTGACATTTTTCCTTAAAGGCAAAATAAAATGGCCACATTTTGTAATAAATGGAATTCATCATCTGCAACATACACAACTTCAATATATTTCCTAAGTAAATTATGTCAGAATAGAACCTCAAGGGTATTTTGCTCCTATTGTTATTGCACTTATGCATTTTCAATGATTGTAATGCCTTTTCAGTATACTTTTGTGAATGCAGAAAGAAGCTGCATAATCTTTTTCCTTCTTCTAATTAGAACTTTGGTCATTGCAGTTTGTGAACTTTACAAATATCATGTCCTCAAACATAGAAGTATCAAAGAAGGAAGCAGCATTTGCACTTGCGCACTGATGGAAATTCCCTTTCAATATAAAGCCACACAACGTCTCCGGCCCATGGAGTAAGTCTGTGGAACATTCTGTACTAACAGTTATATGGTGTTACCTGACTCTGTCAATGATCTGGGAGTTTCTAATACCAAGCTTCTGCTCTCTCACAGAAAGCAAAGGAACAAGGTAGATGCCCCTAAGATTCTTCCTCCTCCAAATGCAGTAATTGAACATGATAATGCAAAAAATTCTTATCCTCGGCCAGAAACCTCCCAGACTACCGGTGGCAATGCTCCAGTAGAGCAGGTAGGTTTTTTCACCATTCATGAACTGTTTTTGGTTTTCAAATGGTAAATTGTCTTAACAAATATTTGCTGCTTTTCAAGGCCTGCCCAATTTGCTTGACAAATCCAAAGGATATGGCATTCGGATGTGGTCATTTGGTAAGCTTTATCTCAACTTGCATGTCTAAACAAATCACATAAATAAAGGATGGTCTGGCATCAATTTATTTAATTTACTTAAATGGTGGAGACACTTTATGCTGGATCATTCTAGGTGTCAAAAAATAATTTGCTTGCTATGCTGAGCCAGTCGAGACCTGGTATAATAGTCCACAAGATTTGAGAACGATATCTAGTTTTCAACTGGAAGTTAAATTCCATCTACTTTCTTTTTTTAGGGAAAAAAGTTAAATCATTATATTTCAAGAAGTTGGAAGCTATGAATAGCATTACAGAGCACTGTTATCCTTAGCCCAAAGTTAGGTGTTTTTTATTACTGTTCCAGCATCACATGATCTGCCTACATCTTGTTGAAGCGACATAAAATTTGTGAGGAAGGATGATGTTGGCTACTAGTTTACTTGTTTGCTACATTTGCTTGAGACAAAAATTGATGCTATTCAGACAGTAACAAAGCTTTCCAGATTCCACAAAAACAACAAAAACCTGAGAAGTATCAAATAATTTACTTGGTATTACATAATAAGCTTTTCTATATTGTAGATATGTAATTATAAGAAAAGCAACATATGATATTGAATCTTACCATATTATTATCATGATGTAATGATGGAAATATATGAACGTACATATTCTCTAAAATATGTGCCAATGAAAATTTTCTTCGCTTGATATCCACAATTATTGGAGGTACATTATATCATATTAATTCAAGAATTCCCCATACAAAACATGAGAAAAATCAGGGTAATGAAAATCTCACAACATTCTTTTTGCTGATAAAACCTGAGAATAAGTTTTTTTTGCACCAAAGATATATAACATTACAATTATATCTTTTCCTCATATGGAATATCTGTTTTGTTTCTTTGTTTTGTCTATTGTAGTCTTGTCTTTGTTAGAAATTATCTGTTTAAAACTGTGAAGTTTAGAACAATTGTAAAAGAACAAGTTAGAAAACCCCCTTCTTTTTAAGATGCCTCGTCTTTTTCTGACACTTTAGACATGTCCACAGCATATGGAAGATGAAAATTAAAAAGTTTGAATTCATGCTTGACTATCTTCTAATAGGGCAAGTGATGGAATTTATGAACTTTTCCACTGTGTCCTTCACATCCCATGGAAAAGGTTAAGCAATCCCTTTGGTAATTCCCATGGTCCTCGTTAAAAATTTGACTTTGCCTGTTTGGATAAATTATTCAGTAATATTGTCTGGCTTAGGAATTCTAGTGGCTCATGTAATAAGCTGACTTCAACTTTATATATGTTGGACTAATAATTTTGTTCATATATTTTTTTTTTTACTAAGAATGTAAATGTAAATAATTTTATAATATACCATGCTAGTGAAAAATGGTGCTGCCACATTTATGTGTATGTGGATGTGCTTTTCAAGCTCAACCATGCATATAATCTGAAGACGATTTATTTTTTGTCATCCAATATTTTGGCTGATTAAACTTGCTTCCAAGTTCCAGCATGAGTCTGAACCCCGAGAGACTTTTTATGGTAAGCAGGCATGGCATTGCTTTTTTTTAGCTGAAGCATGACAGGTGAAGGTCATATTTGAAAAACTTACCTGAAAATTATCGGTACAAATTATACTCTTTATAATAATAAAGCCCTTCTTATATGCCCTAAGATTATCTATTAAATCTTGTGTTTGTAAGGTGATTTGTATTTCCGTTATTAATTTGAGCTCATTATTTAGAATGTGAGGTCATGACTTTTGCATCTTCTTCCTTTGTTAAGACTTGCAAGGACTGTGGTGCAACATTATCCACATGCCCCTTATGCCGGACACCCGTAACTACTCGCTTGAGGCTCTTCACTTAAGATGATCCGTCTCCAATGACAAGGGCCATTTGTCTACTCTGTTGCTGTTAACGGGATCTCAAGTTAAACCTTTTAATTTCATGGGCAGTTGTTTGGCCGTGCATTATTAATCAGGATGCTGCTTTAATTGATATGCATGATAGCATCAAGCTTGCTTTCTATCAAAAAGGCAAAGGAAAGAAGACATAATTCCTAAATCAAATAAGGCATGCGTCATATTGTAAATTATTTAAAGTGCAATAATTGGTTCCAGATTAATTGATTATGACAGCACCAATGTGTTGTTTCCGGCTGTTCTGTATAAATCTCCAGGTAAAAACTTATGTTGATTTAAGTGTGCCGTAAATCCTTGGGATGTATCGTTGCACGAGCTGCTTTGGTTAACAAACTTTTAACAGTTTATGGACTGATCTGAAGAGAGGTTCGTGGCATTAAGATAGGTTCCTGAGATATCGGCCCCTCCTGTATTTGCAAGAATCGGACAACTATAGCCGGTAAATCAATTTGCCAAACTATGCTTTTGCTGTTCTATTTCCTGCAGGTATCAGCAGCACTCGACAGGCCTGTAAATAGCATTTTTTTTTTTTAATGAAAATTGCATATAGGTAATTTGCAGGATTATTTTGGCTGCAGCAACCAGCAGAGGCTATCACTGATTTTTTAGGGCTGATGTTTGTCTCAATTTCTTTCTTCCTTCCCTTTTTTGATAAGCTTTGCCTCATTTCTGAGTTTGATTTCTCAAATGCAATGCCAAGTAATAACTTTCAAAAGCCAAATATCATTCATGCTGACAGCGAGTTAAGAGATCATATTTCGTTACGGACAGCTAATCGTATTTTTCATCTCTTTAGAAGACGCTTGCTTATAACTACAATATGGAATAATGGTCCTTTAATGCCAATTATACATAAAAAAATAAAATATCAGCTTAATTCTGCATTAGTGCGCCCTGTGATCTGCGATTGTTCATACCCCTTTTATGCTGCATTAATCTACCCCACCAACTAACCTTGTATATCTTCCAGATTTACAATCTAACTGGATTTGCTCTTTAATCACATCAGCAGGTGAAGGACACTGCAGTAGATGGCCATCACACGGTTGAAATGAACATCCAAAAAATTGATCTGTCCATCGAATATTCTAACTCATAGGAAAACCTGATGGTAAAATCCCAATGAGTGCAAGACACTGCTGTGCTACTGCAACCCAAACAAAATTGAAAGTTGAAATTATCGTAAACAACAAAAAAAAGTTGGAAATTGAAATTGTCAAGGAACTGAGAAAAGACAATAGCTCAGAAACAATCTAAATTGAACGAGCAAATATTGGCAGTGTAGTTTTACATCTGATATCAAAGAAAATTTAGTATTAGCTTACAATATGGAGGACGTACAACATTGAGAAGGGCTCAGAAGTTCCATCGATCAAGCTGCATCTTAGCTTCAGCCATATCCTTTTGTGCTTTCTTCCTTCGATAAAAGATAGGACAATCACGACTGATTTTGAAAAAAAAAAAGTCAGTAAATAAGTATTTTACTATATATATATATATATATAGAGAGAGAGAGAGAGAGAGAGAGAGAGAGCTGGAGGTGAAACCTAGTGCACAGCACATCTTGATGAAGAGAACCTTGGCATTCTTGGCATTGTGTCCACAACCTCCCAAAAAGCATCTCCAACTCGGAAACTGTGAAACAATGGAAAAAAATGACAAAATAAATGCACGAACCTAACAAACAAATATTGATAAATATTTTTAAGATGCATGGCAGCCTTCTAATCATAAAAGGGCCAGGTGCAGGTTCTAGATTCTCACATCTTCAACTGTAATTTTGCTGAGAAAAATATTGAAGCAATACGAATCTGCAAGGTTAAAAGGCAATACCATGAGCTACTGTTCTGCAGTACAACTCAGCTTCTCTTCCTTTGCAATGTGAGCAGAGTGTTTGCTCTGCATTACTGGCAGCAAAAAGAAGGGCGACAGGTTAAGATTTAAGCATATGCTATGTTTCTCGGAAAGCACCACATGTGCCAAGGTTATGCTACAAAAGTTAAGAGCTGGATAAATAATTTATTTGCTGGTATACATTTTATTATGAAAATATTATAAGTGAACATGAGGAGTTTGCCACTTCTGCGAGAGTATGCGGTACATAGTTATAAATGAAAAGAGCTTTGGTTTGCAATGCACAACAAAGGCAAGCATGATCCAAACACTTGAATGGAAAAATGCCACTAATGATATTTATAGACCAATATCTGTAAATATTGATTTCTTATTTTTAAGGAGGTAAAAGAATCTTGCCTGATCAGTGCTTTGCATCCAAGGCAGCTAAGTTGTTTGTGAACATATTTCATCAAACCACTGTTTGAAGGAGTTGAAATAGACACAGCTCTGGTGTGGCTTCCGTGAAGAAGCTCTTTACTTGCATTCTTTAGAATTGGCTCAAATATTCGCAGAAGTGGCTGCCCACATTGAAAGCATTTGGACAGTTCAAACTTAAAAATAAAAAATAAAAGTAAAACCAGTTTTACACTAAATGAATGCTGCACACTGCACAAACCTTGCTGATTTGATTTTCAAGGTAGTATTGGGGATCTATGGGGATGTTATTCTCCAGAACATATATTGGATCTTCTGATCTTTCATAAGCCTGTTTCCAACAAACCAAATGCATTCATTACTAAAATAAACTTTATGCATTCTTAGGCCATAAACATGAGATGAATTACCTTGGCGCCCTTTGCAGCTTTAATTATAACATATGGAACACGATCTCCAACATTTGGAGCAGTTGCTGCATCTCGCTATTCACCACAGATAACAGGAAATGTTGGTCAAGCAATTCATTTTGATACAAGGCACATAGGCACATATCTGAGTTTTAAAACAAACGATAAGGGGAAATGGGTAGTCATATGACCATATTTTGTTACATTTCTAAATATAACACAAACAGTCCAGTGGGACCCATATCTCCACCACAGCCATTTCTTCTTCTTTTTTTTTTAACTCTGCCTCAACCATATTGAGGCATTGATCTCCACAGAGCAGACTTTTTTTTTATAGGTCCCTTTCGTTTTCTATTCTACACGTACAATGTTTATAGTTTTATTACAATAGATACACCTATTTCTTATTCAGACTATACAATGATTAAGACAAGAGGATAAGCAGGAGTAAATATCAATCTTGATTCCTGATTTATGGGCATCCAACAAAAACTAAAATCTCCTACCCCAACCAACACCCCCCCCCCCCACCCACCCCCAAAAAAATTAAAAAATAAAAAAAAAATAGAAAACAGAAAAATTCCAAAAAGACCTCTCACTTGAGCATGGTGTCGGTATGCTCAGAGACCAAAAGGCCGCTTAAGCTTGCTGCTCCTTCGTTCCCTTAAGAAACCTCTCTCTCTCTCTCTCTCTCTCTCTCTCTCACACACACACACACACACACATGTTTAGACTTGGAAGCCTGAGGGCTGGCTTTGCAAGGCTTGAGCCACCAGTTTGAGCTCGAGACTGATCTTAACTCAGACTAACCAATCAATGCTTAGATCTAGATGCCAAGACTATCATTATTGCACATGTATACTTTTCATGGTTACCCCAATGCCAAGTTCTTCAAGTAGCATCATCATAGGCAGTGGTGCCATAATACTTGGGATTATCATACATCGTCTTGAATCACATATTTAAAGACTTCCAAGATAATAGTCTCCTCATAAACAAAGGTGCAGTAGTTTGTTAATAAAAAAAAAAATAACTAAATACATACGAGAAAATCATCATATTGAGCTTTTAAAACAATGCCAGATGCAATGATTGACCATTGCTAAACTATACACTCCTGCTTTGGTATCATTCTGGGAAAAAAACAGGAAGTAGTTCTAAATCATGTATGATGAGTAAAGAGGAGGATCTATACCTTCCGCATTCGTTCAGCAAGTTCAACATGTGCAGCTTTTACTGCATAATCATCTCCTGTTTTCGTCAAACCCTGTCAAGTGGGAAGGATAAGTAAATAAACTCCAACAAATCCAAGTTAGCATCTTAATGAAATGATTTTACAAGCCACTAAGCGGTTAATAAATCACCATTAGGACTAACTTTGAATAAACAGCATTTGCCCTATAAGATACCCTTTTCTTTCTGATAGAAAGGACCTGTAGGCAATGAGCTACATGATGAAGGTGGCCCTCTACCAAGTACCCCTAACCCCCAAAATCTTGGTGAAGGCAGGATTCAATCCCAGGTCATTTGGTACAACTACCAAAAACTTTACCAGCTTAATAAGCTGACAACTCCGAGTAGGTAATTTTCACTACTTTCTAAACACCTCAAGAGAACAGGTTTATTAGTTGGTGGGTGTCTCACCTTTGTTATAACCAAAAGAGATAAATCAATGCGGTTCATCAGAAGATCAGAAATGGTATTTTTGACATATTGAACTGCACCAGGTACATCTTGGTCAATTAATATTTTTTGAAGGCACTCGTTTACCAGGTTTTTTACCAATAAACAGTTGTCCCTTCTGACTGTCTCAATGCCTGTGAACCAAAAGATGATAAATTAACAATGAAAACATAAAATGCTAGAGTTAATGTAGTAGAACATCAGTTTTTACCTTTGGTATCCATTTTGTCATATTTATCAGGGTTTGTCCAAAACAATCCAGCATATCTCTTCTTGCTAATTAGTAAGAACGGATAGTAGACCTTCTCAAACTCTAGTTTGATGGGCTTCAAACACAAAAAAAAAAAACTCTTTCACCAATTATCAAGAATGATAAAAATGGATGAAGCTAAACAGTTGAAATAGGACAACAAACTTTTATGTGGTGATCTGGTTAAGTAGGACAACAAGACAAATAAAAGATCGCATAGAGATGGCCACTGCAAGAAATCCCAAGCATAGTGCAACAATACTTTCTCTAATAAACCGATATTCTAAATGATATGATGCATAGCTATAAGGAATTTGAATTTCAATTTCCAGAGCCTCAGACTCAATGACAAGGTTGGCCAATATGAATCTTCCACACCCACCAACCATTGGCGGTGGGTATCCAGATGACTCCAGAAAAAATTTCACTAAAATACCAGATTTGGCATTCAAAATGCAAAATAATAACTTTAAACAGATTAGGAAGTCCATTGAGCTGTGCAACAGATTGCATTATAAACTTGTAATGAAGCTGAAAACAAACACCATACAAGAATTGTATGGTTGAAGCAGTAACAACTCAAGAAACGACCCCTTGTGATTCTGTAGATACCTTCCTGAAAGTTCCACTTATATATTCGGCCGCTTCTCTTCCCAATTTCATTGCAGCCTCCACAGTTGGCACCCCAAATTGCACCATAACTGAGTCAGTATCTCCATAAACCACCTAGCATCATTCACCAGTTAACAAATTATAATCAAGCACAAGGGTGTGTATATATAGCATCAAAATCCAGATGAAAACCACCAGCTTCTCCCGTACATATACATAAAAAGAAAAAAAAAACAGCAGATTTGAGAAAGAAATCTAGAAAGTACAGAATCATGTGTCTTGACTCTTGCTCTCCATTACACTTCTCCAATATCTAGGATGATACTGAAAATGTTTACATGGTAGATATAGGTTACAAGACTAAGAGAAAGAAACTTGACTCAGGTTAAATACACCAAAAATAAAGATCAAAAAGTTTTGGTTAAGGAAGATGAGATTAAAGAAAGATGGATAGGTTATTTTGATAGGATATTCAATGGAAGTCATGTAGACGATTCAGGATAATGTACTAGCTTGAGTAAGGATAGAAATATTAGGCATACATGCAAAATTAGAGTATCTATTGGTAAAAGAGGCTATGAAAAAATGAAAATAGGAAAAATGGTTGCACCTAATAGGAATCCTCGTTAAGGTTAGGAAGTATTTCAATGATGTGGAAGTAACTTGATTGACTAATTTGTTTAATATGAGTTTAAAAACCAAGAAGATGCCAAATGAATAGAAGAAGAGCATTTCAGTACCGATTTATAAGAATAAAAATAAAATTCAAACTGTTCGAACTACCACAGTATTAAATCCAAACTTACCATTTGGATCAAAATGGCACTAAATGGATCAGATACCATCCTCGGATTGAGATCAGTGGAGGATCAGAAAATTTTGATCTATATGGACTATACATTTGTTTGGATCAGGACCAACTTGATTATGCTAGCTACATATTAAATCAATGTCCATCTTTTATTAATTATTTGACTATGTGGTTTTTAAATCATTTATCAACAATAAGTCCCTGGTAGTAAAAGTAGCAAATCTCTTATTAAGGTTCATATGGTTAAAAAATGAGATACAAAATTTTGTATTTTATTGCCACATGTTAAAGTCTTATTCCTGTTTTTTCCTAAAACAATTTATCTAAAATAGTAATTAAATTGATAGACTTGTCACAGCTATATGTTTTTCCCAAAATGATTTATTTAAAAAAAGCATCTTTGTTTCATTATAAGCATATATTGGTGAAAACTAGACTTTTATATGTATGGCTTTGTATTCATTATTCATCTGCTTTCTAGTTGACTCATCTTAATTTACACTTTAAAAAGTTTTGAAATAAATCAGAAAAAAAGCCTTATGATTTACGGTCTAATCCACTACCCATCCAATCTAGGCCCCTCTACAATTTAGATATCAATCCCGATCTTAACAACTGGTAACTTGAAAGACATTTTTAAAACATTGTCAATCTTTTGTTCTAGCAAGGGTAACCCACAAAAAATATTCAGTGAATAACTACAGTTACTTCTTTGGAAAGGTGACTGGCCTATGCACAGATTTTACAAGTTAAAAAGTGATAGTAGTGAATATAAGACCTCAAAAATCGAGTCCCCCAGCCATGCAAAACTAAGATACCAATTGACTCCTATAACTAGGCCTGCAAGTTAAGCCTGCTAATATCCCTAGCACCAAGCATGAGTTCAACCCACAGTTTTTTGGCTTCATCTGGTTGCACTTCTTCCAATCATGTAGGTAAAAGCCTCCAAACATAGAAATATCTGATACTTCCATTGTTTGATTTATCTTTCCAAACTCTCTCCCTCTCTCTTGACAATGAAGTGGTTGGCACTATTGTGAAGATCCCATAGCAAAATATTACTTTTCTCAAGAAAAAGCCAGTTCAATACTGCATCCATTTTAATCGACAAGGCAATACGATACAACTGATAAGCTTGCTTACAAAAAGAGGATTGACACAAAACAGTGGGTAGCATCCCATCACTTTCCAATCTAGAAGGTAATCAACATATTGCTCATCAATAAACACCCTATTCAATGCAGGCAAAGTCCATAAAGTCCCTGTCATTACCAAGAACTGAAGTATCACATACCCATGGCAAACCATCCTAGCACTAGCATGGCATGTGTCATCCCATGCACTCCCTGACCATGCTTCAAATGCTTGAGTTGAGCCGCACTGGCACAGCAGGATGCCAAGTGTTGGCACCCAGCTCTACCTTGCAATTGCAGCATGCTGGTAAAGCACTAGCATGGTGTGTATCATGCCATGCCGTGCTGTGCTGATCCGCAATTAAATCCAGAGGCACTACAACATATATGCTTTGCTTCAAATATAAATCTTATGTTATTTTCAAATTTTATAATTAGTAAGAATAAAAAATGTACCTCTGCATTATGATCATAACCTCCCACTGTTCTGAACTTCTCCTCGACAAGCTTCTTTGTGTGCTCAATCATCTGCCGACCTTAACATTTAACAACAAGAAACTTCTTACATTTGGTAGCAAAAATATTTTTTTATTAGTTCAGCAGTTGCTCAATAAGTCATTCGTTTGAGCTTGTAAATAAGTACTGTACAAACTAATTTGTTTTTACCATAGCTTGTCACACTAGAAGATATCTCTAAACAAGGTAATTGGCCAATGGTAGCTCCAGTGAACCCATAAACAGAATTTGCACTAATCTGAAAAAATGATGCACATTCAACAGAGCTCACAACCCAAACTAAGGAGTACTGAATTCAGATAGATGGATCTACATGACATAGATGGCATGTATTTACCTTTAAAGCCAACTGGCGGCCATCTAGTACAGCCTTCTCAAATGGATCTTTGGCTTCCTAAAACACATAAGAAGTTGCAGTAAAATTGGACTGAATGTGCACAACGTCATTTAAATCTGTTTATTGTCAAAATGTAATACTAACAAAATTAACCAGAAAAAAGTATCAGATAAGGGTCAACCTACCACCCAGCAAAGGTATGATTGCATATTTGTTCAACTTTTCAAAGGAATAACTAAGAGGGGAAAGAAGTACCTTAAGATCAGCTTTTGCCCTTTTACGAGCAGCTATAAGCTCTTCAAGGATTTCTGGAAGTATGCCCTGAAAATAGAAACATTGTCTTCCCGCTACAGACAATCTAATTGGCGTTTGTCAATTCAGACTGCAACGATGAAAAAACTAACATACCTTCTGTAAATCAGGTTTCACAAAAATTTCGCCAGATGGAGTTTTATTAACACTTTCTGCTGGCAAGTTCAGTTTGCGAGCATCCTCAGGTGTCACCTAACAGTAGCAGGAATTTTCATTGCCAATGATCAAGAAATATCTTTCTATTTTTGCAATTTATAAAACTTTAATTGGCTCCATAACATATCTAGGACTAGAAATTTTTACCAAAGTGCAATAGCATAGATTGTATGCCATCATGATGGATGGATATAAAGAAGCAAAGTCCAATGTTGCAATCGGTTTTCATAGAATCCAGCCTTGGCCTCCAAAACCTGCAAATTAGAAAGGACAAGCAGCTATAGGTCACAATCTAATCCAGGCTTGGGGTTTATATAGACTAAGACTTATTACCCAAGCAGAATATTAGAATACGTGCCGAAACAGTGTATTCTTAGGCATATCACAAGGATGGAGTTCGGGAACAAGTTGGCCATGCAGAGATTGAAATTCAGGACAAAGTGAAGATACAAAACAAATAGACATAAAGCAGGAAATATTTCTATATACAGGTGCATCATGGACAGAGGACAGCAACAACAAATAAAAAACAAGATAGTTATGAGTATGAGTGAAGCTATGGCTTGAAGGTAATGCTCAAAGATATTTAGTTAAAATAGTTGTAAATAGTTCAGAGAGGGTCCTCACTTTCCATGTTTTATGACATGATATTATAATGGCTTCCAGTTATTCACAAACAAGTCCAACAAATAATTTGACTAATGTTAAGTTCATGATCAGAGAATTCTGTAATATTTCATAAATATTATGACTCTGGTTTCAACTGTATGTTTCAGGTAATAACATGCAGTCCTCTGCTTGGATTTTATTATGTCTACAAACAGCAAAGTGTTACATATGCATTTTCAATTTATCATGTCAAGTATATCTATGATGTGTCTTGACATTTGTCAACCCTATATCTTATTGCAAAACTTAAGAATGACAATCAAGCTTCAATGGTGCACAGTAGCCAAAACCAAAAATGTTCAAAAATACAAAATGCAGGGGAAAAGACCCAAACAACTTATAGCATGGCTGAAAGTCCAGGCCAAAATGAATATAAACTTCAGGCATACCATTCATCCCGAGCCCATACTCACCCTACTTATGCTCCTAGGCATGCTTGATGAGTAGATGTATACTTCCCCTCCAGTCAGAAAAGACAGGAGACAAATATGATTTGTGAAGGCTATTCTCTTAATTGCAAACAAATACTATAAGCTCAAGGTCTGCATAGGTAACAAAACACATTACAAAATCAACTGAAGAGCACTTTCTGCTAGTTGCAGTAGCCAAATTCAAGAGAAGGAAACACCCCACATTGTGGCACTTGTGTTTGGTTGGGGTCATGAGAGGGAGGATGAATGGGGTTGGAAGGATGGAAAATCTAAGGATAGATAAAAAGAAGGAATTGCCCATCCATCCTAGCCCACATATTTGCATCCTCTCAAATTAGGAGAATGTAAGGAAGGATAGATGGAGCATGTGAAAGATGGATTTCTATGTTGATAGAATTATCCCTCATTAAGTTTTTGACGAAATCCTAACATTTCTTCACTTTTTCATTCATTATATTTATATATATTTTTTATTTTATCTATACTATTAACCCTATAGTAATTAAATTTTATTACTAATTATTTTAATTTTAGTACCTATTTATATAAAATTAATTAACTATGTGAATTAAATTATAAATTAATTAGTTATTTATAAACCAATATATAAAAAGCAATTAATTCATATGTAAATTAATTTATAAAATCATATATTTAATAAAATTAAATTAAAATTAAATGTTATATAATTTTTATATAATTATAAATTATAAAGATTATAAGTTTCTGTATTGCTCTACTAGTATAAATAAGTGTTTTAAATTGATGATAATAATATTATTATTATTTTTTATTAAATGATAGTTTAGTAAAAATATCATATAAATATCATCTATCCTCCATTTCATTCCTCCTATACCAAATAGAGGATGAATCATTTCCATCCATCCTTCTATATTTCACCAAACACAAGGAAGATTGGATAGAAGACCCATCCATCCTCTCCCTCATCCATACTTCCTTCCCTATCATCCTTTATACCAAATAGAGGATTAGGGAGGTCACCGTAGTAATAAGAATAATAAAATGCAACCTATAATAATTTTAGACAAATTGAATATGGAGCCATTAAGTTATGTATTTAAATCACTATTACCCTTTCCGGAATCATATTTTTCATTGTATCATCACAACTTAAGAAGATATGGTTCTGCCATGGATGGTTAGGTTTAAAATATTATCTTTGCAAGCTACAATATTCTCTCAACAACCACATGTACCGTCTATATCCAACTGCAAGCAACAAGTGACCCTTCAAGCAAAAAAGAAACTTTGCATAATCATATCCACCTAATTTGTCAACACCCCTCCATACCCTATCCAATAGAAGGCGAAGCATACTAACAGCCATGCTTAAAAAAATGGCTAGTTTTGACTTGGAAGCATGTTAAAAAGAAAAGCATAGGAATGCAAAATCTAACTGTAAACAAATAGGAGAATCCTTAAAAATGATCATGCCACAAACAAAATGTAATGATGCTCATGAAAGCACACTTGATAAAACATTGGATCAAACTCTATACATACTGATCAATGATATATATTTAATTCACCATTTACCAAATAATGAAATAATGAATGTACAAATAAAAGTCAACCAACAAGCCTAAACCAATCTACTTAGGCTTTAGTGGCATCCAATGTTTTTTTTCGTAGCTTGCTCTTAAAGCATTATTAGCTAACACAAAATTTGAGTTGTCAACCTAAAAGCAGATGCAGGACATTTTTACTAAAACTTTCATCGAGAAAATGATAACAAGTCATAAGACCCATAATTTTTCAAAAACCAGTTCATTTAACAGATTTAATTTCAGATTACAATAAATCCAGGAAATGAAACAGCCCCATAGTCTTCAATTCAATCCTATCCAAAAGTCAATATGCAGTATCATATCAAGTTCCTTATTGCTTAGCCTTCTCAATCACACCCTTTGAACCAAGTTATTTCCCCTTCTTCCCAATCTTAATTTATCTTCCACATAACTAAAAGCAATTGATTCTAACTGATTGTTTCCTTGATGATCCTTTTAAAATGTCCTATATGTATTCCCTACAACACGTATCATTTACAGTTCTTACATAAAATATAAGATTGTGAACGAATTTTCCTGACTACATCTAATGTAGGAGTAGTTTGGCTCGAAAACATCCAGAATGCCAATCCAATACCTATAAAAATCATGAAGACCACCATAACATTCTATCAAGTTCTGATGACTGATAAGTAGGGCAACTAAAAACCCAAAATTAAATCCATAAGCACACTCTAAGAAACACAGCATATAAAGCCCTTAGTTAACCAAAATAAGCAAATTAAAGCAATCTGTAGGGCCCAACTCATCAACTTATTTTGCCTATACTGACTCATGGCATATATTAGTTCAATATGCAATAGATACCTGTACACACCTATATTCCTCAAGCCTCTCTCCAAATATGTTTTGACTTAAATTCACATAAGTAAATATATGCAACACAACATGCTTATATCACTCTGAAGGGCTGTTCCGTTATCAAGTTTCACTTAAATGAACTTATACAAAACCTACATTAAACGGGTTTTAGGAAAACTCTTGCTTTGTTAACTTCCACAAAACCTGTTTTGTTAATAATTTTTTTAAAAAAAATTGACAGTCATTAAACTTAAAAAATGAACTTTCAAGAAAGTCAGGCCTCACCCTGTTTTCCACAAACCATCTTTTCAGAACATCAGGTTTTTTTAGAGTTATCTGTTTCAAGGAACCTCACAAGCAAACAAATGGCCCCTAAGCAACCAGAGGAGCACAGAATATGTCAGCAGGTTATATTAACTTACAGTTGCACCCTCAAAAGTCTCTTGTCCAGATCCTTGCCCTTTAATATTTGGAATGACAAGATTCTTCTGCTTTGCCTTCCTGAGAAGTTGAGAAAGGACCTGGAAAAATACATTATATATCCCCAATGGGTGCAAAGCACTTGGCTTCAGCAAACATAAAAACAAAATATATAGTAGTGTCACCTTAATGCTTTGTCCCCTCGCAAGAAGAAAGGAGATAGGGACACCAGTGACTCGTGCCATCTCCACATAGTTGTAGATGAACATCAATTTGTCTAAGAGCCTCTGTGGAAGATAAGCATCCTGCAGTTTAAAGCGGAAAAATAATCAGTTGATTAAGAACATAAGGGCATTTTTTCATGAAATGTGGTAGTAGACCATGGAAGCATACAGCATGTTGCAGCACATTCACATCAACAGTGATATACATTTGTTTAGCTCTTTTATTCTTAGGGATCTGTATATGGATCAGTGAGTTGTGTTATTTAGGACTAAGCAGATAGTTTGAGCACATGCAACAGATATGGGATAACTTATACATAATGAGGGAACAGAACATTTGTAACTGTAAATATTTGATTTGTGCCTTGATAAGGATCTTAACCCCAGGAGAAGTTTATAATTTTGGGTAACTAGTGAAGAACTGTAACGCAATGAGCATTATACTAGCCATAATTAACATGGTATGTATCCCATAATATTCTTGCACATTGTTTTATAATAGTTGATATGCCGATTCATGTTGCAAAAAAAAAAAATTAAAAAAAATTGAAAAAAAAAGGAGCTTGACAAGGTCAATGACTTCACAAATCAAAACTCTTTGGAGTTTGTTTTCATCTAGAATCCATATTAATATCTTGAAGAAATTAAGTTTATCCTGCAATTGTGGAACTTCATCCATGTATTTGCTATAGAACTAAACATGGGTTTGAATGATATTAGATAAAAATCAGATTTTCTACTTAAAAAAAATTAGTTTCACTTACATTTTAACATACTATTAGTAGTGAAGAGGATTTACAGCAAAAAACTTCAACACCAGGAACAGAAGCTATCTACAATATAAAGAATGTTAAGACCACCGATGCACCTTTAAGCAATAGACAGCAAGCCGCCTTCTTGTCTCTGAATTACCATTTTGAAGATCAGATATTATTGAATGGTGAACATCCTCTTTCTGCGCTCAAAACAATCAACATCAACAATAAAAAATGGTTATGCAAAAAAGCTAAAGGGATATGCAATTCTTTTAACCAATTTAAGGAACCAAATGATGATGTGTGAGTGGTTTATCAAACAAAAAAACAAACATAAAGCAAAAAAAAAAAGGGCATCCTGATGCATGAGGCTTCCACCATTTCAGGGTCTAGTGAATGTTAGATGTATGTACACAGCCTTTCCCCCACATGTGGAGAGGCCATTTCTGTGTTTCAAATCCATGACACCTAGGTCACAATGAAGCAAACTTATCATTGCACCAAGGCAGCCCTCTTATCAAACAAAAAATACAAAGCAAAGTATGAAAAAAAAGCTTTACAGAATATACATCCATAACATAAATATATCCAACAACATTTGTTAAAAAAAGAAAAAATGGTGAAGAATCAGAAATTTGCATCCATGATATAAATCAAGGTTCTAAAACTCAGTTTCAGTCTCAGCCACTGGGTTCTCCTTAGAGGATTTGATAGCATATCTGTATGATAGGCTGCCTAATAATGATGTTCACTTGGACAACATATCTGCATCTAATTTAAAAAGTAAATAAATTTAAAAAGCCCAAGCCCACTTAATGAGTTCTGGGGCATTCAACTGTACCAGTAAATGTACAGTTTCTAAAGTCTGCACAACCAAACACTGGAACCAAGAAACAAAATAAGCAAAGAATAAGCTTTCTAGAGTGAAATTATGCTCTAGAGGATAATTATGTGCTTAGGAACACATGATGTGTAATGGTTACACTCTAAGCAAAAGGTATAACGTTTGCTCTAGCATGTTAAAGATAAAGGAGAAGAAATAGATCAAGATATTGAATGCACAGTTTGCAAATAACTGATGTTATGTAAATTTAAAAGTCACAAATTTGAAATGCCACTGTCCATTGAAACTTACTGTCCAAATATTTACAGAACAAATGTAAAGATTGTGGATTAAAAAGAAATAGTCAGCCTGTTGCAGCAAAGCAGAACTATGAAATAAACTGAGACTCCAGGTAAGGATAGCATTAGAGACTATTTATCAGAGTATAGAACATATAGCTGTTCTCTTATAAAGATTTGATTTGATCCTCCAAATAATAATATGATACATATACATATGGTTGTGGCAATATCAGGAAAAATCTAAAATAAAACATAGACTCTAAGGAATAGGAGCAATTTACTTGTTCTTGCAGAAAGTGTGCAGAAACAGAATTCAAAGAATATGAACTAAGCTTGTAATCCCTTTGCATAGCCTGTAGATATAAAAAATCAATAGATTTAATCAGATGAAGCTAACAGAAGTAAACTATTATAAAGTTACAAAGATTGACGTAATAAGGAAATAGTTTTATAGATCAAAACCTGAAGCAAATCAAACTGAACTCTTCCCTCTACAGTTACTTCTTTACTTTCTCGCATGCCATATTGCCTGCATGACTCAAAGCGATATGAGCATATAACACAAAATTTAAATGGTGTTGACAATCATTAAATTTAATTACCAAGTGCCAACAATATGCTACTAAGAGTATCCCAGGCCTATTATTTTAATGTGATGTCATTCTTAGTATGATGGCAATTTAAGTAATATGACAAAAATGATGTTCAATAAACTTAAGGCCAGAGGATGACAAGAAACTTAACATCCATTTTAAAGAAATTTTAAGCAGAAGCCAAAATGATGCAGGCAAAATGGTGTGCAGTATCCCTTTGTGATGATGGATACCATCAATCCAGGTCTCAATCAGATCCTTCGGGTGACATATTGGAAAGTCAGTTACTTCTAGTCCAACCTCATCAAGTCTCCACCACATCTACAAAATACGGACCTAACTACCAACTGGCGTAGAATGGTAGCATGGCGCATGAAGGAACAGTGTGATACATATCATTATTGCCTTAGAAACACATGGCACAAGCATGATAACAACCATATGCCAGTACTTGGCATCTTGCCACGCGAAAGCACTGGCACAAAGTAGCATGACAGAGTACACATTATAGACTGTGCCAATGTTAAGCCGACACTATGCTTCAATTCTTGCTAGGAAAAACTATGCTTGTTGCCTTGTTCTTTTCACCTAATACCGAGTTCATTGACCACCAATGAAGGTTCCAGCTTATCAAGCTGGTAAATGGACCAAGTTACCCAGGATCAAATCCCACCTTCAGCAGAGTTTGAGGGGTTAGGGGTATTTGGGGAGGCAACCCTTGTTGTGTAGCTCATTGCTGCAGGTCCTCCTGAGGAGAAAAAAGAGACTCCTTTCAATTAAGAAACCCTACATATACCTGATATGATGCTTGCAATCTTCTCATCTTTTACAAAAGGATCACCCCACCAATACTAATTACTATTGTTCATAATGCAGCCACAACATTAAGAATCATGTCTCTAGTCCTTATCTTACAGACAATAAAGTCTAATACTCTAAAAAGCTATTAGGGAGGAACTCAACTGTTGTTTATCCTTCATAATAACCCTGATTTCATTTTTAAATGAATTTTTTTGCTTTTTTTTATTCTAAACGAATTTGCCTCTTGCAGTATACCAACTAATACATGAGCACATATAATATGGTATTCGGTACCATCCATGTAGAGCTACCAGTATCGAGGCTGAAGATATTCAACCAAAAGCACCAAGAGACTAGCTGCTTTCTGAAGTAGACTATTGTTAGTACCTTTGTAATCAAGACATGTCTATTTTGACCATCAAAAGTTTTTTCATCACTACAACTAGCATTCTGAATACTTGTATATACATATATGTGCAACAACATATACAGCTTAAACAATTCTAAACATCATACTGACATCTAAAAAAAAACAAAATATGAAGCAAACCATGCCAACAGTTTACATCTTTAAAGAGTTTTTGGTTTGATGAGTACTGATTGTGTTTATATAACAGTGCAAATTACTGGATCAACTAATATGCAAAATGTAGAACAGTAGCAAGTGACAACAAATCCATACATAAATATACATCACCAAGATACTGAGGTGTGCATCTGTTGGTATGAAAATGTTCGTACAGTATGAAATTCAAATCATGCATAAAACCACCATGATGCCCACTTAAGCAAATGTTTCTCATCTAATCTAGGAAGAGCCAAGACATGAAAGCCAGCAACATACAAAAACTTAGCAGAGCCATTTTATCCCATCCTTACAGAATAGACAATACTGAACCAGCAATATGTGGACAGGCATGATGTAAATAAGGAAGTCGTTCAAAAGGCTGTACCTCTTACACTTGGGATTCTAGGTCATATAAATATCAACAAATGACAGGTATATTAGGTAGTAAAATTTCCATTGGATCGATTCATCCAGATGCATATATAACTTGCTCATAACTTATACAGATTTTGGCCTTTACAAAGTTTGCAATTTGCAGTTCTATGCAAATTATAATGTCACCTTCTTATTCAACTAAGTGAGACATAAGGATAGAGTGACATTAACTTAAAAAACAAAAATAAGTTCCAGGGGCCAAATTGTTTGAATTATGAAGGAACCATATAAATGGGAATGCCACATGCAAATAAGATGGACTAATCAACCTTCCCATCCAAAGTTCAATTTAGCACAGGAGAGGAGATATTGCTACCCATAAAAGATCAAACAAAAAAACTGATTTCGTTATCATAAATAGGAAGCAAAGCAAATTAACAATTCAGTGCCACTAATTATGGGCCGGATATCTACTTTAGCACTTCAATAACCTGTTGCAGATTCAATTGAATGTAAATTCCTTCTTGATGAATCCACCATTGGACCATCCACTGCTTGCTTTGAGAACTGTGCAGGTGGATGAATGGTGGAGTTTGGAGCACTTCAAGATCTGTGCAGCAGGTGATACAACAGTGGATTCATATGGAGGAAGGTGAATCCTTCTTTTGTGTGAAAGATACAACATGAGCCCAGAAGTAATACTAAATAATTGTGCACACAGACAATTAGAATCTATCCCCAGGGTATTACAAGGTCAATAAAACAGATGCTAAACAAAAACACTTGGAGGTATTTTTATATAATAAACAGATGATCATTTTTAACTGTGTAATGATTGTGTTGCATGTTTTAGTTTTGCTCCTTGTCTTATGGCATGTCCTTGGAAATAAATCCATTTCCACAAATAATCTTGCGTGAATTCCTTTAAAGGGAACTTTTGAATGGTTGCTTCCCAACTGAATGAGTTTAAATTGCATGACCAATTTGATAGGTCTCATCTTGCAACTGCAAACTGACTTCTTTTGTTTCATGCAGACCCTTCTCTTGTCAAATATTGCCTTGCAAGAAATTGAGGCCAAATAAAGAGGGTTATAGTAAAATTTGATCGCACCTTGAACAAAAAACTTGAGGTTGAGGCATGGGCTACCATTCTAATACTGGTTGAACAGCAGAATATAAAGGAGAATTTATGTATGAGTGTGAATATGCAGCAGCAGACCAAAAGAAGTGGCATCAACAGGGGAAGAAATGCCAAAGAAATGTTAGAATGAAAGCAGCGATTGTAAGGAAAGATTTAGAAAAAAAGAGCATTAAAAATGTTGTTGCAGTCACATTATGCGCATGATAACCTTGAGGAGAAAGTTGTATCCCGTACGCGAACCCGACTATTTCTGATGCGGCCAAGGATTGGAAACTCCGCTAACTTAAGGGCTTCAGCTCTCTGAAAAATAACAGGATTATGAATTTTGCACTAAAACACAGATTTGTAGTAAAAACAATAATCCACATCCTTGCTGCAACAGGCACAATTCTTAAATGAATAAAAAAAACAGATAAAGTACCTCAATGAGATATGGCAGGTCAAATTTGCATATGTTGTATCCAATGATAATGTCAGGATCTATTTCACGAATGAAATCCTGAAAAATTACATTTAAATAGCAACTTCAAAAATTGGTCAGGTCTCTTAAATTAAAGATATCAACATTACAGAAGTAACCCATGCCAATCCATAAATGAAATAAAATAGAAAAAATATAAAGCTCCCATTGTTTTCCAAGTCCATAAATAAGATAGCAAGAGTAACACATTCCCTCAATTTAGAGAGTTTTAAGCATCACAAATATAGAACATAAAGAAATGAGGTAAATAAGGAAAAAATTGGTGGGCATATAATCTTATTCCTGATATGAATGAGACTGCATTTTTCATCCAAACAAAACAAAAATCTGAAAAAGCAAACTTATTTGAGATAATTTATGGAAAATGCTTTAAAATCTTTAATAAACATGAAATTACAATCATGTCCAGCACACCTATCAGACATGGCAATTCACATTAACACAGTATGTGATTACATACAAATTTTAAGCATCATTGGTTTGTGTGGATATTCTACAGTCATCCAAATTTATTTTCCCATGGTTCTTTCAAAGAATAAATAAATATGTGTCTTGATGATCTCAGAAACAGATAAATAAATAGGTAAGCTGGAAATTTCTATTTAGTTTGGATTTTTTTCAGTTTAGGAGATTTCTCTCCCTTCTGTCATGTTGTTTTTTTTTCACAACCAATATCTTCTGAAAAAATCTGGAATGCGGCATGATTAATTTGAACTAAGGGAAAGCAAATATTTTCACTGTCAAAAGCTTCCAATATTCAGACTACTTGGTATCTGCATGGTTTCACCACTGACCAACTTCTACCATGATGTCAATGTTTTTTACTCAAATGTACCATATTTGAATATCTTGCGGATAAACTTCAAATCATAGGAGTGTTTGTGTGTTTGCAATGTCCGGCAGATGTTTCATCTAGATGTGCATTTCCTTATTTTCTGTACTGTGGTATACTGGTGTTCTTACCTCCATGACACATACACTATATGAACCACATGCTTGTGCACGTATAACACCTATGGTTGGGTTTTCCAATCTTCCTTTCCAAGTAACATGGCATTGAATCTGATTGGATTTCCTAATTTTCTTCTCAAATTAACCTGGCATTGGAGCTGACAATCTATCTTGATCATCATCTATGCCCAGAAGTCATAATTAAATTAGCCTAGAGACTCCATAAGTACATACAACTATTTACCATCATCTTCACCATTGCAACATTTATCAACCCAGTAATAACGCAGATCATAAATTATTGAAAAAATAGGTAATACTTCAAGACTTATAGAGGCATGTATTCATTGCTCAAATTGTAGAAAGATTGACATGAGACCCATAAAACAACTTACCCTCCAAGCAAGCAAAACAACTCTTTCAGTCTCAAATGACATCACATCAACTCCAACTATTGAAGCACATGATTTAAGAGTCATGACGTTGCGTATAAAAGGTTTGTCCTCACCCTGAAGAGTGACTAAGTTGGCTATCTGGTTTGAACAAAAAATTTAAATTCATACAAGAATAAGTGTATCATATGAGACTTGCAACTAAAATAACCAAGAATTACTTCATATAATACTACTTCTGTTTCCTTAAGGCAATAAGAACAACCTGAATGACAGGATCATGAGTTGGCTCAGGGAATAGTCCTTTACGACCTGCACACTCAATATCAAAACTTAAGATGCGAAATGGAGCCATTTTAGAGTACTCTCCTTCCGGAACATGGCTAATTAACTCAGAATACCTGCGGATGGATTTTAAGGAAAGAATGTAACCAATAAAGAGCACGTTTTAATTGAAAATTGACACAAGACAGCTACTTGTGGCAAAAGAGGATACAAGCAATCTACTTCCAGCTGGCAATAAGAAATGCTCCTGGCTGTTTTCTTATACTTTCCAGCATGAAGTTCAATCCAATTGCCTCCAACAATGTCACAGTCAATCATAAAACGAAGTGCAAAAAGGATGTTGCTTTCGTATGTAAGGAAACTCTTTGAACCAAGCCCTTCAATCGTTATACCCCTTTCCAGAATGCCTGCCAGCGTGATGTAGCTTTAGGCAAACTTTATGAAAAGCGATTTGCAAGAACATTACAGTTCAAAAGTAGAGCAAAATCACGAAATTGCAACATGCCATATGCGCAGTTTAATTTCCAATGATGAGATATCATATGTACGCCAGTGACCTTAGCAGGAAAGTCGGCAAGAATAATTAAAACTAAAAAACATCTAAACATTTGGCTTCCATCTGGCTAGAAAAAAGTAAACTAATTCCTCAGTACAACACAATAGACTTTAAAACAAATATTTTTATCATTTTTTTTTTTTTACCACGGCAGCTAGCAACCATTGTTGGCAAAGCAACCACAATCTTGAGGAAAGGCTGAGATGGATGCTGCTGATAGTACATGATGTTCTTCTTCTGCACCACTTCAATCCGCTTTATAAACCTTTGCACATTACTGTTCCTATTAGACTCCTTCATTCTCCCCTGGCACAATATCCCATCACCACGAGATAGATCACAACAACCCAATCAAGAAGTGAGTAAACTGAATTTTAAGAGCATAAAAACAACTTCTGCTGCATAACCAAATCTTTATATAACAACAGCGATCAAAATATAAAATAAGGACCACCTCGAGGATTCGGTGGAAACGTGAGATGTCGTCCGGGCCCATTCCCGCAGGGCAGCAAACGTAGAAATAGGGCTCAAAGCCATGCACGTAACAGCATACACTATGACCTAACCAACACAAAACCCACGATCTCTCTAAATAGTGTGCATGATCAGATACATAAAATCAAGACGAATAAAAATCTTTTTTTTTATGTTTTTGTGAACCCGGATGACTACATAGATCTAGAATAGGTTTTTAAAAAAATTACCTTCTTTAGTGACACCGAAGATCCTAAGAATTGCAGCAGGGCCAGAGGAATTTGGAAGCAATTCTTTATGGCTTTCACCGATCACATAGTCAATTTCAAGCTGCTGGAAAACTGCAATCAAAAACTAAGTTAAAACAAGATCACATATACGAGAAACTGAGAAAAAGGGGGAAGGATAAAGGAAATTGAGATGGGGAATACGGATGCTTTGTGAGAGGGAGAGGTAGGAGGGGGAGAGGGAGGGGCGCTTCCACTTGGAGAGGCGGGATGAAAGGGCCTCGCCGCGGAGAAAGAGGAGGGCCTCCTGGTCCTCCTCGTACTTGAGGAGAGTTTCCTCCAAGAAGACGTCCTCGTCCACCATCTCCTCCTCCATCCCCGCCGGTGGAGGCTGAGGGTTTTGGCCGCCAGCCGCGCTGCCCGCCTGGAATCGCTTCGAGGGGTTGGGAGGGGCGGCCACTGAAGGGCCCCGCCTCTTGCCGCTGGCGCTCATCGTGGTCTCCCGGATGGGGGAAAGAGAGGGGAATGCGGTGGATCGGAGATGGGAGAAAGAGAAGAGGCTGAAGAGGGATGGGTTTGGATTCCCGCCACTGGGAGTAGGGCTTTGTTGCCGCTTAAACCACGTGATGGGCGCGTGCACTGGGGGCGTGGGGTGCGAGGCGGTGGGAATGGCTTGGCAGTGGCAGAGGTTGAGGGGAGACATTGCACGAACTTTAGGGCAAGTTTGTTTTGACCGCATGACCTTTTTTTTTAATTATTCAAAACACTTCAAGGTAATAGTTGAATACGCGAAGTTTTTGAACCATAGACCAAGGGGCCTCGTTTTATAAGTCCTATCTTGTATTAATGTGTTTGGATCATGATTGTCCAGTAAATTGATGAAAGGATAAAAGGAAAAAAAAAATTGTGTGTGCATTGAGTTTGCTTTACTGTGGAAATTTGTAAAAAAAAATATAATTTTTCTAAAATGTAGATGAGGAGTAAACGGGAAGAATGTGAAGCTTTGATTTATATATTTATATGTCATGAAATTAGATATAGTTTCATGTATTTTCATATTATTTTTGTCTTTCTGTGGGCGCTTTAGCTTAGCACTTCTACCAATTGTAATGATTGCTAATAAAGTTTTAGCTTAGCACTTCTACCAATTGTAATGATTGCTAATAAACACATGACAATGAAAATTAACAATATCACATATTTATTTTTTGATAAAAAATTAACAATACCACATATTATTTTTTTGATAAAAAAATTTAACAATACCGCATAATATTGCTTGCAGGTTTTATTGATATTGAACATCTCTTTTGCATTGAACATGTCAGATATATGACTATGTTAGTCTCCTGTCCACCATCCTAGCCATTCATATCGTGGTACTTTGGCATATGTACCATTAATAGTTGCTTCTCTATTTATGAAGAAATTTAAATATTTATTTATTTTTTAATTGCAGTAAAATAGTGGAAGAGGATATCCATTAATTCTTCATTGATCCAAATACATTAAAAAGGCATATCTTAGAGTTTCACATCAAAAAATCTCATCCATTTAAAGATTATGATGACTGTTGGATTATTTTTGACTGATGCTTTTTTTACGCAAAAATATTTCGTGTGACTGCCAAACTCAAGGTGATGAGAGAAGAGCATGACATTTTACATTCAAGATAATCACAAACATACGTGTGATTATCATCGTACAAAACAATGAAGTAAATAAAAATCTTCTTAGATAGTTATTAGAATGATAATATTTCTATAAAAATACAAGTGATGTTTTCACAAAAAAAAAAAAAAAGATAATCAAGTTTCATTAAGTAAGAACCATATCAAATAAAACTAATTTATGACGCTTGAGAGTCAACCTTCATCAAAAGAGCATTTATATGATGATCATCATCAACAATTTCGATATCATCAAGCACTATACTGATTTTAATATCGATGGCTATAGTGGCCATACAATGGAGATAAATAATTAAAATAGTGTTCCATATCCTCCCTATATAAGTTATCAGCATATTTTACTAATTTATCCTGCAAAGAGAATTATCAAAATTGAGATCAAAATTTAAAGGGCTTGGATTCACTCATCTAGAAAGAACTGGCAAATGAATGGACAATTAGAGCAGTGAAGGATTTGAACTTGAGGCTATTTAAATATTTGGATGAAAAAAAAATATTTTTGATCAAATATTCATAATATTTAAATATTTTGAATACACATGTTACATATTTGTATTGCAAAACCTAAACAATGCACGACAGAAAACATGTTCACATCATCCATAAGATGGCATTTATATTAAGTTCCTTTGCTACATCCTATAAATATGGGGAGTTACATAGTATCATGGATCGGATGGTTACTCATATTGCAGGACTCCTAATACATTTTAATCTCCAAGACGTTTTGTTTTCTAATTTTTATATTTATATTCATATCTATATTAATATTATATAATATCTCTACTTTAATCTATAAGAAAATTGACATGCCGAGTTGCACTGCTGGCTTAGAATTGTGTAGGCTCAGATGTCTCTTCAACTTAAGAAATTATTGTACATACTAATTTTAGTAGATCGATCCAAATGCCGAAGTAATTATAGAGTGCATAACAATCACTATTTTATTTATTTTTTGATAAAACAAGCACTCCTTTAATCTTCAACTGTCCAAACACTGGAGGTAACGCGGCAAGTGATTATTGGACTGATCCATTGGACCTGGTGCATCTAATGGTGCTCTGGCAGGTGCCATGAGGCAAGAAGGGGTCCCAGTCGAACTCGAATCCTGCCAGAACCGTCCGGTGGTCCCAACAGCCTCGTCCGGTGGTCCCAACAGCCTCGGCACCGCCCGTCATCCCGTATCCCTCTATTTTTGAACGCCTCTCGACGGCACTCACACTCCGAAGAAGGGGAACAAAATCGCCCCCCCAAAAGAAAAACGCGAGAAAGAAAGAGGGCCAACAAACACATCTAAAAATCGAAGAATTATCATGAAATTAGTGTGGAAGAATCAGACCAAGAGGGAGGGGGGAGGGAAGAAGCGATCTCGATCGCAATCCATCTATTTAAATCCCAATCTCCCATTCGGAGCCGAGGAAGATGAAGGAGGAGGAGATGCAAGGAATTCCGATGGCTCGAAAACCGTAGCTGTCGATTCAAGAGAAGACGACCCGAGGAAGCTCGTCGAATCCTTCCAATCTCAAGGGAATCAGCTCGCCGAGGTATGTGCCCATATCTGCATACGATTTCAAGAAACCACGGAAAATAACTATACTCAAGTAGGATTTAGTATAAATTTGGATCTTCGGTTTAGTTATGCTGTGCTTGGATGATTGGAAACTGAACGAACTGTTGCGAAGTGATACAGTGATCAAATCTCAGTGAACTAATTTTATCCGATTAAAAAAAAGAGAGAAAACCGCTGCTTCTCGTCTCCAATTCTATGGATTTCCAGTTTGGTGACCGGTAATTCGAATAGAAACGGCAGGATTTATATGGCAATCATCGCAATCCAAATCTTTTCCTGTCAGGATTTATTCCAACTATTTGGTCTTAAGTGCCTCCTCAGTCCCTTCGCACAATGTTCCTTAGCGGCGATTCCTTGGTGTCAACTGGTTTCTAATTATCTCTTTTTCATATTCCCGTGTTTTTGTTAACATATCCATTCCTCTCCCCACACTGAAATACGTTTACTGCATATGTTCTATTATCTTATCTTTTTCACAAGATTCCTTACCACGCAGTCCTGCATGTGTAATTGTTTTGATAAAATTCTCTTGGTGTTTTGTCAAATTCTCACTTAGTGCATCCAGCTCTTGTTATATTAAATATTTTGCCATTTTTCTCTTTTCTCCATAACTCATCTGATCACACAGGTGAAATTCGGCCATTAATTATGCCTAGGGCCTCATAATCATTCTTGTTTTCATAAAATCTGAACTCATACATCCCTCAAAATGATATCATCATCAAATAACATCCATATCGCCTTCTCCTAAGTCATCAATCTCTCAGATATCCTCATTGGGACAAATAACACTTGTCACTACTTTTCTAATACCTCCTTTAGAGTTTTGATTATCATTTAGGTATGGAATTTTTTCCTGATATCAACTAAATGATCTTCTCCAACAACCTAAGTTATTCCTTATCTGGTTGTTGAATGTTGTGTATTTGTATCCTTCTCTTTCTCATTCTATCAAAGGTCAGGCTAGAACATGACGTTAACTTAACTTTCCATGCACAAAGTCAAATTTACATTTCGGGACTGTTGCCATTCCTTTTATTTTTGTTCTTGATCTACAAGATAAGTTCCACAATATTTGGTGCAACTCTTTTGGTACCATTTTCATTCTTGTAAGTAGATACCAAAGGCACCTATTCTCCAATCATTTTTCATGTATCTCAATCTAAGAACTCATCTAACAATATAGTTAACTGAATTAATTCTATTTCTTCTATAATTTGCCATGCATCCATTGATTTTTATCTGATGCTAAAACCTTATCTCGGTATACTATTGCACCACTCTTAAAGTTATCTTTACTATAGTTTTCCAAGTTGAATGATCACACATGCTACGTCTTTTATTGTTATTCTTCTGAAGAAATGTCTTTATTATAGTATGCATTTAATAATTTCTGGAAATGACATTTCCATTTTTCTGTTTTCATCTCACTATTCTTTAGCAAAATCATATTATCATCAATCTCAATATGCCTATCTCAATATGATCTCGGGTTTTCCTCTTTATCATTTATAGTGTACTATATTCAATTGAAACTCAGCTGCGACTTTTTATATCCGCACTAGTCCAGGGTCACACCTGATTTATTTGTTTCCAATTTTTCTCTCGTATCCAGCTTTCTTTCAAACAAGGCATCTAACGTAGACTAGCACTTCTTCCTTCCTTTCTCTTGTCATGATAGTTAATGTTAGCTGTGTAAGGTGGGGTCAAGTAATATGGACCTTCTTTCCAGCCGAACTTTCAATTTCTGTATCCAGTACGGACACCGTATGCATTTCCATGCGCCAAAGCCAATCTTGATTAACTTGTTTCTTTCTTCTCTTGTCATGATAGTTAATATTAGCAATGTAAGTTGAGCTCAAGTAATATGGACCTTCTTTCCAGCCACACTTTCGACTTCTGTATGCACATGCCAAATAGTAGTCTTCGTTAACTTGCAATACTTTTTTGCACCTTTTGTTTAGACTAACCTACAAAATAGATCATAATGAGCTACATATTTAGCCTCACTTGCTTCTGCACATCATCCAGAGAGGGGGAAAATGCGGTCTATCATGTCGCTTGTTTTTGTCATTCCATAAAGCATGATCTATTTTCCTTTAACACCTCTTGGACTTCATCATTTCACAACTAATTATTTTTCTTTGTTTCAGTGCACATTTGTGGATTTCCTGCACATTGATTGAGTTATGAATATTTAACAATTTGTAGGTAATCATTGAAGTGAGACAAAGATGTTCTGTCAAACAAAATATTGAGGTTGCTTGGTTTACAATTGCACAAGTTAATAATTGAAAGGAAGCTTTTATTTTGAAATACTACCAGAAGAAAGCTGGTATATTACCTATCATGCATAACTGCAAGTCATATTTATAAATATTGATCTCTAGGTTATTGATTGCGTTACATTTGAATGTATTACATATAAGTGCATCTTGTGGAACATAGATTGATGATTAAAAGGAATTTTGGTGATATGTCTTTGCAATTAAGTGCGCTATAGATAAGTCTCTACAGGCTTGCAAGTTAATGGCGAGGGCTTCGATGGGGAAATAGAGAGGGGTACAAGGAGGAGGAAGGGGAGAGGGGAAGGGTGAGGTGCGGCTTCGTGCGGCATTGGTACCATTGAGGGCAACGCTTGTGGTGCGAGTGTGTGTGAGAGAGAGAGCCTCAGAGGCTCTTGAACCATCAAATGGGTGGGGTGGAAGGATTTTATATACGAACCGACTTGAGCAACTAAACAATCCAGGCCCGCATTGTTATAATTTTGTATGGGCCGAACAACTAGGGGTGTGCATGGATCAGTTTGAGGTCAATCTTTGAACTAAACCGACTTGAATGGGTTTCCTAAAATTGAAACTGAAACGAACTGACCATATAGAAAAATTGGTCCAAACCAATCCAAAAAAAAAAAAAAGTTCAGTTTCTCAGTTTGTGGCTATCAGGGTTCTATCAAATGGGCAGCTTATAGTATGGGCTAAATGAGCTGCTATCCATGTTAAGTCCTATCATGCTAAATGAGCAGCTTATGGGGTGGGCTAAATAGGCTAAAGGGGCAGCTTATTGGGGATACAAATGGCGACCTCATGTGATGGATGGGTGAAGTCAGAACAAGTAGAGCCAGAGGGGGAGGAGAGGGAAGGCATGAGTCAGAGCCAAAGTGGGAGGAGAGTGAAGGGACAAGCCGTTGGAGCCGAAGTCAGAACGAACATGATGGGAAATTTGGGATGCAGGGGCCTTGGGGTGGCTAGGTCACAGTGTAGGGAAAAGTGACGTAAACTGGGATATTGATTAGTAAACCGGTTTATCATTATCTCTCTCTCTCTCTCTCTCTCTATATATATATATATATATATATATATATATATGGGTTGGTTCAGTTTAAATCAATTTTTTTAAAACTTAAACTGAAACTGAACCTCCCAGTTTCGGTTTGGATTGGTTTTGCAGTTTGATCGGTTTGGTTGCACACCGCTACAAACCATCCAGTTTAGATTGATTCAGCGGTCACCGAGTTAAACCTTAAAAATTGTGGCTGGGAGTAAACAAATCAATTTAATAATTCATTGTCTTTAGCAGTCATATTTCTTGTTTTTTCTTATTGGGGAGTATATATATCTTGTGAGCTTTCCAACTCTTGCATTTACTAAAATCTCTTTAAAATATTCCATTCCAGAATGGAAGGTATCGTGAAGCTCTTGGGAAGTGGGAGGCTGCACTTACCCTGATGCCTGAAAATGCAATACTGCATGAACAAAAGGCACAGGTTTTACTTGAGATAGGTGATGCATGGAATGCCTTGAAAGCTGCAACACGTATGCCCGACTTTTCGTTATCTTTAGACTGATTTTTCATTATAACATATTGCACTAACACATATCTGGTATCAGAGAAGGGAGTTGGGGGTATTGATGCTGGCTAAAATTTTTTGACCTGCTTTTCCTAAGTCAATTGATGTTTTGTGTGTTTAATCAGATTTACTCTTTCATACTTTTCTAGGAATCAGTACATGGAATCATGGACCAAATTATGAAGAATTTATATGTCATTTTAAAAGTGAGGTCTTATCTCTTGGAGGAAATCACATACAATCTCCACTTAGTACTTTAGTGAGGCAGGCCCTGTTAGATTACTTTATTAATTTTCTTTCATCTGTTTGTAATGGATTCCAACATTTTACTTTTATTTTTTCTTTTCCTTTTTTTCATTTGGGGGTGTGGAGGTTGGAGTAGGGGTTAAGGGGAGCTTCTGACAAGTTTTTAAGTACAGCTTGCATACTATCATACAAGTTTAGGGCTTCTTTATTTTATGGCATTGGTTAACTTTCATAATTGTGTTACTACTAGAATTTGGAGATTGTTTGCATGTAATACACAGAATTTTGCAGTATAAGTCATAAACTTCCAGGCTTTTTGTGGCTTCTGCAATGGAGAGTTGATTGTATCTAGTGTCTCCATCATGATTTCGGGTTAGAAACTCAACTAAAAGTTGAATTCTACCCAATTTCATCCTTTGTATAACTTCAGTTTATTGTTCTCTTCAGTTATTGAAGTTGAAATTCCAATGGGAAGAAAAAGAAATAGGAAATTCAGATATCAATACAGTTCATTACAAAATAATTAGACATCGAAGCACTAAAAAAATCAGTGCTGATATAGAAATGCATATGCTTAGATTGATTCTAGTTTAGATGGGTGTTGTCTCAAGTCTTGACCTGATCCATAATGTTGGAATCAACTTGCATTACTGTTGGTAATGACATTTTCAGAAGCCTTTATTGTGTAACCTTTAGGAGTGCTAGTATCGAATACCAATCGAGGGAAAACTATTTTCTCTTGAATCTGGCCCATCTTCTGCTGACCATCATGATGTCATAACAAGAAAGATGATTTTTGGGAATGTTGTGCCATGATGGAAGGGAGCACTTGAACATCCTCATTGGATAATAAATTAGCAACCAGCCATATTTATGTATCATTTCCAAGAGAGAAACACCGCAGCCTATATAATTAATAAACTAATTTATTTATTCAGTAGAAAGACATTAGCATAGAATAAGTGCCATATACCAATTTGTCATTTGTACTTACAGAGAAATTCAGCATTTAGATTTTGATTCTCTTGCTTGTTACTATCGCTCTGTAGTTAGAATTATACGTTTTGAATCTTTTTATACATATTTTTGTACTTTTTGAATCTCTTTATATAGATTTGGTTCGGCCACCCCAAGCACTGTGTGTCTTTGTCTGAAGACTTCCATAAATTTGAGATGCCTCTCTATGTACTTTAAAAAAAATTTATGGTGTAGATTATGGTATAACTCACCCATACATGTTGTCGTTATCCTATTTGTGTTGCTTTGCAGGAGCTACAGAATTGGAACCCTCATGGCTTGAGGTCTGTTGATAACACTATGTCATCTTAAGAAGTTAATGTCTCTTTTCATGATTCATCATTTCTTACGATTATGACTATTACTGTTATTATTATTATCATCATTTGTATGCATGCTTCTCTTTTAAATCTATTGATTTCAGATATTTTTCTTGATGCTAATTATTTGAACATGGAAAAATTTGGCTGGGCTTGCCTAATGGATATTTGTTTCATAGTGAATGGTCCATGGCCTTTTAAGTAGAGCTTGTTAAATCGCTAAGCCTTTGGGTAGTCTAAGCTCAATGGCTGTTTGGTGAATTGCTTAGGTCTTCTGCAGTAGTTGACTCTTTCCTATATCTAACGACAACTACAGTGCACAAGAAAATAAAGTGAGTTGATTAAGAACTAAAGACGAGTATAATAATATTCGCAACAACAACAACATATGTGAGATGATGAACTGACAAAGAACTATTAAAGTCACGGCACAACAATAATTGATTATTTGTACAGGTTCAGATAAGTTTAAAATGAGTACTTCCTGGAAAAATCAAATCAAGCAATCCTAATCTTGATTTATTTATATTATTATACTCTATCTATGTGGCTGAAGCCCAGTACAGGGGCACAGTTTTAATTGCACCTGGCTAAATGTTTCTCCAGGTTTCTCAAATACTCTTGATGTTGCACATAACTCATGTGGAGTGCCACCACTCTTCCATCAGTTGATGAGTTTTGACCAAAAAGGCCACTTTGCTGGTATCCCAATCAGTGTTCTAAATTGTTAGCCTTATCTCCATACTTGTTATGCTTGTGCAAGATGTACTGCTAGTGACTAGCAGTTGCCACATGAGTTTGTTATGCTATGATCTGACTCATTAGAAATAACCAATAGTATAATAAGGGTTCACATTATGCATAAAATTTTCATGCAAGCGATCTGGGTGGAGGCATGTACGATGGTCATTTTCTGGGCTTGAAAGAATCAGATTTTGTTGTGGTACACACACACACACACACACACACAACCAAAAAAAAAAAAAAGATCTGTGCACTAGCTCAGTTGCAGTAGATGGACTCATCGTGGATGTTCAGGGTGAGATACAATTGTGCTTGTTAGTTTTGAGTAATATAATGTTAATCAATAAGACAAGAACAGGATTGGTTGAATATTAAACACTTTGGTAAAAATTATGGATGTTAAGCTGTAAAATCACTGGATCTAGAATGGAGTATATTAAACGCAATCTTGGTGAAGTTAAAATGAGGTCAATCATTAAGCTCTGTCCACGAGATGCCTGCATGTGACCTATTATTTTATCTTAGATCTATTATAAAGATTGAAGTAATAGATGTCTTTGCACTACCAGCGTAGAATGGATGAAGGGGAAAGAAGCATGTGTAAGAAATCATTCTTCTTCTTCTTCTTTAGAAGTAGTCATCGTGTGTCGTTGAAACTCAAGAAGGAAAATTCCCTAAAATAACAATGAGGCATGTATTGCTATAGAATTTAGAACGTCAGGTAATAAAGGGCAGTAAACAGAGGTCCAAGAACATGATTGTGATTGGAGTTAAATACCAAGGTGAATATTTAGAAGAGAGAATAGTAGTAGAGTTGAAATAATTTAAATAAAGAATGTGAAAAGTTGCATAAGAGAGAATGATGGTGTTGAAATAATTTAAATAAAAAAGTGAAAAGTTGCATCAATTGAACACAAAATTGTGGAAACCCTAGTAATATAGTATGGATATATATAACGCATACTCCAAAGTGGAGTGTTTGTGAAGCTCCATGCTCCATGTTTTCACAGCAATGTGCCTCCCACAAGCCGTACACTTGGTGAATCTGAAATATGAATTGTCACACTGTCAAGAAAGGAACAGTGCATTGGTGACATGGATGGTGATTGTCAGAAAAGGATTTGGAAACACTGGCGAAGATAGAGAATGTAATCTGAAAAGGAATGATGCAGGAAGGACTTGTAACTTATATGGTCTCGCTTAAATAGTTTATAGTCATGGTTATGGTCAATTTGGATGGAATAGGATCTCATCAACCCGATGGTTTATCTGGCAAAGCTCCTTTTTGGTTTTGTTGCTTGTACACATAACTGGATCTTCTGGAAGACTGGAACTCTGCTACTTGGCATAATTACTGATCCAGAATTTGAGCAAAGTGCCTTGATTCTCCTTAATGTACCTCCTTTGTCAAGCTAGTTGATAGTTTGCTGTGATATGATGAACCATTGGCTCCCAAAAGGAAAGTTGCCCAGATCTTCTCGATCATAACCAACTTCTGTGGTAGTTTTGTGACTCCATAGCCATCCACCTTGGTGCCTCTTTCTCATAATTGTCTCCCATGCAAGAATATTAACATTCTGGTCACCATTCATTGTCTTCTTCATTTTCTATAGAAGATTCTTAGTGAGAGAATCATTTAATATAATGATCACTAAACATCAAAAGAGTGCAAGGATCTACATGCACAGTTAATTGCTTCCATGCTTATTTTGTCTCTGGTACTGAAAATGATATCACCATCATATTCCAAATACTCATGTTCTTGTAATTATATACCACTTGATATATTTAATTCCATTGGCAACTGTGCTTGGGATGTTTTTCATGGAAGCAAATAATTTAAAAGTTAGCATATTGGTATTTCATTGCTTAACTACTGATGCATCTTTCTAGTAAAATATTTCATACATGATTATAGCATCGTACATCCAATTGTTCGTATGTGGATGATTCACTTTGTACATCTATTTCTTTATTGAAAGTCTATGCTATTTGTAGTTGTGCTTAGAATGCATGAATTCATAATTGTCTTTACATCAATATTTTAACTTTATCCTGTACTTTGATGCAGTCAAATGTGTATCTACAGTCTTATAGATGAACATATGTTCTTTCAGGCTTGGATTACACTTGGTAGAGCACAGTTGAACTTTGGTGAACCTGATTCTTCGGTGGAGAGCTTTGACAGGGCTTTAGCAATTAAGGTACAAAGTACTTACTGATAATTTATATATTGTTTAATCAACAATAGTGAAATTGGGTTAATCAGTTTTTATTTAAGGATTATTAATGTAATGATTGTAGCCCGATTGTGAGGAAGCACGGATTGATCGAGAAACTGCTTTACATTTGATGAGGAAGCGAAAACAACTACACTCATCAGGCTTGAGTACTGCTGATACTCGTTTTAAGGTTGGAGATAACGCAGAACATTCCTGAGACTTTTCAGTTGTAGATATGTTGTATAATTTGAGCTTAGTAGAGGGTCAAGTATTTGACTGTTTATGAACAAATATATTCTGCAAACTTGGTTAATTAAACCTCAGTTAGTTTAAGCTGCTATAACTGTTTCTGAAAAGTTTGTGCTGAGAGACAGAACACTGCACCCACTTTAAGTGCATGGATGTAACATTAGCATTGTGATCAAGGGAGTAATATAATAATATTTTAATAACATATCTGTGACTAAAATAATGCAAATATATATATAAACTGTGCATCAGTACTTGAAGAAAGAAGGCTGTTACTGAAGTTAATAACCATCATTATGAAACTACTCCCAACAATCTAATCTACATATCCAAATCTCCTATATCTGCAACTCCCAATAATCTAATCTACACGTCCAAATCTGCTATATCTGCATCTCCGCTTTGTTCCCTTATCTTCATAACTTTCTTGTGCCGATTCGAGTGGAGGCGGCCCTTGAACGTGGGGCTGGTTGATGGCCGGTACTGCGGCAACAGTCGTCCGGACTTGAATCTGATTCCACATGCGTTGCATAGAGTTCCAGGTCCTGCAGGGCCGGCTCTCCATTGTGGCGTATCAGTTGCAAGGCAGTGAATACAGCTACGACTATTTTCTCGAGCACCAGAACATGATAGCGTAGGTGGTTCCAAAGACCATATCCGTCTTCCAGAACACTGTCGTCGTGGCTTTCGTGGCACTCGCTTGGTGCAAATCTCTCGCCTCAGATCCAAAACATCGTTGTTTTGAGTTCTTTTTGGTGTTGGAAGTGATCGTAACATATTTGTAACGTCACCAAATAAAGGTGTCTGCCAATCTAACTCGTCCAATGGATCGTTGGGAACAGCCAGCTCCTCCTCGGCTGGATCCTCTGTGTCTGGCTCCAAACTCTCGTCAAGATATAGAGACTGGAAGACACGATGCGATAGTGTCATCTGCAAGTTACTGTGGCTTTAGCGGTCCTCCTCCTATTCCCATAGGGAGAGGGGGAGTGATTGACGGAGGGAAGAGGAAGATATTAGGTCAGAACTCTAGAGGTATCACGCTCAACATGGCAAGCCATAAAATCGTACTAAATAAGGGAGATCCTTGACTCGGTTCGGGGTTCTACGTATCAGTTGTTATATCCTGCCAAAACTTCCGACGCACAGCACCCAGCCAGCACTGGATGTTACCGTTTTTCAATCAGCAATCCAAACTTTCTATGCATAAAGAACACGGTTTGGTTTGAGAGAAGGGGAAGCAAATCTCCACTCTATAACTGCATTTTGATTTTTCCAATTTTGTTTGGAGCATATATGGAGCTTTTTTATGGCCGTGCTAAAGTATGGCAACAGCGAGCGCCGTATGATAACTGGCTGTATAAGTAGTCGTCGAGTACATCCAAAAATCTTTAGGAACGCAACTTCGTGCTCAGCATAATCCAGATATCTGAGGGCGTTTTTTTCTATACGCCCAGATAAGTTGAATCTTGGAATAACCCCTATAGCTAGTGGCTCGGGTCAGCTAGATTGGAGGTGGGTGGTGATTGCAGATCAGCGACGGTATCTGCAAAATAAGTTTTTGGTCAGAGTTAATTTCGGTGGAGACCTTCAAATTAGAAGTTTAGAACAGACGGAAAAAAATGAGCGTGGGAGAGAGATTGTTTGCTTTAGGGTCCCATGTGAGCATGTATTTATGGGCGATACGCCGTATGGAGGTAGGAGTGTAGAAGTGTTGTTCCTGCCATTTTGGGCGCAACATTCCCAATATTGCTAGCTTGATTTTGGATTCAGAGGTTGTCCATTGCCTCATCTGCTCGTTGTTAGTTATTGCCAACGATCACGAGATTCAAGAATCACGTGCAAAATGAGGGTCAACCTTTCTTGTTATATTGGTCAAGATCGGCTTAGGAGGTACCTCGGGTTGGTCAGTGCTTTGGTTGGCTAGGATTGAGGTTGGCCAAGATTAAGGTCTATCGAGACTGAAGCAAAATTTTCCACCTATATCATATATTCCTCTGCTCTGAAGTTCGAACCAATACCAGGTCAAATGGAGTACTCAGATTGTTGGTGCAGATAGCATAGGGTGCACAGAAGTATTGTAGGAGGATGGCACTTCTAATCTCACATTGATTGTGGGTCAAAGAGACTCTAGTTTGTATGAAATCAAAGTTTTCTCTCCTCCCAACGAGGCGTCTTTTATATAGGATCAAACCGTACGACTGAAGATGGCATCTTGACATGCTAGAGGCAAAACAAATAATACTTCATGCATACGGACGCAAGAGACTAACCCATCTGAGCCCTTGACCGCAATATTAGCACCATCTATGGATTCTGCCTCCTACCCACACACAGAGTCCTTATCGACTCGAGGCTACTGTTATGAAGGACAACACTTTAATCCCTACATCGGTTGTGAATCAAAGGAGACTGGTTTATATGGGATGAGACCTTCTCTCCCCCAACGAGGTACCTTTTATATAGGATAAAACAATGCAGCATCTAATACAGCCAAAGTGGATAATACCTCGCATGCACGGGCATATAGATCAGTCCATCCAAGCTGTTGACCGCAACATTGGTGTCATTTGTGGGAATCGCCTCCTGTTCATGCACGTAGTCCCCCTTGACTGGGTGGGGGCTTCTATTGTAGGAGGACGGTATCTTTATCCCACATCGATTATGAGTTAAGAAAATTTAGCTTATGTGAGATGAAATCTTCTCTCTCCCAATAAGATGGATAAAATTGTGCGGCATTTATTATGGTTAAAATGGACAATATCTTGCCACGTAAAGATGATCCATCCGAGTCCTTGATCGCAACAACCCCCCATGGCAGGCTGGCAGGTGTATCTTTCCATGAAAAATGATTCACTTGTTTTTCCGACTGCTTTGATATATATGCAACAAACTAAACATCAAAACAAGGCAGGGTTTGTGATGCAGGTCTGCCCAAGCGACTCATCATGTGATCTCGTATTATAAATAAATTTTAAAAATGGCGATCTCGTGACTCATGTACGTGTGAGTTGCCAAAATGCCTGTTTTTGCACCAGTAAGTAGATAAATCTGCTTTACATCCTCCAACCTTTCCAGAAAGCGTATCTTTTTTCTCTCATAAGCAAGCATTGGGGCTCTCAAGTTTTTACAGAAGATCCGCTTCAATGGAAATAACCAGCTATCGAGTCGCATGAACCGACAAAAATACTTAAAAATCTGAATCTTGAGGCGGCAAACCCTACCTCAAACAATCCAATTCTCAATATTGGTTTTTATTTGATCGAGATAGTTGAGTGAAAAATAAGAGAGGTCTTGCAATATTAAGGCCCTCTCATTTTGCATGTAACCATTTCAATCAATTAAAAAGATTTCCGACTGCTGAGTCTCAACACTGAGAGCATAACACCGTTTTTTCCCTTTAAAAGAAAACAATCTACAAGTTACTGAACAATGATACAATATTGTGCCCGTCCCTTTTTTCTGGTTAAAGAAGAGGACAATGTGGTCCTATTTGGTCTAACCAACAAGAGTATCCATTTAACATATTATGGACTTGTTTGCGCGTCTGTGAAGTTTTCTCAAACAATCTTTGAGTAGCTAACCAAAAGGTCTTTGTAGTCACCTGAATTTTTATGTGTCCGTATCTCACTACCTTCGATCTACTGCTGCGAATTATTCTCCTTGCATTAAATGCCAAGAATGAACAAAACCAATATATCCAAAAGTTTAAACAAATGAATGCAAATCAGAACATACAAAATACAAACCAAAGAGGAAAAAAAATCTTAGAGCATTATTTCCTTTCTCATCCAGTGTGCCCAGAAAATAAAACCAGAAAATAAAACAATAGAGGTGCCGGGAAATACTTGCCTCCAACAAAACTCTCCTATGTAAGTTGAAAATTTTTAGAGATGATCGCAGACTGCTTTTGTGAAGTCAGTTGTCGATGAGGTGCCACCAAGATCAACAGTCCGGTAATTCCCTTCTGCAATGGTGCTAAGTATGGCATTATGGATCCGATCAGCTTTATCACTGAGCTTCAAGTGGCGTAGCATCATAACAGAGCTCAGCAAGAGAGCCGTGGGATTTGCAAGATTCTGAAACAACCAATGAAGAAATGACATCAGAGAACTTCAACATCAGTCTGCACAAGAAATAAAAAGGTGGTGGTGTCTGATAGCATGCCTATAGAATTGCATATACAGATCTATTAAAGTCAGATAAGGATGTCAAAAACAAGTGATGGCAAATGGATAGCCAATAATATCAGCACAACTGCACCCATGTGTTGACGCTGCATCCGCATACATGCCAAAGGCCCACAAGCACTAGAAAATAATCAAACAACATACTTGCAACCATATATTTCAGCTCCTGTTGTTGGTGAAGAGAAATAAAATCAGTGAGCAAAACTTGATGAAAGTTGGGGGGTGGCAATCACCTTGCCAGCTATATCAGGGGCTGAACCATGTACAGCTTCTGCCAGAGCAATGCCACCTTCACCAATGTTGCAGCTGGGAAAAGAGGAGGTTGAATGAGTGATCAATCTTATTGCTATCAGTGAGCTGTAAAAAGGCTGACTACCTGGGAGTTAAGCCCAAGCCCCCAATCAAACCAGCACAGAGGTCACTGATTATATCTCCATAGAGATTGGGCATCACCAATACATCAAATAGAGTTGGATTTTTAACAAGCTGTCACGAACAAGGAGAATTTCAAGCATGAGACAAGAAATGGAATAGAGAAACTAATTAGTTTCAAGATGTAAATTGTATTGAACAATAAAGCTTCAGCTTCAGGCATATTGAGCTAGGAGAATCTCATTTCTTGGTTACATTTAGGTAGATTGTATCCAAAACCATTTTCAGTATTCATATTTGAGGTTTATTCAACCATACCATCATACAGCAATTGTCAATGATGACTTCCTCATAAGTAATCTCAGGGTACTTCTCAGCAACCTCACGACAACACTGCAGATAAAAACAACAAGTAATTTACTATTCTCCCCCCAACTCAGAAAACAGATAGTTGGAATATGACCTGTACCTTAAGAAATAAGCCATCAGTTTTCCTCATGATGTTGGCTTTGTGTATAGCGGACACCCTTTGTCGGCCATTAGTCTTTGCATAATGAAAAGCATATTCTGCCACCCTTAAACTTGCCTGCCTGGTGATGATCTTAAGACTTTCTACAACACCTCTCACCACCTAGAGTGATGCATTCAAATTTATAATAATTAATCCGATTGTGCCAATCACACATCAGTAATGAGGAAAATGATAAAATTGCATTTTACCTGGTGTTCAAGACCACTGTACTCCCCTTCCGTATTTTCACGAATTGTAACAAGATTTACACCGTCATATCGAGTTTTGTAACCCGGAAGGCTGTAACAAGGTCTGACATTGGCATATAGACCTAGTTCTTTCCTCAGAGTAAGGTTCAAAGACCTGTGGCCCTTTCCAATAGGTGTAGCCATAGGACCCTTCAAGCCCACACCATTTCTCCTCACTGACTCCAGACTTTCCCATGTTAGAAGGCTCTCTGTTCTAGGGTCCACTTTGTCACCCACAAAATGTTCTTCCCATTCTATAGGCACTCCTGCTGCATTGAAAACCTGCACTGATATAAAGTACATTACACATCCCAAGAAATGAATACAAACTATTGACTGCATCTTTAGAATAACAGTCCAAATAAATGTGTGACTTCATCAGCATCATCTTCATGGTCTACTAAATTTGATGTGTCAAACTACCCATATGCCTTCTTTGCTAGCAAGAGGATCAAGGGGAAAATTCATAAACATCACCACCAAAAGATCCTTTTTGGCTTGAAAGATGTGTCCTTGATTATGCGTCTTTGAAGTGGCACTGAAGTTGGAAGATGCAGACGAACCACTCCTAAAGTGATTTCCACCCATTTGTGTCATTAAAAATTAACATTGATGGAGGTTCTCTTAGTAATACAGATCCTTGCAGTTGCAGATTACACAGACGTAGCAGATGAGGAAAGAAATGGGTGTTCATGAAAGCCAATTTACACATAAAACCATAGAATGCTGACTTGTACCGGTGGCCTACCAGTGAGGTTTGGGTGTTCGATTCGGAACACCGGTGAAAATATATATATATATATATATATATAGAGAGAGAGAGAGAGAGAAGGAAAGAGAGGAAGAGAAAGAGAGGGGGGAGGGAAGGAGAGGGAATGGCTGGCGATGGCTTGTGGAAGCCTCCGGGGCTCTACCCTCCTCTGCGAGAGAAGAATAGAGAGAGAGAGGGAGGAAGAGGAGCAAATAGAGGGGAAGGCGGCGGGGAGGCCATCGGAGCGCCCCCGAATGGTGAAAATTGACTCCACGATATCCATGGGGTCGAAATAGGGGCGACCTTCCCTGTTTAATGTCCTTTTTTTTTTTGACTTCACAGTGAAGTCATGGGGTCGAGTTTTGCCGTCCGAAGGCCTCGGCGGCCCTCCAGTGGCATCCCTACCACCTTTCCTTCTGTCCGCTCCTCTCTCTCACCCCGCTCTCTCTATCTATCTCTCTATTCTTCTTTCACGGTGGAAGGTGGAGCCCGGAGGCCTCGGCAGCCCTCCGACATCCTCCTCCAATTTTTCCGTAGACCTCCCTTTCCTTCCCTTCCTCTCCCTCCCTCTCTTTCCCTCTTTTTCTCTCTGGTTCTCCCTCTTCCCCGCTTTCGTTTATGTGTTGATTCGGCCCGATATGGGGGCGTACCGGCCCATACCACTGACCAACCGGCACGAGGTCTGGTTCCAAGTTAGCAAACCTTGCATAAAACTCGTCAAGTGTTTACCTTTATCAACATCATGACATCCATTTACCCTTTATACCTTGTTCTTTTCAGCATACTTCTATTTTGCGCATAAAGAATGAACATGTGAAGCATTGAGTTCCACTTCTGCCAAACTAAAAGAATTGCAAGCCATTGCAACTACATTATATTATCTAGTTAGTTGGTTGCATGAAATCTTCATAAAAGAATATTAAGATGCATAGAGCAATGAGGTAACTTGCATGCACAAGTTGGTTACATTAATGTGTCAAACATTAAGATGGTCACAAAGTCCAAGTAGTAGCCCCATAAACCCACTAAATAATTGTATTCTTGCAGATGTAGAATATGATAAAACAAATTGTTTTGCTTGGCTTCAAGTGCGAACATCCTTTCTAATTGTTTCATACTTCTGATACTTATTCAGTAAAATTCATTAAGTTATCTTAGAGATAGTTGTGTTTTGAAGTAACCAGAATGCTTCGATTGAATTATGGTCAAAACATGCACTGAACCAAAATGTGTACCTTGATAACAGAAATTGTAGAGTTCCCTTTTCACAAGAATCTACATCATGGATAAAAGTATTAGCTAGAGTTTCATCATCCTTGATTTGATCCTTTTCTCAGATCCGCACAATGGTGTCATAAAGAATCGCATCTTATTCAAAAGTTACCATATCATGGAAATGAAAGCTTTATTCAAAAGAAAGTTTTATTATGTCTTAACTTTTTGAGAATATATTGAAATAATGATCTTCAATCCAAAAGGTTTTTGATGCTATCGACAAAACATTGTCCCAAGATTTGTCGTATTGGTTGGTACAGTACTGTACCGGATGTATCATATCGATACCGAATTGGTATGCAGACTCATATGCACCGACACATGATACACCTTATTGTCTCGTACTGTACCGCATACCAACACTATAATAGAATGGTACTTACAGGGGTTTGATATAGAGACCACAACCCTTGCATTGTCCACTTATAGGTCCACATTTTCTCAACATTAATTATTTGTTTATCAACCACCTCAACCTACCCACTACAATCAGATTAATCTCATCTTATACTTCAGTAATGCAAGCATAATATTGCAAGTGAGATCCCATTTGGCTAAAACTTGCAAGATTGACAGAAAATCACTGTTTTGTATTGTTTGATACAAATAACACAGGCATACCTCTTAAATGAACAAATTCACTCTAGGACCAGCAATTTTTGAAATTTATAAAACCAGCTACTTGAGGAAATGTATAACCAGGGCACCATAGCTTACAGGCATGTATGTTTTGAGTCTTGAATATCTGGGCAACAAAGGCAGAATCACCTTAAACAACATGGTGCAATGATATCAAGTGTTAGTAAATTATTTGTCTTGTTAATGCATCACACTTTTTACAATAACACTAGATTTTTTTATCCATTATTTCAAACTTCAAAAAAAAAAATGATCATGAGCTTGCCATGTTAGTTTTTTGTGAACTTATTATATTGGTTGGGTTAGGGGTTCGCATATGTGTCCCTGAATCAGTATGGCTCAACAACAAGGTATCAGAGGTTGGATGATGTGTTTTTTCAAGCCCTTACCCAATGATAGGGAAAGGTTGAGCAAGCTAGAGCTTAATCCACTACAACCCCTTGTACTGCATGTGCAACCCATATTAAGTCTTAAAGTACTGTGTAAACTGCTACTATCCATTCCAAACAAATTGTCCTGCCAAGCCAGTAAAGGAATACAGCAACAGAACGATATATTTTACATGCCAACATACACTTGCAGTTACACCAAGATTAACTAAAAGGTCATTCTGGTTCCATCTCTCTTTTTTCTTTTTGATGCTTCAGGGTGATAAATGTCACCATTAAATTATGTTATGATTGACTGAACAGTTATCAAGGCCTTTTACATGATATTTTGAAGCTTGCATGGCACATAAAGCTAGGTTTACAAAGAGTTAGTAATGAAACATTAAGACCTCGGTATTCGGTTTCATGATTTTGGAGTATCAATTTTTTATGCACAAGAAATATATAGTTCATCATTTACATATTAAAATCCATGAGGGATCTTACCATCAAGAAAATTCTAAAGCTCACTTCCAACTGGGAATGAAAATATTAGTCGGGATTAAAATTACCGATATCTGATGCACAAATGATTTCGTTTCTTTGTAATAGTACACTGTGGATTAAGGACTCAATTTTGTTGGCAACAACCCCCGTAAGTCTATGCAGTAGTCGCCTCTGGTAATAAGAAAAGCGATTGGAATATGTATATATGTAGTTAAATATGTACAAACATAAACATATAAATCAGCAGATACAAATATACACATGCATATAGCACACAATGCATGTGCATGACAACACTTGCTCTATGTCATCAACTGGCAAACAATGTTGCCTCTTTTCTGATCCAATCAAGTCATTCAGATAATCTCATGGATTGAAGACAAGGGCAGGTTTTAGGACTCCCACAACAGGTTAAAAGGGAATACCAGTAAGTGCATATGTGGAACTGAAATAAGTTATGCTTAATCTATTTCTGGATTAATATCTTGCGAAGCTATGGATAAAGCAACATGCATAACCATAAAAAAAAAGGTCACGATATTTTGTAAATCTACGGAAGGCTTTTAAAAAAGAACCTGCTTGACAGACTCCGCGATCTCAGGTCCAATCCCATCGCCTGGAAAGAGAGTAGCTCGGATCGGTTCGCTGGGAGACGCAGCAGCACAGAAAGAATGGATGCAAGATGGGAGAACCCTGCTTGAGATATGGTTGATTGAACTCCTCTGAAGGAGCCGACGGAGTGCCATGACTTCAAAAGTAACGCTTAGAGTTACGTCTGGTGCTCTTTAAAAAGACCTGCGATAGGAATACAATAACATTAGAAGTTTTCAGACGATTAATTCATTATAGCCTAAACCACAAATCGAATAGGATTAAGAATGCTACTTACCTAAAAAGCCAACCTTTTTTTTTTTGGACTCCTAGCAAAATTATTCAACAAAGGCTGAACCAAAGAACATTTTTGCACGAAGTCGTCAAATAACGTCTAAGAAATCTCAAGAAAGCACGAGAAAACAAAGAACTAGGCATAACGAAATGAATTAAATGGGAATTTCTTCTTGTTAATTCATGGAAAGATTTCACCTTTCAAGGAACTAATCTCGGTATTCCTTTGTCCAGACAATTTAAACCACTTGATCATTAAAAAAGAAGAAAAAGAAAAACCTAAATCCTAGACCTGTACTATAATATATATATATATATTGATGAAAACTAGTTACTATAAAATATAAACAACAAAATAAAAATCAAAAGAAAAAGAGAAAAGAGAGATTAAAACAATTGGGTTTACCTAAATAGGAACGCGAACTGGCGAATGTGAGAAATCCAGCGTTGGCCGATCAAACCACCAGCCTTCGCTTTTACGTGGCTCCAGGTCGCCGGAGAGAAGGTTGGGGATGGATGCGATCGGAAGGGGGGAGATGAGAGGGCCTCGGGTTCGAGGACGGGAGAACAGCCGCAGGGGACTGACCCCACTCGAGTTTCGTCGCAGTCGACTTTGATCTCTATTCGTGCTCCGTGCTCGGCCATCCGATTGGACACCAGTCTTACCAAAAAAAAATCTCCTGATTTGTCGGGTGGAGAAATTGTACTTTGTAACCGGTCACCCACATTATGTGGAACCATATAATTGTTCTCATGTTTGGGATGGTGGGTTGCGGTCAGCTAGCGCCAGCCCTGGAGCCAGCGTCCTTTATTGGGAGAGATTTTATATTTGAGTTCTCCGTAATGCTAGGTTATTATAGTATAAATTAGTCGGACATCCGCACGTTGCACAAAATCGGATATATAAAAATAATTTTTTAAATATTATTATTTTATTTTTAATTATTTAAATATTATAAAAAATTATATATAATTTATTTATTTATTTATTTATTTATTTTGATCTCTCAACCAACGATATTTCTTTCTTAATTATCAACTATTTGTTTCCACTGCAGAAGGTTGTTTGGCCAATCGAAGCAATTCGGAGAGCTTGATTTCATTGATAGCAGCTACTGCATCCGTAGTCGCAATCCTATCCTTTCTAATATTTTTTTTTAATCTATACCGAAGATTATTTGGATAATCCAAGCAATTCTCAGATCCTCATTTAATTGGGACTGGATGACTCTGCATCAGTACTAGCAATCATCTGGATATCCCTCAAATGATGTTTTTATTTAAAGAAAGTCTCAGTGCTTTATGATTTGCCATAACAGTTAATCTAAACTGACGAGAAAAAAAATCTAAACTGATGATGAAGAAAATCTAAACGAAACTCTTCCAAATTTACCTGAATACTCTTCCCAAATCACCTCAACAAAACTCTTTACCTTTCTCCTTTGATCTCTAACTTTTCTTCCTCCTTTCTTCTGCTGGCCTTCTCAGTCTCTCTTCCTTCACTGCTCTGTCCAAACACTTCAACCTCCTGATAATACATACATATATAGAACAATAGGTATGAAATAAAAATGGAAAATCACTCGATTTGACAATTCCATTGTTCATCTCTTAATCATTTTTTGAACAGCCATCTCTTCTTCATTTAAATTATGTAACTCTCTCTCCTAATAAATAGGTAAGGCAACAATCCTTCTCTCAGATATATCTGAATATTTTTTCAAAAATTTACTTTTTTTTATTAAAATCAAACTATCTAATTTTCTTTCTCCAATAAAAAAAGTAAGGCAACCTCTCCACATGCCCTCCTCTCTCCTCTCTTTTCTTCTCTCGATTTTCTTTCTCCTAATAAAGAGGGAAGGCACCTCCTCCATGTACTCTCTCCTCTCCTTTATTCTGTCCAATTTTCTTTCTCCTAATAAAAAAAGGTAAGGCAACTCCTCTACTGCCCTCCCCTCTTCCTCTTTTCTTCTGTTCGATTTTCTTTCTCCATGTGCTCTCCTATACGTCACAAATATAAGACTAATAGAAACTAAAAAAAAAGGTTGGAGGGGTTCAAAATTAGCCTTTCTGTGGATTTAGATTTTAGTGATGTTCGATAATTCATGCATTGTAAGTACTAACTCATCATTAAAACAATCATCAAGAATCATAAAATAATATTATTTTTTGTGATATCAAACAAAAACTACTTTTATTCTCTGTCTCATACCATCAAAATTATTTTTCTAACTTCTTCCATCCCCCACCCTCCAAAAAAAAATAATACGACGCCATATTTTATCGAATAATCACCATCCGAAACTAAATAAAAGCATATAGAAATAAAAATTGACATCATTTCTTGAAACAAAAAGAAATTAAGAAAAAAGATCAAAATAGATTTTTAAAATAATAATAAATTATTAATTTTAAAAAATATTTTTACAAATATTTTTTAAAAATAAATTTTAAAATATTTTTTTCAAAACTAATTTTTTCAAAATTTTTTTAAAATAATTTTTAAAATAACTTTTTATCAAAATAATTTTTTTCTTTTTTCTTCTCTCGAAAACTATTGCTGTAGATTCAAATTTTAGTGATGTTCGATAATTCATGCACTGTAAGTACTAATTCACCATTAAAATTATCATCAAGAATCGCAAAATAATTCTATTTTTTATGATATCAAACAAAAACTACTTTCATTGTCTGTCTCATACATCAAATCATTTTTTCAACTTCTTTCTCCTCCCAAAAAAAAATACAATGCCATATTTTATTGAGTAATCACAATCCAAATCTAAATAAAATCATATAAAAATAAAAATTGACATCATTTGTTGAAACAAAAAAAATAAGAAAAAGATCAACGAAATTATAGAGAAATAAGGAATCTGTGATCCATGAGATCTAGATGGAGTCGAGGCGCGAAAAGGCAGATGGAGATCTGCTTCGGCTCGAAGCTCTCGCCATGCCTCACCCTAGGGTCGGAGTCTGACAGGTCCATATGCGCCGCGAAACCCGGCACCATCTAGCGGTGAGTCACCGAAATGAACGACCCATCCGCATCACCCAAAGAAATATTTTTTTCTTCATTCTCTTTCATTGCAAAACAGATTTTAAAATAATAATAAATTATTAATTTTAAAAAATATTTTTTGCAAAATATTTTTTAAATATATTTTTTCTCAAAATTATTTTTTTTTCTTTTCCCTCCCCCTCTCAAATATTTTTTTTCTTTTTCCCTTTCCTTCCCTTCCTCCTGTCGCCTCCCCCCGCCTCCACTGCGTGAGGCCGAGGTCGCGGCCATCCGCACGACCCCCGTTATGGCCCCATCCCACCATCTGTGCCGCACTTGCCATCTGCACCACATCCGGCTCTGCATGACCACCAAACCCCCTCTCCCCTCCACTCCCCTGACTCTGGTGCCATCAACCCCCCTCCTCTCCCCTCCATGGCCCCACCTCGTCGCCATCCTCTCCTGTTCCCTACCCAGCCCCTGTGAACCCGAGCCTCCATGGCTCTATGCGAGCACGACGATTGCTCCTCCCTCCCCCGCTCCGGCACCACCAATCCCCCTCCCCTCCTCTCCTCCGACTCGGCACCACCAACCCCCCTCGCCTCCTCTCCCCGACTCGGGAAGGAAAGAGAGCATTGAGGGAGATCTTGGATGGTGAGAGGCTTGGAGTAGCCGAATAGGGAAGCTTGGACGGTAGCTAGGGTTCACTGGTGCTCGCGCAAAGCCACAGGGGCTCGGGTTCGTCAGGGCTGGTGGAGGGAACAGGGAGATGACGACAGGATGGGGCCGCGGAGGGTGCGGTGGCCAAATAGAAAAGCTTCGACGATCGAAGAGAGGAAGATGGCTCCTTCGGGAGTCCTCCTCTTTTATTCTGAGTTGACACATAGCGCGTTAGGAGGGTTTTAACTTTCTAAGTTGGCAACACTATAATACTCCTCAATAGAGTACTGTTATATATATATATATATGTGTGTTGTGTGTGAGTGATAAACTAGCATAGTGGATCGTCTGAGCCTATTAATTTTGTAAATAGATAAAAATAACCCCCACAATAATAGATTTTAACATAAATCAAATTACAAACATAATAATTTAATTGGAGCAAACAAAAAAATAAATAAAATATTCATGCATAGGATATAATTTAATCCAAGCCTTCCATTTGATTAAAAGGTCCGAAGATGAAAAAAATAGAGAAAATATGCTCTAGAAAAAATCATGGATTTGATATCATATTTACATTATCATGAGAATAAAAAACTATAAATTGAAAATTTTGTAGCCAAAGAAGGATCTTTTCGATCAAAAAGGATCTTATTTTTTTTAAAAAATGATTTTATAATATATAATACATTTTATGTAAGATATATTTATACTTAATATGTTTATTTGAATATGTCAAAAAAAATTTATATTAGATGCACTTCATATACTTTCAAAAGAGAAAATCTCATCACATGAGTCCCCATAAAATTGATTGATATTTTTTAAGCTCTTAAAAAATAAAAAAAAATCACATATGGATAAGAGAAATGATAATACTTCTAAGTTACATCTCTTTAGGATTTTTTTTATTAACCCTATGCAATGCATGAGATGTACTTTTTTTAATAATAATTTATTATATTTATTATAAAAATATCTATAATTCATGCATGCTATTTATTTAAAATATCCATGATTCCGAGCATAACTTTTATCCAAGCTTTTAAAACATCACCTCTTTTCTCACAAAGCTAATGTTAAAAAAATAAGAAACAGGACATATTACACCATAATTAATATTATTATTTGATTAATAATAAATTATTATTATTTAAATAATGATAAAATATTATTATCTTATAAATAATAAAATATTATTATTTTATTAATAATACAATATAGTGTTGGAAGGGCGTAGAGCAGCGACGGGTGGAGGAGCCGCAGATGATGCCGAAGGGGCTGGCCGCAAAAACAAAATTTTTATTTGAATATGTTCTATATTTTAATATTTAAATAGATTTGATTTGAATGATAATTATATATAAAAATCTATTTCAAATAATATCATTCATTTCAGATCCAACAAAACTCACACAATAATGATAGAGTGGTTATGGTTGCTTTATCTATTTCATGATCAGCTATGTGGAGTGGTTATCAAATTTTGAAAAAAATTTTAGATCAGACTAAGTCTACCAGGTGAGCTTTGGATTAGCAGATATAAGGATCGGTAAAGATAGGTTATCAAAGTAAGGACCAGCAATCGGCATCATATACGTCTCCTCCACTTGCCCACCACTGCTCCACACCCCTCTAACACCGTGTTGTATTATTATTAATAAAATAATATTATTTTATTATTAATAAAAAATAATAATAATATATAAAATATAAAATATATTCAAATAAAATTTTTGCTCTCCATGGCCAGCCCCCTTCGGCATTATCTGCAGCTCTTCCACCTGTCCACCGCTGCTCCATGCCCCTCCAATATCGTGTTATATTATTATTATTATTAAAATAATAATATTAAAATATAAAATATAAAACATGTTCAAATAAATTTTTTTCTCCACAGCTAGCTCCCTCCGGCATTATCTACGGCTCCTCCACCCGTCCGTTGCTGCTCCACACCCCTCCAATGCCATATTATATTATTATTAAAATAATAATATTTTATTTTAATAAAATAATATTATATTATTATTATTTTAATAATAATATTTTATTATTAATTACTTATTATCCTGTGTGATACACAGGATAAAATTTTTAAAAATATTTTATTTTATTTATTTATTTTATTATATCTATTTATATATATTTAAAAATAATTAAAATAATAAAAAATTTATATTTTGTGTATAGTATGGATTATAAGTTATTAAACAAATCTTATGAAGATTGACGATCCTAATTCCACAAAGCCCTTTCATAAACCCATCATTTTTATTATGTTTATTTTTAACTATTTTAAATCTTTTCATCTCTCTTTTCTCTTTTGATCCTCCTTGCACACCCTCTAACTCTCCCAATGGCAAAGCCAACAATGTTGTCCGTCGGTCACCATTCCTACTAATGATAGTAGTGTCTTCAAGCTCGAGACGGAGCAAAAATATATCGATGTAGTGATAGGCCGTAGTCTTATGAGATACTGATTAAAAATCGATTGGTGAATGTGTCTCCCACCGATGGTTCATAATATATTTAAATTTTAAAAATTGAATTTTTTTTTTCGATATTGAAATTTTAAAGATCTAAACTTTAATTTTTTTGAAAAAAAAATTTAAATTTTAAAAATTATTTTTTAATCTCCTCTTTTACTTCTTCCTTGATCCTTCCCTTATAGTTGATGTTTTTAATCCGCAAAGTGTCAAATAATCGATATCAATTTTTTAAATATCAAAAATAATTGAAAGTGTGCAATCAAAAGTAAAAAAAAAAAATTTAATAGTAAAATCCATAATGACCAAGAATCTTCATTTTTATCTTCTTTTCTAAAATAATCAAGAATATCATAATTTTTTTTTCTTTCCCTTTCTTCCTCTTCATGCTAATGAAAGATCTTTCTCAATCTAGATATCTTTGCCTTTCAACCTTCTATCTTAATAAAAAAATAAAAAGATCCTAGTCAGCATGCATGTACCATGCTACAATAATAACACCGGTTGTATGTTACTCTTGTGAGGTCTTTTCTTCGAGTACACATCAAAATCTCACACTATCATAACTCACGTAAAATCCCATATCTGGAACTTAAGAAATCCTATGATCTCCCACAGGTGCTCTCCTTCCCCATCTTCGAAAAAGAATGAAATTTAAAAAAAAAGCAAAAAGGAAAAAAAAATAATTAACCTAGGTGGGAAAAAATATCACCTTTTATTTTTTTCTATCTTTCTGTTATTTATATTTATTTTTTATTTTTATTCTTCAAAATTTTTTTCTATTTTCTCCCTCAAAAACCTCGATCAGATGCATGTGCTCGGCTTACAGCGAGAGACTGCCATCATGATCGAGGTTGGGGAGCACGAAGGCTAACCCCTCGTATATGATCCTATCAGACCCATGAACACCGATCAACCCCCCCTAAAGTTGGTGCCGTGGATCGACAACGGACCAATTAGAAGTTAGTGAACTCTCAAGCCATCTCTTCTTCTTAAACCACGTGCGATCGAACAGAGAAACTTAGGAACATCACACAGCTCTCTCCTATTGTTTCAAATGCCCACGTGTCAACACGAAATTCTACCATAATACCTATGTATTACTTTATTATTATTATATAGATATTTTTTTAAAAAAAATATAAATAATTGTGTGTCTTTCATTGCTAATATGGTTTTCTCATGGTTGTAGCAAATCTTTCAATTAGGGATTAGCAAAATTAAACTTGGCACATTTTGCTTCCCTGTCCAACTTATTCTCATAAAATATTAATATTAATATTATATTATTTAAAATATAAAATAATTATATATGCCAATATATCATGATACTAAACTATTATGAAGAAAAGCATGAAAAACTGATTCTATTTGTTTTTTGTGTGAATCTACTTTAAAAATTTCTTCTTTTCTTTTATCCATCCACGATACAACAATCATTTGGCACTTTATTTTTCTTTACCTTCTACTGCTTTTTTCTTGATTGTTGCTCAATTCTTCTAAATCAACATTGGCACCTTACTTTTTTTTTTCTATTTATTTTTTTAATCTTCCCCTATGTTCTTTGGTGCGTAGATATCATTGTAAAGATCATTTTTTTATTGACTGACTTATCATATTTTTATGTTTTCTAGATAGATAAATTATTTTTTATGAATAGCATTTATTTATGAAATAGGATAAAAATTTTCATCTAAAAGATGAAAAATTATTTTCCAAATATTAGGTAAAATAAATATTTTTATTTTTAAAATATCTCCAATCGTAATCTCCTCCTCATGTTCTATGCCTCCTATTGCTCAATGCCAGTATCTTGTTCGTCTATTATTCCTCTAATCGTAATCCCCATTCCTCTATTCTCCATACTCTAATATGTTCGTCAGCCATTTGCGCCCCCTCCTCACCACCGACATCCTATGTCGTCCTCAACAAACAACTACGGTGGTTTATGAGCCCCGTTCCCTCCAAGTCTGTAGTGGCTGGGAAAGAAGTTTTCTTATTGATTGCCGGTCATCCCATGAAATATGTGATCATTGCCTCATCGATCTCTCTTTCTCTCTCTTGAATTTCTTATAGATTTGTTCAATAGTGGTGGAAATTTGAAGATCAAAAAAAATATAGAGAATTCCATTCTTTCATTATGGAGGCATGCTTTTTAGTCCTGTATCTCTTGGTTCCTCGAGGATGGCCATGCCAAAGCGACTGGATTTAAAAGGTGCCTTCACGTAGAAGGGGACATTAAACCTTACAAAACAAGTTATTTAACTGAACAACTGATGTGGGACTAAAGTCTACACCCCTGCAATAGTGGCTCCTTCCATCAGGGAACTGCAGTCTACTCTGGACGAATTTGTCCTTCAGCTCGGGCCTTCACCGAGGAGAAACTGTATATTGGCGGGACTTGCGTGGCCACCATGTTGCGATCAGTTATGCAGCCTACTCCGGACGAATTCACCTTCAACTCGAGTCTTTATCGAGGAGGCACTGTATATTGGGGGGACCTGCATAGGCCACCAGTGTTACACTTGGTCAAGCCAGGCTCATGAGGTCGGACCCCGTGTCCTGCTCGACGTGAAGGTATTGTTCGCTTTGAGAGCTCACCAGGATGAATCTCGTGCAGCATGGGCGACTTCTCACGGCTTTGCCAAAGCGACCGGACCCAAAAGGTGCCTTCACGTGATAGGGAGTGTCCAAATCTTATAAGACAAAGTTGCCTGACTGAACAACCGATGTGGGATTAAAGTCCACACCTTCTGCAATAGTGACCCCCTCATCAGGGAACCGCAGCCTACTCTGGACGAATTCGCCCTTCAGCTTGAGCCTTTATCGAGGAGACACTGTATATTGGGGGACTTGCATGGGCCATCCATATTGTGGTCGGTCAAGCCAGGTTTATGAGGTCGGATCTCGTGTCCTACTCGATATGAAGGTACTGTCCACTTTAAGGGCCCATCGAGACGAACCTCGTGCGGCGTGGATGACCCTTTGTGGCTTTGCCCTCCTGGGTCGTGTAAAAACTACCGGACCCAAAAGGCACCTTTACGTGGAAGGAGGGTGTTCAAGCCTTATAAGACAAGATTGCCTGATTAAACAACCAATGTGGACTAAAATCCATACCTTTTGCAACAGTGCCCCCCCCTACTCCGGATAAATTCACCCTCCAGCTCAGGCCTTTAACAAGGAGACACTATATATTGGGGAGATCTGCATGGGCCATCAGTGTTGCAGTCGGTCAAGTCAGGCTCATGAGGTCGAACCTCGTGTCTTGCCTGACATAAAGGTATTGTCCACTTTGAGGATCCACCGGGACGAATCTCATGCAGCGTAGGCGACCTCTCATAGTTTTGCCCTCCTGAGTCGTGCCAAAGTGATCGAATCCAAAAGGCACCTTCATATGGAAGGGGGCATCTAAGCCTTATAAGATAAAGTTGTTTGAATGGACAACCGATGTGGAATTAAAATCCACACCCCTCGCAACAGTGGCCCCTTATTTAGGGAACCACAGCCTACTTCAGACGAATTCGCTCTTCAGCTCGGGCCTTTATGAGGAGACATTGTATATTGAGGGGACTTGTATGGGCCATCAGTCATATGGACTTTAGTTTTACATCGATTGTTCAGTCAGCCAGTCTTATCTTATAAGGTTGGACCCTCCCTTCCACGTAAAGGCATCTTTTGTGTCTGGTCATTTTGGCATGGCTTAGGAGGATAAAGTCTTGAGGAGTTGCTCATGCTGCACGCGGTTCATTCCAATGGGCCTCTAAAGCAGATAATATCTTTATGTCAGATAGGATACGGAATCCGACCTCATGAGTCTATTTTGATCGGACGCAATGGAAACCATTAACAAATTGGCATCCTGTTTGAATTCATTCTTTGCACACTTTATGAAAATCCTACTTGCAAAGTTGAAAATCACAATAATTATTGGATGCTTGATATTCGCTGGTCACCGGGCAGACTTCCATATACCCAAATTTTACCATAAATTACCATGCTCATTATATTATACTATTACCTCTGGCATAATGTCATTACTATTCTCACACTCCATGGCATAGGAAATTTGATATTTTGAAAATTAGATTAATAATAAAAATAATTCTGTTAAAAATTGATAATTTTATTGACCTTGATAACTTTTTATGAGCTAAAAGCCTAATTTGATATGGAAAAATTAGGCTTAATCGCATAGAAATTATCAAAGTGGGTTGAAAAGCATGAAAGATATTATAAAAAATATGAATAGATTTTAATAATTTATTTAAAAAAATAGTAATACAGATAATAAATTTTAAAATATTTTCTGAATATAAATAAATTATTTTTTATCTAAGTATTTTTTTTAAAATATTCATCCAGAAAAAAAAAAAAAAATCAGATTTTCGGGTGAGTTTTTTAATTTTTACCTCTAAAGAACGGGGTTCTAAATTTCTGGTGGAAGGAGTACATTAGCAGTTATCGAGGTTGGTCGCGCCAGGCTAGGTTAATACGGAGCCCAAGTTCTACCATGTTGTAGCTTGGCCCCGTCCAGGTTTGGCTTGGGCCAACGTGTGGGCCTTCGCTTCCTAGCCGAGAAGAGACCTGATCCCAGTCGCGCGCCATCTCATGTCGCACATAAATAGTGCTCACGTTGATCCACGGCTCAGATTTTCCTCGCTCCTCCGCCAAAGACTGCAGTCGGGTAAGTGAAGCCCGCCTCCGCGACAACGGAAGCTCAGCCTCCGCGACAACAGCAAGCGAGCAGATAGACGTACTGGGGGCGATGCTGCTTCGCCTTCGTCCCATGACCGCGGCGACCACCACCGTCGTCCTCCCCCATCTCACCCCTCGCCTCTCCTTCTTTTTCCGCTCCTCTCCCTCGCTTCTCTTCTCCTCGCCGATCACCAACCTTCGCCTGCCCCGCCGGAGAATCTTCCCGTCGAGATGGAGCCCTCGCCGGAGTCTCACCACTGCCGCCTTTTCCGCCGGAAAAGGTATCCGATTTCTCTTCCCCTCTCCCTGGTCTTCATTGGCCTCTTTCATCCCTTACTATTTGGGGTAATGGTTCTAATCCCACAAGAATTTGAGAGTGAAGACATCGGGTTCTTGAACTATATAGCATCTTGACAACGATAACTCGAAGTCTCGGCTCAGGACTCAAGATTGGAGCTACTCCGTGATAACTGAGAGTTTCATTTCTTATGGTCTAAAGAATGAAATCCACCAAAGTAGAGGTTAGATTCCTAGATCTTCTGGAGGATTTGGAAATGACTGTACAAAGGGCTACAACTAGAAAAATGAAAAAGTGCTTTAAAAAGCAAGTACCAGTAGGGAGTGCGCATAGGTTCAAGAAGAAAGTCATGACCAAATGATCGGGATAGCAATGCGGTCAGTCCATGTACTCTCAGTAATGACTTGTAAAATTTCGTTTGGAGTTCCGTCCATCGAACTTTAGTTGGGTATTGGGTAAGAGAGCTACAGATATTATTTGTTAGTTAATTCCAGAGGATGCTCACTTGCTCGTATCTACATCAACCAACATTTATCAAAATGACATGCAGGTAATCTAGAAT